>NC_142696.1:7183152-7493369 GCF_029641045.1 Salvia hispanica | reverse complement strand
GTCATAAACTATAGCCAGAATACGAATTTGGTAAAAAAACATTCACTTTTTGAAAATCGCGTCCAAAACATTTGAAATCAATATCGAAGTGGTCCTAAACATTTGAAATCGTTGTCGAAGTGGTCCTTTTCCGTCAAAAACTAACGGTCAACGGCTAATTAATGATTTTTTTAACTTAATTAATATACTAATGCATAATTAATTAAATAAAATTAATGAAATGCAAAGAAATTTTAAAATCGACTATTTCTCTCTCTTTTTCCTTCGTTCTTCCTAAATCGGAATCTCTCTCTTCTTCTCTTTGGCGCTCAACGCCATCGCGTCTTTCTCTCGACTGACAACGAGCAGGCAGAGGCGACGAAAGCGAAACCATCATCTAGCAACAGCGACCGCGTCGGCGGAGATAACAACGCCGGACCGCGTAGAAAGAAAATTAAGAGAGAAAGACGCGACGACGTTGAGCGCCGGAGAGAAGAAGAGAGAGATTCCGATTTAGGAAGAACGAATGAGAGGTGAAAGAGAAGGAAAAAAAGGGAGAAATAGTCGATTTTGAAATTTCTTAGCATTTTATTAATTTTATATTTAATTTTATTTAATTAATTATGCATTAGTATATTAATTAAGTTAAAAATCATTAATTAGGCGTTGACTGTTAGTTTTTCACGGAAAAGGACCACTTCGACAACGATTTCAAATGTTTAGGACCACTTCGATAACAATTTCAAATATTTTGGACCCGATTTTTAAAAAGTGAATGTTTTAGACCAAATTCGTATTCTGGCTATATATTTAGGACTAATTTTGGCTTTACTCTTTAAATAATACTCCCTCCGTCTCGGATAATTTGTCCTAGTATTCCTTGTCGGTCCGTCCCACATAATTTGTCTCACTTCAATTATTCCATTTATGGCAACAAATTACTCCCCTCTTAATTACAATTTCGCCTACCCCATTTCCACCATTTACTCCACTTCAATTCATCCCCTTCTTCATTACTCCACTCAACCACCTTTGTTAATTGAATGGTTTACTCCAAATATACTCCCCCTAAATCGATTAGCCTTCTTCCTCCCTAAACTCCATCTGAAAACCCTAGATCTACACCGATTCCTCCACCATTTCCACAGCCTCCACACAAATTGACTCCTCATCCACTCCAAATACTGCAATTACTCCCTCTGAAAACCCTAGATCTACACCGATTTCTCCTCAAATCCCACCGCCTCCACAAAAATCGACTCTCTTTCCACTATTTCTACCGCCCCGAGAGATCCCACTGCGGTGGCTGATTATCCCGACTCTCCTCCTGGTATTTTATCGGTCAATCTGGACGATCTCGTCGTCCCAGACACGCCGGAGTATATGTGGGGTTCTGACTCCGCCATCGACGACTCTTTCGTCGCGCGGAACCCTAACTGACACCGTTATCCCCGAAACCCAACTGGATTCCTTCATTCCCGTAGATGTTTGGCCTTCTCACTCCACCATCGATTACTTGGACTGTGGTTTCCCCTACTACGGGCCACCACCAACAGCCCCCCTCTACAACCGGCCACCACCACCAGCCACCCCCTACAACGGTCCTGCACCACTAGCCACCCCCTCCCACGGTCCACCAGTCTTTTCCGCCGATCCAGCTCAACCCCCCCCCCCCCACCCCAATCGTGTATTTGGAATTTGAGAGGTAGATTCTTGCTATTTTGCAGCCTAGGATTTTAGATTTAATCTAAGTATTTTTTTTCCCTCAATTTTATTGTTTTTTCGATTGGGTAGGAGACTGTGGTTTGTTGGTTTGGGTTGGAGGCTGTGGTTTTAGTTGGGTTGGAGGCTGTTGTTTGTTGGTTTGGTTTTAGTTGGGTTGGAGGCTGTGGTTTGTTTGTGTATGCTGGAGGTTGTGGTTTGATGATGTGTTTGAGGTTGTGGTTGTTGGTTTGGGTTGGAGGTTGTGGTTTGATGTTGTGTTTGAGGCTGTGGTTGATTGTGTAGGCCGGAGGCTATGGTTTGATGATGGGTTGGAGTATGTGGGTGTTTGTTTGGGGGCGAGTCTGTGGTTGTTGGTGTGTTTGTGTGGGTTGGAGGTTGTGTGCATTAGTAATTGTTGATTTAATGTTGCTCCTTATGATCTGTTCTATGCAGATATTGAGATGATGCTAATTGTGTTTCTGTTAATTGTGTTAATCATACCCCTATGATGATTTGCATGTGTTGCTATTACTGATATGTGTTGATTACTAAGCCACCCCTCTTGTTAGGTTAGTAGGCTTATTTATGAGTTGATATAAACACCAATATCTGAGGGAAAATATATCATAAAAACCATACACTGATATTACAAAAGGCACCCCTTTACATGGTTAGGAGGCTGTTTAGTTAGTTAGGTAGCCTTAGAAGCCACCCCATACACATGTATGGTATGGAGGCTACCCTGTGATGACAATTCTCTGAGGGATTAGGATTTTAGAAGCCACCCCTACACATGTAGGTTTAAAGGCTTTATAAAAGAGGACAAAAAACAGTTGATAGCATAAGCCACACTTAATCTTGAGGCTTCCACACCCAACTGCCAAAAAATGCTTCCTAACTTACTGATCTTAGAAGATTACAGCTCTACTGATACCTGAGTTGTCATATGAGGTGCTCTTATCATTTTCTGGTTGTTGGAGGTATGCCACTGCAGCCTTCACAATATGTTCTTCAACCTCCAATATTTTTGGCAGTATCCCCAGCCTTGACAACCTTTCTTTGTTTATGTATGGAGTTTTGTAGCCATTTCCCACTTCCACCTTCAAAATCTCTATTAAACAACCTTGAAGAGTCAGAAAAATATTGTTGAGTGTTTGTGCACTAAGTTCATCAAAAGAGTAAACGCACATTAGTCAACAAGTCATCCACTCTCCTAGCCAATTTGTCATCCTGTATAGACTAGATAGCTCTGAAAAAACTTAAATCCAACACATTACAATCAGGGGAATTAGTTGATTGGCAAATGATATGGAAGTTGAACCCATTTGTGTTTGCAACTGACTGAAATTCTGCATCATTATGCATGATGTAAGGTCTGACATTGTCTTGTTGAATGAATATCTCCTTGCTTATGTTATCTGGCCATTTAGCCTTGATTGCTGGTGGTATGATCTGCACCCTTATTTCAGTGTGTGAGGTCTGGAGTATAATTTGATACAGTTGGAAATAAAAAAATGGATGCAAAAACAGTGTACCTTTTGAATAAGACATTCTCTCATGACTCTTTGTTCACTGATTGAATGGGCTTGGTCTCTAAGGTGCCTCTTAGTCTGTTCTTGGATTTTCTCTTTGCTGGCTCTTGTGTTGTGAATGGAAATATGCCTATTTTTCCATCAAATATGACATCTCCACTTTCTCCAAAGTATGGTCTACACACTGCACACATAAACATCACCTTTGTGATGAACCTCTTTGACTTGCATGAGCTTATGGTTCTTCCTCATCTGGCAGCAGGTAGTATCTATCCGTACTCTTAGTCATGAAAAATCATTTTTCATCAATATGCACTACATTATGCATTGTGTGGTATTTGAGCATACCATTGTGAACAACAGGCTGAACATGAGTGAGACCCCATTTCATTCTTCCTCAGAACTCCTGCTTTTACCACAATGCCTATTGTGTTCTTACTTAAATCAAGCTTGACAGCCATCTTGCGGATGGTAGATCTTCCAAGGACTGAAAGAGCTCTTACCCTGTTTTGATCTAGCTGAATTTCATCATTGCGCTTGAAGCCTTTAACACGATCTTTTATGATCACAGGTACTCCACTCTGGATTTGCTTGCTAGCCTCTGCCCAGATTCTATGCACTGTATTCCTGCTCACTCTAAATTCTTTTGTTGCCTTGACAAAACCTCCATATGGTATTTTACCTAAATGGCTCGCTTGTAGCATGCTTTGAGCTATCAGATTTTTGGTGTCCACTCTTATGATTCGCTTGTCTTTGTCTCCGGCAATGTCTCCAGCAGCAGAATCCATAGCTCTATGATAAAAAATTTCTGAGGGCAATACTTCTAAAACTCTCCTTTTGTTTTGTAGGTAGTCCTTTTATAGCAAGTGGTAGTTGGCATTTCCCTCCTAAGTTCCCTCCTAAAAATTTGGTTTAAGTATTGTAGGTTTTGGGATTTCCCTCCCAAAAGTCCTTTGTGTGTAATTTGATTAAATCTCATTGAGAATTTGTATTTTATGGAGTTGTATGAAAGAATTATTTGAGCACCATGTTTAGTTAGTAATCTGTATAGGTTTTAAATTTTGAAATTTTTTTGAGCTGCAGAATTTCGTGTGGTAATTTAAGCAGCATGTTTTTATTTTGCCCAGTTAATAACACTAACTAAAATTTAAAAATTGAACCAAAAATTTTAATTATACTCAAATCATCACTAATTTAAGATTGCCATAAAAATAGAAGAAAAAAAAACAAGGTGAGACCCCTTTTCACTACCTATCTTCATTTAAATCAAAGTCAAACAAACATTTCTTAAAATCCGTGCCAGGTCAAACTAACCCAAATTATCTGGGTTGGAGGGAGTACCCATTATCACTCTCTTTCCCCACATGTGGCCCAACACATTCGACTACCCAAACTTCTATTTCTTCTTGCTCTGATCTTCTTAAACTCTGCTTTCCAATCAACCAAATTTTAGATGTAAATCTTTGGTTACAATGTATAAAACCATTTAGTTTGTTTTTTTTTTTTTTTTTTTTTTTAACACCTTCACGGTGGAGGGTTGAGCAGGTCCCTCATCCCATATATATCATTAAACAAAAGGATATACAAAGACCAATCCCCAAAAGTAGGAGGCCCAAAATGCAAACATTACAAATTACCAAAACCGGACAAAGAAACCCAAAGTCAAAATCTAAAGCTAGGCATGCCCAGCTGATCAAGTCTGGCCAACGCTTTTGCTCGGGGGGGGGGGGGGGGGGGGGGATCGCATTCTCCTCAAATCTCACCAACGACTCACTGATTTTTCCCAACGAAGCCAAGAAATCCGCCACTTTATTGCCTTCTCGACGGATGTGCGAAATTTTCCACTGAATCTCCCTTAACTCCAACCGAATCCTAGCCATAGTGTGCCTTACCCCTGCTGGACCGAATTGATCTTTACTCAGAAGCAAACACAGCACCTCCGCATCAGATTCTATCCACAGGTAATTACCGTGCTTCTTTGCCATTACAATTCATTCTAACACAGCTTCCAGTTCTGCTTCTAAACTCGATGACACATTTACTGGGGTAATAAAAGCCTCCAGGGACTCCCTTAAATGGTTCCTCAATATTCCTCTCCCTAAAGCCTTACCTGTTGCTTCCACAAACGCACCATCCGAGTTAATTTTCAACCATGGCCAGTCAGGAGGTCGCCACTGAACTCTCTCTACTCTTCTCGGCTAGCATTGTCTTGGCTGGTCCACCATAAAGTCCACTCTTGGATCACATCCTCCCCACTGATCTGGACCAATCTGCCCGGCTAGCACCAAGTTTCTCAGTTGCCATTCAATTCTCTTGCAAACCCTCTCCACCTTGAACTTCTTTTCCCGATGAACGCACCCGTTCCTCTCAGTCCAAATATACCAGAAAATCAGACAAGGGATTAAGATACAAATATGATGTTTCTGCTTACTTGCCATGTGTACCTGCCACCACTTCAAGCGGCCCTCTATGCTGTGGCCCTCACGCACAAAATCTGGAACCTTAGGGAACCATTTTAAAAAGAAGCTCCACACCCCAATAGCTGCCTCACCATTCACAAAGAGGTGCAGTCTTGTTTCTTCTTTTGGAGAGATACAGCAGCGGCATTTAGATGCAAGGGATACCCCTCTCCACTGGATTTTTGCATCCACAGGAACTCGGTTTGCCAAAAGCCTCCATAGGAAAATCGAGACTGAAGGACTGATATTTTTGCCCCAGATGAAATCATATACTTCTAAAATATCCCCTCTGTGTCGAATCAGATCCCAAGCCGAAGCCACAGAAAATTCACCCGGAGGAGTTAGAGTCCAGCGAGCAATATCCTTTTCTGCAGATTTGATCGGGACTCGCAGTAATGCCTCCCTCACCTCTCCCGGGACCCCCCAATCATTCAGCAATTCAACAAGGACCTCCTCCCTCCATCCAGATTCTGCCCAGAACTCCTCCACCCTCACAAAATCTGGAACTCCAGCTGTAGAAATCAGAGAAATGATCGGCTGGTCCTTCAACCAATAATCGTCCCAGAAGCTAACCTTGCCGTCCCCCAGCATCCATCTGATCAAGCTTTGGCACTTCAGCCCAGCCTTGAACATTCTTCTCCAAGTGGGGCTGAACCTAATTGAGCGGTAGATGTTTAAAGATGATGAAATCGACCAATACTTCTTGTACATGTATTCTGCCCATAAGGACTTCCTCTCACGAAATCTCCACCAGAGCTTATAACTGTAGGCCTCTACTGTATCAGCCATACTCCTTAGACCCAGCCCGCCTTCCAAAGTAGGCCTACAGACATCCTTCCATTTGATCCAGTGTGTTTTCGATGTTGTGTTACATGAACCCCAGAAAAACCTAGCCAAGACCTGTTCCATCATTCTGATCGCCCCTTTAGTCGGCTCTAGCACTTGAAATATATGAACCGGGATTGCCTCAAGGATACTCTTAACCAAAGTGAGTCGGCCTCCAAAAGAGAGATGCTTGTGACTCCAACAATGGATCCTTTGGGATATCTTATCGCGAAGAAACATAAACAAACTCGTCTTCTTCCGACCATTGAATATGGGAATCCCAAGATAAGTACACGGCAAGGAACCTTGCTGAAAACCTCCCTCTGCTGTGACCCCTGCTGCCGATCTAGCATGTTTTTTCCCAATGTAAAAGCTGCTCTTACCCTCATTAATCTTCTGACCAGAAACTGCCATGTAATGTTTGAGGCAGCCCATGACTTTCCGGATGGAGGCCCTCTTGGCCTGCGTGAAAATAACTATGTCATCCGCATAAGCAAGATGTGAGATACCCATTGAATACCTAGCAGTACAGAACCTCAGGTCCTTATTGCCAAGGATGGTTCGATCCAAGGCTCTAGATAGATAATCAGCCGCCAAGATGAATAAAGATGGGGAGAGGGGATCCCCTTGTCGAAGGCCTCGGGAGGATTTAAAGTATAAAACCATTTAGTTAACCTTTAATAAATCTTAATTGAACATAAGGTGAAACGAAGTGAGGTTTTGAGTGCCCGACATTGAGATCAGTTATCAAAATTGACAAGAGCCCTAGAATTCTCCTTCTTCATCATCATCATCACGGTAATTCTCTTCCATTATCTAAGAGTTGAGGTTTCGTGTGCATTGAGATCAGCAATATAAGGCCTACAAAGTGGAAGTGGAGGAGGAGGAGGAGGAGGAGGAGGGTGATCGGGGAGACTAAAAGCCCCGGACATTGAGATCAGTAATCAGTAATGGACAGTTTGCAAGGTGGTGGTGGAGGAGGATCCGAGAGAGAAAAACCGAACTCATCATTGACCTCTGCTCCTGTTTCTGTTGTTGCTACTTTCTGGAAAGGTACTCTTCACATATAATCCATTGTAACCTAAATTTGTTTCATAACTATCTTCTTCAATTCGTACTGTTAACTAGGATAGTTCTCCCTTTCGTAGTTGTAGCTAATGAGAATGTACCAAAATGCGTAAACCTGAGAAGACTCTTCAATCTGATGCAGTTCCTAATTCATACTTACCTATTCTCAAACAAGTACCCTTGAATTTTCACCCTGTCGGTACCGAACCCCAAGCAAACCTTTGACTAATTCACATTTCTCTATTTTCTTAATGTTGTTGATCTCCTGTGTGGTTATGCAACATAAGCCCTATGCTGATAAGGGGATTCTTAAACTGACCTCTGTGATGATTATGGGAACAAATATCTACATTTTATTATCTGCGTGGACTTCCGAAAAGATATTTGGTGTGTGATTATATAAATTACAACAAACTCTTTTGATCCTTCCAGATTTTGATTTAGAGAAAGAAAGGACTATCCTGGATGAACAGGGGCTTAGAATTGCAGAGAATCAGGAGAACAGTAAGAAGAATCGTAGGAAGCTTGCAGAGAACACTAGAGGTATTCTCTTCCACTTTTAGCATGTTTTGCGTTCTCATGCTGCCTCCACGTTTTGCCTAGACATATGTTGTGCTTTTAGTGATCACCTGTCCTGATCGAGATCATGGACACATGTACAGTACTGTTTGTCACCATATGAAAGTTAACTTGTAACAAACTTCAAGAAGGCTTCAAATGAAGAGAAGTTGAAATTGTTCAACTCTTTACTTAAGGGTTATCAAGAAGAGGTTGATAAACTTACCAAGAGAGCAAAATTTGGGGAAAATTATTTTCTCAACATTTACCAGAAACTTTACGAAGCTCCGAATCCTTACCCAGTTCTAAACTCAGTTGCAGTAAGTACCCATGAACTGGTCCTTTCGATTTACTCTTATTTTGGGGGATCCAGTTACACTAACCAAAACATGGGGTAAACATTGTTTGTATCATGAAATAATAAAAATTATGTGCTAAGTAATTACTCATGATATTGATATTTGAAATTTCGAAGCATAGTGGCACAGGAATCGTTTTCTTAGTTTTTCTTATGGAATCATTTAGTTAGTTTGAATCTGTATACTTTGGGTCCAAATTGACCCATTAAACTACAAGTGGAATTGATTAGTAATTAACATACTCCCTCCGTCCCTAGATAAGCGAAGCACTTCTTTTGGGCATGGGATTTAAGGAATTGATATTTAAAGAGTTGAAGTAGAGCAAGTAAAGTACGAGACAGAGAAAAAGTAGAGAAGTAAAGAGAGGATAAAGTAGGTGGATAATAAAGTAAGAGAGATGATTTTTTGCTAAAAAGGGAAATGACTCACTTATAGTGGGACATCCCAAAAAGGAATGTGACTTCGCTTATCTTGGGACGGAGGGATTATAAAACTTTGAGTTTTGAAACTGAACATGCCTGCATGCTTCACATGAATTCTCTATATTTTAAGTTGGGTTAATCAGGCAGTCCATGGGTATTCAACGCTACCATCCACATCCATGTGTGATGTTGCTATAAAAAACCTCATTGGTTATTAATTAATCTAAATTGTATCTATTTTGACACCTTCTCTTCTTCTTATATAGGAGAAGGATGCCAAGTTGTTTGAACTGGAGTCTGAAAACAGAAGGATGAAGGTTGAGCTTGAGGAATTCCACACTGAATCAACTCACCTGAAAAACCAACAAGCAACAATAAGAAGACTTGAAGAGCGCACCCGTCAGTTAGAACAACAGGTCACTATATATCTCCGTGTTCAACATTAAGTAGGCTCTTTGATGTTAGCAATAGTAAGTACTTGCATGTCATTTTTTCATGCTGCAGTAGTTGGGTCGCTTTAGACATGTGGAAGTACCAACTTACCCGCCGTGTTGATCATGAATTACACTATTCATTCTACAAGGAAAATAAGCTACTATTGTAATTGTTGAGAAGTTCAAATCTAACAAAGAAATGATTAATAAGTCATAGATCATAATAGGATTTTTCATTTAAGCTTGACATAGAAAGACTTAGACATATGAAAGATATGTACATTCATTTTATCTGAAGGGACTTAAAATTCTTATCTCAAGAAAGCATTTTGTGAGGGGTTTTTCTTTGTTAGACCAAAGAACAATTGTTGCTGAAAACTCCAACTCCCTCAGCCCCCCCATATTGATGGAGGAATACTGATTGGCGTATGGGGCTATGGGTTCAGTGCCTTTGTTGGTAGATTATGTGTGTTGATATTTTGTTAGGCTCAGATGGCTAAAACGAGTGGATTTTTTGTGTCAATCTTTTTTTTTTAATCTTTGGCATTTTTTTTGCAATTATAAGACATCTTTTTCCAATCATTTGTGGTATGGACTTTAGTGGCATCCGTCAAAATTCTCTGTTATCCAGAAAAGCTTGCAGCTGTTTAGTTTTTTTTTTGAGTGACTAGCATACACTTTTTTTTATTTCCTCATTTCATTTAGCTTATCTCTCTTGGTCTTGAAGATGGAGGAAAAAGTGAAAGAAATTGTTGAGATTAAGCAACGAAATTTGGCCGGATAGAATCAGAAAACTATGGAAGTTCTAAAAGAAAGGTACTATATATTCTATGAGCTCCATAGCTGACTTTTAGTTGCCGAGTATAAGGTCTGATCATAGTGGTTATATTTCTCACAAACAGATGGTAGAAGAAATATTACGCCGTATCGAGGATAATCTTTATGTGCAACCTTTCAGTTATTATAAATTCCCATAGGTTGAGTGCCATTTGTTGTGATAATTCAGGGAACGAATGTTACAAGATCAACTGCGCCAAGCTCAAGAAAGTGTATCTACTATGCGGAAACTTCATGAATTTGCTCAGAGCCAGTTGTTTGAACTTCGTGCCCAATCAGGTCAGAATGCTTATAAGATTTCTGCCTTCTTTTGTACTGTTTAATATTACATCCACATACTAATAAGCAGCTAAGAATCTGTTTATTATGTTACCAGAACCAATATACACAATTGTACTTGTTTAAGCACAGATGAGGATAGAGCTACGAAACAATCAGAAGTTAATCTTTTGATGGATGAAGTTGAAGAAGCTCAGACACGTCTTTTAAGCCTTGAGAGAGAAAAGGTGAGCCTACATTCTTATGTAGTGCGATGCTTTCGTTTTTCAAAAATTTTTCAGCCATTTTCCAGATAATATCATTAGTCATTACTAATGAATAGTTTGTTCTATATCTTGTAACTTTAAAGGTGACCTTTAATAGTATACCTTGTGTGACAATAAGATAAGATTACTGGGATTGTTTTAGATGCCACTCTGTTTGAGCTGACAAGCAATATTACTATACATAAGATCACATGGAAAATTTTACATATCTTTAGAGTTCTATCATTGAAAATGGTGGTGATTATTGGTGTGGCATAGTGCTGGGTATTATTTGTGTATGCCTAGATAAAGAATCAAGAAAATTCAATTGAGGTTTCCTTTGATTTTTCCAACTTTCAAATGTGGACAGTGCTAATTGATAGCTCATGTTGCATTATTAACAGGGGCTTCTGCGCTCTCAGTTACAATCAGCTAATGAAGAGAGTGGACATAAGAGAAGGTATGTTTTTGGTGTAACGAATACATAAATAATTTTCTCGCTTGGAGTATTTTTTGTCTTTCTTACCGCAAGTCAGAAGTCATCAAATTACAAAATATTGTGCTTCCATCTTTTGTATTTCTTAAAGTTTGACTTCTTTTAGTGGTAAGGAATGAGTAACATGCCAAATACACATAAAAACTGCTGGACCTAAGACTTTTGTATAATCATATCTGAAGTTGGATGATAGAAAATATCTGCAGTAATTGGCATTGCGGCTTTTGAGCAAGTAACTGATGGGGACTAGTCATGATATAAGGAAAATGTGATGTTTCTTAAAAAGATTAAAGGCATCCTTATCCTATTTGTATTATTTTGTTTCTTTTAGGAGAATGGCATGCTTTTCATTGGAACTGATGCCTGAGGGAATTAAAGAATTAAATCGTCTGAGATAGGCATTTTGTCATATACGCTCTATCTTGAACTACATAGTTAGATGGGTCAATTCTTTATATTGTTGTCTAATTAAAGGTAAAAGTTGGTAACACTATTCTTATCAACCAATGCCTGAAAAATTGATAGTGATCACCCATATCATTATGAACGGGAGGGAGCTTGTTAAATGCTGGCTTGATTTTTTTTCTTCTCATTTTCTGCTTCATTAGTTGTCATGCTATGTAAGTTTCCTTTTTGCTCTGGCCTCTAGGACTTGTAGGTGCCTTTTTTTGTGTCATGTATTTTCTTTCGATTAATCTGGTGATTGTGTTGTAGTGATAGTTCAGATGCAAACACTATACTTGAGAATTCTCCTAGTGCAAAGGAAAAGATAATCTCTGAACTGAATACAGAACTGCACAACATTGAGACAACACTATCAAATGAGCGAGAATATAATTTGAATGAGCTAAAGAAGTTGAAGGCTTTACTCAATGAAAAGGTGATTACAACTGCATTTTATTTTTATGACGTGTTTTTTACTTCTTTATGATATGGAGTGATAAGGCAGTTAAGAACCAGTGAATAAACAACTCGAAGATAAAGAACAGAAAGTAACTATCAAGCTTTTGTAAACAAGAAGTAGAACCAACAGAACTTGGAAATAAAATACTCCCTCCGTCCCACAAGAATATGCACTCTTTCCTTTTTAGTCCCTCCCACAAGACTATGCACTTTCTAATTTTGGAAAGTCTTTTCTCTCTAATGAGATGGGACCCATTCTCCAGTAACAATACTTTAATTACTTTTTCTCTCTACCTTTCTCTTACTTTACCAATTTTATATTAAAACCCGTGCCGAATCCAAAGTGCATATTCTTTGGGGACGGAGGGAGTAGATAATAACTTTGATCTCTCTGGATACATTCTTCAAACTCCCCTATATAATATATAAGAGTGTCGTAGACAAATCCCATTAAATTTGCTCTAATTAATTCAATTATTCAATCAATCCCTAATTTATTCAAGTCCCATGAAATCCTAACTTAATTTAAAACAAATTAAAAGATAATGCAATAGGTCTAGAAATCAGCAATCACTTGGATCCAATCACCATCCTTTCCATTCCTAGTAATCGATATCACTTTAAGAGGGCTGCTTTTGAATGGGTGCAAAGAGACAGACGGAAGTGGAAGCTAGAAATATCAAATAATCGATTATATATTGAATCTCACTTAGCTCCTAGGCAAGCAGGAAATATTCTTACACCTGACTATTTGCTAGCAGGTCAGTTTTTTTGGTATGAATCATGCATAAGCCAGGGTCTGATAAAATTTGTCATGCAGTTGCATTATTTGACTACAAGTTAGGGTGTCAGATATAAGCCATGACCAGTATTAAAAATAATTTAATTGTCACTAATCTTATTTGACAGTAGAGGAGATAATGTTTGAGTCCTGCTATCTACAACCTTGCTTGAGTTCGATTATATTCCGGTTATGGTGGTCTATCTCTGCAGTAGGACTGATATTGTCATTAACAATCCTGCCCTCATTTTCTTTCCAAAATTTGAGTGTTCTCCAATTACTTACAACTTTTCTACTTTACAGTTTCGTTCTTCCATTTGTCTTTGCAAATGCTTCAAGTTATTTTTCGTAGACATATCTTCAATTTGTATTCATCTATCTCTTTCTTGTAACACATTCTCAGGAATTCGAGCTTGAGGAGTTGAAAAAGGAGATTCAGACGCGACCAACTGAAAAACTAGTTGAAGATTTGCGCAAGAAAGTAAAAATTTTGCAGGTGATGTGAACATGACCAGTTGACCACTATGGAGGAATCTAACATTAGCTTCTTATGCTTTGACTGGGTAAATGAGAGTACATAGATGAAGTCTGAAAGGTCCTTAGGCTGGGAGTGAGAAACATTTAACTATTAACATAACAATTTGTAAACCTTAAACTTGAATTTATATGTGAACCATGAGAGCCTGAAAAGTTTTTTTTTTATTTTTTTATCAAGGTGTATAACAAGCATCCAATTTTTGGCTTCTCAAAATGTAGCATGGGAATATCTTTCTCAGACTTCTCTACTTATTTCCTACAGAACGTCTTGACTGAGACTTAGTGAACAATAACTTTTGGTATTGTCTAAGCATTTTATTGAAATTAAATGGGTAGCCCTACTTATGAGCTTAGTTAAATAAATTCTTATGCCTACTATTTTGTATAGAATATTGTTTTGGAAATATGACCAAAGTTACTCTATTGATTTGGAGTTGTACGATCATTGTTACATTCGTAGGCTGTTGGCTATAATTCAATTGAAGCTGAGGATTGGGAAACAGCTACAAGCGGTGAAGAGATGAGCAAATTGGAGTCATTACTTCTGGACAAGAATCAAAAAATGGAGCACGAACTGACTCAATATAAGGTACATCTGAGTCTGAGGATGTAATACTTGTTACTATGGCCCTGGCATACTAACTATGAGATGAAGTTTCCAGGAGAAACAGATAATATGAAACTGAGGCTATTAGATCATTTTCATAAAGAAGTTGCAACATTTATAACCAGACTGGATGATCCTGTTCAACCAGGAGCCATCAATTGGTACATTTCTACTGGCTAAAAAATAGAAACCCTTTTTCAGCTTGTTACAAGCCAAATAATTCAGTCAAAACCAGTTTGATTTTTTGTTATATTCAGGGAGTATATGTAAGTTGTTAAATATCAAATTCTAAAGGTATTTTCTCTGGGTTATCTATCTTTCTTCCTCCAACATTTTGAAACTTATTTAATTAATTTTCTTTTAATATTCGAGACTAATAAGAAAGAATGAAATACAATTAATTATCACTTCACCAAATGGATTGCTGAGGTGACTGCTGACTAATAGAATTGCTCAGTCTCAGTATGAAAAAGTTGGCTTAACTGTCTCCTTATGCTTAGGTCAAAATTGCTGAAACGTCCTCTCTCCTAGAAGCAGCTGAAAGATTAAAGACCTATCAACACAGATTGATGAACAACAAAGGCTTATACAAAAACTTGAAGATGATATACTAAAGGTTAGTTATTTTTCTCAGTTCTTCTCGTGGACTTGCACTGCTGGTACTTACAACTATATGTTTGATGATAATTCCTAATTGAAGTATGAAGCCTCCACTGGGTGTTGCTTATCAAGGGGTTGGGATTGTCTTGCCAGTGTTTTAAAAAATTTCTTATACCATAGTGATGGCATTAATAGGTCACCACCACCAAGTATTCTGATTAACTCCTTTAAATACAGGGTTGCAGTTCCAATGATAAAAAGAGCGGTTTCTTCAATGACTGGGACCTGTCGAAATCTGGAGGGACAAATCAAGTCGAGGTGAGTTGTGATATTCTAGTTCCTTCTGTATAACTGCATATGATTCGGATGATTGACATCAAGGCATCAAATATATCTACTACTTTGTGTCCCCACTTGTCAGAGCTTTTTCTGGATGGGAGCTAATATTATTTCTAATCGAGTCTATGAAATTTGGGTTGTTTGTTGCATTCTACATATTTAATGAGCACTAGAGAACCAGAAAAAAGCATATGTTGTTGTTGTAACTTGTAATTACGAAGTCAATTTTGGTACGCAAAGAAACATTTTTTTCCTTCTTAGAAAATTGAAGAGTTGATCATTATTAAATGTGCTGGCACTTGGTTATGAGGTACATAGATTTTAACATTTGGCATAAGTGTATAGACAATAATTATGCTAAAAGGGTGATGGAGGGTTTTAATAATAGTGTCAAACTGAAGTTCTTTCTTTCTAAGCTGCAAGAGCTCCATTTTGTAGAGATATGTGTGTATCTTGTTTAAAGAGGACACATGATCATGGTTTAGAGTAAGAAGCATGTAAAATCTTGGATTGTTGTCGCATCAAGTGGCTTATGTACACATGTGACCTTTTTGTTCAACTTTTTTAAGCTAAATGCTTCCTGGGACAGAATGCAGAACAAAGACGTGCTCCTGTTGATTTAGACCAAAACTCTATGCTTAAGGTGATATGCAACCAGCGTGATCGATTCCGGGCACGTTTGCGGGAGACTGAAGAGGTCTACATTCCTCTGAACATTTTTATTTGTACATTGGCTGTAACATGTTTCTGGTACTCTTTCAGTTTTCTTTTCTGCTGTTCAAATTGATAACTTAATTTTGTCTTCAGGAAATAAGAATAATGAATGAGAAGATTGGAATCCTTACCACTGAGCTTGAGAAAACAAAGGCAGATAATGTCAAACTCTACGGGAAAATACGTTATGTTCAGGATTATAATTCTGAGAAAGTTGTGTCTAGAGGATCAAAGAAGGTGCTGACATAAGATAACTACATTATATTTCAAGCCAAATATACATATCTTAAATAATCTGTGTACTTATTTTCAGTATGCTGAAGATCTGGAGAGTGGTTTTAGTTCTGATGTTGAATCAAAGTATAAAAAGATATATAAGGGCAATATTAATCCATTTGCAGCATTTTCAAAAAAGGTGAGTCATCTTTATCTATAATTCCTGCTTGTGGTTGCTGCCAAAGACTTTAATTTTTTTTTTCCTATTGGCATAATAAAATCAAAGCTATAGCTATGAGTTGCATTATGTGTATTCTGTACCCTCTTTTAATGTATATTCTAGCTGATTTTCTTTTATACTTTTCATGATAATGCAAAACAGGAAAGAGATCAAAGGTACAAGGAACTAGGATTGAGAGATAAAATGACCCTCAGCAGTGGGCGGTTTCTTCTAGGGAACAAGTATGCGTCCTTATCTTTTTGATATAAAAATAATGTAACTCTGGTTACACATATTCTGTTTCTCATGTGTATTCTGGTGTTACCTTACTCCATTGCCTTGCTCAATTTATAGACATTGCTGCTTGCTGTTTCAGATGCAAACTAAAACACCGACTGCAATGGTGATGTAGCTGTGCATGATTTTTTCTTCATTTTATTTTTGAGGTTAATATTTTGACAATAATAACTTAGAAAATAATGTTTTCAGTGGAAAGAGAAATTGGTACTTCTGGAGTTTAGCTATTATTACTACTAATATTATTACATTTTTTCATTATTATTTAAAAATAATTTCCTGGAATTAAAGTTTTTGCCACTCAAACTACGGTTGTTTCTGGTCTTGGTTTCACCAAAAGAGAGAAAAAATATGTTTTCCCCATGTTTCACCAGCTTTTATAAAGGTTATTTCCTTCTGTTTTATCTCTACCATATTAAACCACATGACTTTGCAACCTTCCCCAACATAATCTGTCTATCTCCACACTGCACATTAGTCTAACCCGGAAATTTTGCCAGATTTTTCTAAGATCCAATTATATTCCTGATACCACTGTTGTCTGAGATAATGAGGTGATGAGCTGTGACTTGAACATCACCTTATCCCAACTGACATGAGATCTGGCAGGTATGCAAGAACCTTTGCATTTTTCAATACAATAGGATTGCACATATTGGTATTCACCTGCCTCTACAGGATGTCTGCCTTAAGCTACCTTAGGTAATGTATTTATCCTTTCAGATCGAAACTTTTTCTAAGTTTCTTTGATTTTGAGAGATGATATTGATTTCTCTTCAATGCTCACTGCAGTCACGGACCTGAAGAAACCTTAATAGCAGAAAACGTAGTCAATCTTCCACATCCTCAATGACCTGGACTATTTGTTGCTTTATGTTTTATTCATCTCTTTTGATATCCTGAAAGTCCCTTTGTATACTTAGGTAGCATGGTGCCTGGAAAGAGGTTTGAATTGAATAATGTCAAATCATGTGTAATGTCTTGTATAAATATGGTTGGTGCTCGTCTGGTCAGAGAGAGCATTATTGTTAATAGTATTGACTTGAACCCTCACGGGCGAGCTCATATAAACTTTCTTAAATAAATATTTAATTTGAACGGCAACAATTTAATGTTAAATTACTGTAAGAACCAATGTTTTAAAAATCAGATTGGTAAGCGAATTAGTGCATTTATTGGTTCATGGTTCAATTGGTTGAATCAGTCATACAATTGCTTAAATCAAAACATTAAATAAACATATACTCTTTCCGTTTCACGGAGTTGAGTACTTAATTACTTTTTTCTTAACAAAAAATATGTTTCTATCTATTTTATTTTCTTTTTACTTAATTCACTTTACATTTATTTTAAAACCCTTGTGCTCAAAAGAAACGCCTCAAGTACTAAGGGATGGAAATAATTTGTTATTAAAATATACACCCTCCGTCTTAATAAATATGAAACATTTGATTTTTTAGTGGTAACCTTTTTGGTTTCCTTGTGAAGTCCAGCACTAGTTAAACTTTTTGGTTCGATCTGTTAAGTCGGAAGAGATCTCAATGTTTTTTTTAAGATTCGAGAGTTTCATGTGTTTCTGAGTCTTGGGTGTGTGTTTTGTGATACACGATGTGATTGTGTGTTGAGTTGGCGACCGTGTGCAGTATTCCTGTGGAACCTAAGAGTCAGGTGCTTCGGGTGTGGTTCCACTTGGCTTACCTTGCGACTTTCGGTTAAAGGAGGGTTCACGTGTGGTCAATGCTAGTGTGAGCTAAGCCACTTTACAGTTGCATATTCGTGTGTGGTTGTGATGAATCGTTCCTTACTTTCTTATTTAACTATTGTCTTGTTATCCACTAATTCGTGTATTAAGTGTGCAGGTGATATCAGTGAACGACTTGGACTTAGATTGTTGATATCTAAGTGTAACTAGGGTTCTTGTGATATCTTGTACATCAACACTTGTTCCTCTTTTCTATGTGGTGCATTGATTTGAGATATTAACCATGATTTGATCCTTATAATATATTTCATATGCAATAAGCTGAATAAACAATTTCTTGTGTTTATGTCTTCCATATTTGTGATATTTGTGTATATTTTCCAAAAATAAGGAACATAATCCAATTTAGACAAGTGTCCCAAACTTCAATTTAATATTTCCTCATCCTTCGATACTATGTCCGATTCTTTTTATTCCCTCCATCCCTAATAATTCGTCACTATTTGACCCGACACGGGTTTTAAGAAATGTAATAGAAAGTGGGTTGAAAAAATTGGTGGCATGTGGGTCCTACTTTTATATACTCCCTCCGTCCCAAGATAAGCGACTCACATTCCTTTTTGGGACGTCCCAAGATAAGTGACCCATTTCCTTTTTTGGTATTCTGTCTCTTACTTTTTCTCTCTACTTTATTAACTCTCTTACTTTATTCACTTTCCACTTTACTAACAAAGCCTCATTTTCTTAAATCCCATGCCAAAAAGTTTATGCTCGCTTATCTTGGGACGGAGGGAGTATTATGACTCGTTTGATAAAAAAGATGGGATATGAGAAGATATGTAAAATAAGATAAGAAATACGGACTTCATGTCAAGATATGCAAAGATATGATTTTTTTCCGTTGTTGTTTGATATAAAAGAAATTATCTAAATTTGTATTGTATATTAAATAACATGGCTTAACTTGACAAATTGGTGGGATACATAAACAAGGTTAATGTTATAATTTTGGTAAGATTAGATAGGGCCATGATCTTATATTGGGCTTTGAGTTAAGCTTAACTATGATATCAAACAATTAGAAATATCCATATATAATTCTCTATCTTGGTATTACTAACTTATCAAACATGCCCTTAGTTTATAATAAAATGTGAGTGTGAATGAGTTAGTGGAATGTAGAGTCCACTATAAAAAATGGTAGTAAAAGTGAAAGGTGACAAATTTTTAGGGACGGACGAAAAAGGAAATAAGTGACAAATTTTCAGGGACGGGGGAGTAATAAATAGTGAGCGCTAAAAATTAAAACTATAACTAAATATGTAAATGTAAATGTAAATTAATAAATTGTAAATTTCGATTTAACGTGTTCACATTTGATGTTTTCCATTTTAATCAATTTGGCAATCGATTAAAAATCAACACCCTCTTAGTAATTGCATAAATAAATAATCTATAAATATAAATATCACATGTTCAATGTTATTGGGCTTCAATGCTCTCACTAAAAAAATAAATTCAGTATACTAAAATGATATTACAGGTGTAGAAGTTTATTCGGATTTAATAAATAAATGATAGGAATGAAATGAATAAAGAATAAATATACACGGAGCAAAAAAGAATAATCGAATAATATTAAGCATCTGTAGGTGAAATCCAATGCCTTCCATTGACAAAACTCTTAGCAAGAAATGGATGGGCCGTATCGTAGTCCAATTCTCGGGCCCATGACACTCCACGTACCGCTGCTGCTCCCGGCCCAGAACATTTGTACACTCCAAAAAATACAGTCCTACAATTTTTTCAATACCACAAAAAAATGTAAGTACCTTTTTGACAATGTATTTAACACAAAGATGAACAATCCAAATTAGTTCTTAATAGCTTACTTGTTTTTGTTGCTGACGTGATCCCAATCGTCCCATCCCCCGCGAGCGACCACATCCTCGAAGTAGGTGTACGAGAAGACAATCCGGGAGTACTGGCCCATTGCACGCCCCACGTAGAGTGGACCGGTTCCGGTGACCCGGCAATTTAGAAATGCAAACCCGGTCTTTTCATCGGGCAAGTTTCTATCTTGGGCCGCTATGGACCCGAATCTCGTTGCAATAGAATGTAGCTCACAATCCTGTTGCAACAATTATATTAGGGTTCTAGTTTCTTTTGCTACACTTAAGATACACATCCGAAGTGACTTGAACTCTCAATCTATAGATAGGAGGAGAAATATCTTATTGCATTCATAGTCCATATAAATCATAGTTCTAGTTTAGATTTTCTAATTATCAAAATGTTTAGTTCACAAAAGGAAGATGGGTAAGTTAGTTTTGGTATCATGAAAGTATGCTTTGCATAGACTTGGAATGAATATCATAATACAACTAAATCCGAATATAATCCACCTCTACTAATCATGCCACAGGCTCATAGTAAAACATATGATGACCAATCATAAAACTTAGGACTAATAATGTACCTTTTTTGTGAATGAACAAATAAATTAAATGTCTAACCATAGACTCAAACTTATAACCTTATTATTAACCAATGCACCTGAAATAACTAACATACTATTTCGATGATTTATAATTTATGTGATATGAATTTTCAAAGTAGACCTAGCTAGTACATACTCGATACATGAAATTATTGTACTCCTAGATGATTTATATTTTTTGTGATATGAATTTTCAAGTAGCCCTAGTGCATATTGTACACCTAGTATATAGTTTGATAACCTGAGATCATTAAATAAGAGATAACCCTACGGCATGGGATACATGAACAAGAAAATGGTTTGAACTTTGAGTTCAATATAGAGACGATTTTGAATTTGGACTGAGATTGGATATTCTATTTTTTTGGCGTTCCCTCCTAAAGTTTTTAACATAATGGATATTTCAATTATTTATTGTATGAGGTTCCTATACATACAAAACTTATCCGGAAAAATACAATGTTGGGTCCATTAATGGTTTGTCACCCTACTCGGAAAAAATAATAATAGTTCCATCATCTAAAAATATAGTGTTCCGGCTACATGTAAGATAATTTAAAGATTTATGGAGTTTAAAATTAATATTATCCATAAGATGGCAATCAAGGCCATAATGTATATGCTATTCTTCAGCATAAATAAAGAATTAAATATGCCCATACCATACATGCTGTGGAGTGCACGCATTCAGCTCAATAGTTTTAATAATTTATTTAAAATCTCAAAAAGTAAAAGCCCTTTTGAAATTTCTTATAAAGATGCATAGACAAAAAGGGACCAGACAAGTGAAAGGGACAGTACTATACAGCTTTTTAAATAACAAAACAACTTTTTTCATATGTTAACAAGAAAAAAGAAAAGTGTGTTTTCTTGGAGTTTACAAAATATTTTGAAAATTGGAGAATTTGGGACACTCCATCTGGATTATATTTAGAGCATCTCCAGGGGGAAAAGGTAAGTTGAGAAAGTATATTTCTAATTTACCTCCTCAAAAAGGTAATTATATCTTTTTAAAAAGTAGTGGACTCCAAGAGAAGAAGGTAAATTAAAAAGGCAAACAAAAATAACTAACTTCTTACCTTCTCTTCCAAGAAGAGGTAAAAATACCTTCTCAAAATGATAGAAGGTATAATACCTCCCCAAATACCTTTTCCTTTGGAGCATGAAATTTTATCAAGAAAAGGTAAATATGGTAGTTATTTCTTTTTACCTCTCCATTTACCCCTTCTATTGTAGATGCTCTTAGAAACTTAGATAAGACAATTATGAATTGAATTTCAAAACACTCAAAATGATAGTTATAAAAACGAGATAGTAGGAGTACTATATTGCTTCCAAATTAATTAATTGGTAGCAATTAATTTTGTGCGTGACTAATTATATCAATTTTAAATAAAAATCATAAGCTAGCTAGTAAGCCCTACCATATTCATCACATCCAAATTAGAACATCATTTAATTAAAACTAGACTTCACATATATTTTAGTTAGGACAAAGAGTGTTAGTATAAACTTACTTTGTACATAGACCTTCCATTGCCAAAAATGAAGTCTATAGAACCCTCAATGTAACATTCCTTGAAATAATGGCGGCCGGCGTCGTCGCAAAGAGTATCCTGAGCTCCATAGAAACCGCAGCCGGAGAAGAAGGCCTTGTCGCCGGAAATTCTGAACGCCACCGCCTGCCATCCTTGCATCCCCGGCATTGGCGCCGGTGCAGTGTTCTACAATTTACAACTCTATTAGCATTTTTAAAAATTATAAAAATAATGCTTATTTATTTAACTATGTTCGATCGATTGGATGTGCAATTATAGTTAAATATCAAAAAGGAAAACACAGTATGTTGCAAAAAATCGAGATTAGAAAAGAAAAATTATTGGACCAGTGTCCTATCATAAGAATATTAATATTAATATAATTATGGTAATTATCATTATCTTTATTGGTTATTGTTAGTATTATTAACTGACAAAATCTCAGTGTGTGAACGGCTATATAAATATGAGACTTAAATCCGAAATCCAGTAAAGTTAGTCATACCAAGACAATATGAATACAAACAAAGAAAAGAAAAGGTTTAAAATGAGGACAAAATATGTGAGACAGAAACTTCTTGTTAGTATTTAACAATTAGTGCAATTCTAATTAATCTCAGATGCAAGTACTATTATCTCCATGTATTAGAAATAAACCATATTATATCGAAAACAACACAAGTAAATAATAATGTACTATGATATATTAATATACCTTGAAGCTAATATTTCTGGCGATAAAATAATTAGCAAAAACGGAGACAGAAGCAGTGTGATAAGTCCGGAGCTGCTGCCCATCTGCTCCCTTATCACTTGCTCTATCATGCCACTCGATCACCGTTCTCTCTCTTCCCGCTCCTTGAAACGTTATGTACGGTTTGGACGCTGGAACCACCACCTTTTCTCTGCCATTTGGTAGAAAAAATAGATAAGAAAAAACATGATTATAACACACATTTCAGGTCAGATAACTCCAAGACACATGAAGTTATCTAACTTAGCAAATATACAGTTTCACTTGTGTGGTAAATTCCTAAATTAAATAATACTCCTAAGAAATCAAATTTTACAAACCCTAATTTGAAATACAAGTTATACTCAACCCTAAACCAATAAAACACAAATATTTGAGTTTAAAGACAAGAAAGAAGAAAAAATAAAGTGAAAATAGTACTCCCTCCGACCCATAACAAATTTTCTCTACATTATTCTTTCTCTTACTTTACTCTCTCTCCACTTATCATTTTATTAAAAAGAGAGAAAAAAAGTGTGACATTTGCTATGAGAAGGAGGAAGCATAAAAGTGATGCTAAAAAGTGGGATATATATAATTATTCAATTTTGTTTTAATGATTCCTATATTATTGTGATGAATGAATAATTACATGTAGCAACCAGCAGCGATGAGAATGAGGACATTCTTCATGTTATTCGGAGGGACGGCGTCCACTGCCTCCTGAACTGTCGGGTAGTCCGCCAGGCCGTTGACGTCGACTGTGATGACACGGTGTCCGGAGGGCCCCACCCATTTGTGGTGGTGCTTGCCGGAAGTTGAATTGTCGCTAGCTGAATTTCCTGCATTTAGAGAGAGAGAAAGAATTATGAGAATAGTAGTAATATTAATTAAATTAAAATTGAAGGAGGAGAAGAACAAGTTAAGAGAAGCAGCCATTTTTATTGAACTTAATTCAATAAAATGGCATGTAAGAGAATGTTTTCACAGAGAGATATTGTATTGCAGGATCAAAAAAATTGTGTCTAGAAAAAATGCTGTGGTTTGTATTGTATATATATAAGTATACATGTATGTTGGCATGTGAGCAAATAGGGTCACGGCAACGGTCATATTTTGGTGATCGTTACATTTTAATGTTTTGTCAAAAATATAATAGTATAAGGCTAGCTAGAGACGTTATTGCTTGATCTAGAGGGGAAAAGAGTGAAGCCAATTTGATATTATCCGAAGTAATAGTAATTATTATAAGAAGGAATTATTTGTGTGGTAATGTTAATGATATGTACTAATAATAATGTCATAAAGGCTGTGTCAGTATGCGAATTTTGTATTTTTGCTGAAATGAAGTAATTTAAATTGAAATGTTATTTATTACAGCCACTTCCAGATACATAAATAGGAAGGGTCCAAGTTCAAAAAAATTGTGTACCAACTTATTATTAATTACTATATCAGAATGGCAAGTACTAGAGTGATTTATTTATCGAAATTATCGATGAGAAATTCCGTTGTTAAATACTCCTACTCCGTACAAGATAAATAGTGAGGAAATTAATATTTGGAATTTACTGCAGTCAGTTCAATAATAACAAATGGTTTAGCAAAGGTTGAGACGTACTCCATTTGCTTAGGCTTTATGAAATACACTTGTTTTATACTCCCTCCGTCCCAAGGAAGATGACCCCTTTCTTGGGCGGCACGGGATTTTATGCAAATTTATTTTGTGTGTTGAAAGGAGAGAGTAAAGTAAGAAAGAGGGAATAAAGTAGAGATAAAAGTGTTTCCATTTTAAGTAATGGGTCATCTTAGTTGGGACAAACTAAAAAGGAAAGTGGGTCATCTTCAATGGGACGGAGGGAGTACTAAGTGCATTCCAAATGTTTCTAAATTAATTATGCTTTAAATAACTCTACATGTTTATTTCACCATTCCGTTGATGTATTAAATTACAGTTTCTATAATAATGTTTTTCATTACAATTATCACACATTAGGAGTGTAATACCTAATCAAGCACAGGTGGATAATGGATAGCCTATCATTTTCACGGGCTTTATATAAACTATCAAACATAAAAATGCTCTTATTATCATTTGGTAGACTATTCATGTTTCGGCTATAGATAGAATAATGATCATGATGATAATTTGTGCTAGTTAATTATGTACATTAAATTTGTGTGTTGGTAATTTTTTAAAGTTTATCCTATTTTTAATCCATGTTTGGCACTCCATCCGGTCCTTGCTAAGAGAGACATTTATTTTCAGCACGAGATTTAAGATTATTTGGTTTAGTTAATAAAGTGGGAAGTGAATAAAGTAAGAGAGAGAATAAAGTATAAAGAAAAAAGTAAGGGAGAGAATGACAAAAAATGATATAAATTACTTATCTTGGGATGTCTCTAAAAGGAATATGAATGACTTAACAATGGACATAAGAAGTACTACCTCTGTCCCTGAAAATTTGATACATATTACCATTTCGGTCCGTCCCTAAAAATTTGATACACTTCATTTTTACCATTTTTGGTAGTGGACCCCATATTCCACTAACTCATTCCTACTCACATTTTATTATAAAACTAATACTTTAAAAGTAGGACCCACATCCCACCAACTTTTTCAACTCACTTTCCATTACATTTCTTAAAATCCGTGTCGGGTCAAAGTGTAGCAAATTTTGGGAGACGGAGGTAGTATAAAAGATAGAATACCATGTTATTTTTTAGGGGTAACTGCTTTTAAAGTCACCAACTTTCCATGAATTCCGGTTTTTCCCACGAACTTTCAAAAGTTCGTGTAATGTCATGAACTTTATTGTCAGTTGCTATTTTCCCATGTCAGGTTTTCCGATCTGATTCATACTGTTCGTTTCCTATTAAGACAATGTCCAAATTCTTTTATCTTACTATCCTTATTTTCGTCTTTGAAATAGCTTCGCGTGGGTACTTTGTACGCCTCAATCGGAACTCGGATGAAGAAGTTATGGCCATTTGATGAAGGCTGCGACCTTTGTGCGACCTTGTACTATCATAATGGCCATAACTTCTTGATCCGAGTTCCGATTGAGGCGTACAAGGTACCGACACGAAGCTATTTCAAAGACAAAGATAACGATAGTAAGATAAAAGAATTTGGACATTGTCTTAATAGGAAACGAACAGTTTGAATCAGACCGGAAAACCTGACATGGGAAAATAGCAACCGACAATAAAGTTTGTGGCATTACACGAACTTTTTAAAGTTCGTGGAAAAAACCGGAATTCATGGAAAATTGGTGATTTTAAAAGCAATTACCCCTATTTTTTATATGGACTAAAATAGCCACAATAATGTATCTACTTAAATAGAGATGAGAAAGATGGAGTATGACATTGTACAGTAATCCTACTAAGTCCAACTTTCAAAGCTGCTAGTCTAATCCATCAAAACAGGTTAATTTTCTAGTCTGAAACATGAGCTTTAAGGTTAGCTTTCTCGGCCTATAGAAATAACATGGGTCATTCAGTGAGATTAATATAAGTACTAAACATATAGTTAACGCCATACGATCTCCAAATGGAATGAGTGTACTGACAAGTTATATTTTTCATTACCTTTTCAAAAAGATAAATGTATAATTTCTTAAAAATTAATGAATTGAAAGAAAAGTAGGTAAAATATAAAAAGTACTAGTAACGGTTAGAAATTTGGGCTTTTCATATTATTTATTTAATGTGTATGACTATCTTTCAGTTGTTCAACTAAAATGATCCTATAAAGATTAAAGTTTGGACTAAAGTGTAGTTATTTGTTATGAAAATAAGTGTAGATGTCAATTTGTGATTTTCTAATTTTTGAGGGACCAAATAGAAAATAAAAAACTTATATTATTTATAAATATAAGTTATGGTTATGGTCCCAGACGTCAGAAGAATGTTCAATATCTCTATATTCTCTCGGCTGGCTATTGCGAAGGACGTCTCTGATCGTTTGGAAGATCCATAGCCCAAAGCAATTCCGCCTTTCAATTCCTTATGGATCAAGGTACGCTTCCGCTCTACAGTTTCTGCTCCTTCTCCGTTGTTCTTGGTTAATCATCATATAGAGATTTATGTAATTTTTAATCAATTATTCCAGCACTAACTACTTTCAAATTTACATTTAGCATGGAGAAAAACTAAAAATACATGATAATTACATGTCTCTTCTTCTAGAAGACAAATTCTTACCTGTATTATTGTGGGTCAACAAACATTATCAATGACGTTTTATTATTTTGTATCTAGAGTCTTGTAACGATGATGCACATTTTATGGGTTTAGTGCGACTTCATGAATTCATAATGTGAGCATGGATCAATATTTATGGGTTTTATGTTAAATCCCTCCCTCCAATTATTTATAATCTGTATTCCGATTCAACCCATGTGACGTGAGGTATCACATTTACTTTATCACTCACACAACTTTAATTTAAAATAATAATATATGCTATTCATATCATTTTATATTACTTTTAACCATCTCAAACATTTGTTAATTAGGCACCATGATATATTAATGAAATTGACGGTGTATATTCATGTGTATTACTAGCATTTTATTTCAGCAAAGTAGGCTGGATATATATTCATGGCCAAAAATGTTAATTAGGCACCATGATATATTAATGAAATTGAGGGTGTATATTCATGTGTATTACTAGCATTTTATTTCAGCAAAGTAGGCTGGATATATATAGCTTGGTACAGTGGTACTGCAAGTCTACAAGTATAGGAGAAAACTAGTTGTTAGTTGAAAATAGTAACAACGGTGTTCTTTTCATTCGTTACCTTTTAAAAATAGCCCGTTTGCGATCTTGTGAGTAATGTTATAATAATGAGTCAATTTTTTTTGTGATTTATTTTGCTAAACCAAAATGCATGTAGGTCTAACACCTTACCCTTCTTTAGTCTCTAGCACTCTTTCAATGATATAAGAGAGAAAATATTTTATGAGATTGATAAATTATATTTGTGCATGGATGTATTAAGAGTTATGGATCGGAATGGGTTGTGATATATGCAGAACTATTTCTAGTGTTGAACGGTCGAACCAAAATATATATAGTTCATTTTTAAATACCACGTAGTTCATTTTAAGATCATTTTAATTCAGTCTTTCTACAATAAAGTAAAATCATCTAAAAATAAAGTAAAATCACTTGCTTGATTTATTCAGGCTATATATATGTAGTATGTACGGAAGCGATTCCACTCTCTGACTCGTCAGCCTAATGAAAGTCCGTAATTATTGAATAAATGTGGTATTACTAGCAATTAATCATATTTACAAACACCATTCTAAATTGATAGCTATCCATATCAATATCTCTTTTTGTTGTATTCAATCCAGCTCTGAATATTAGTATAACACCCTATATGATGTTTATGCGTTGTATCAAAATCATTAATCAAATGGTGTAGTATTTGCTATCAAATGGTGTAGTATTTGCTATCAAATGGTGTAGTATTTGCTATCAAATGGAGACTAATAATAAAGAATAAAAAGAAAAGTAGACGTGGGTGGTAAGTGGTGTGGTGTGATTTATAATTAAGTATGGCTAAATAGGATTATTTACTATGTGACTGTTTTTCTCCTCTAGTATAGTTCCCAAATAATAAATACTATACGTATTAATTTGGTCCCTACTAAAGGGGTAGATCAAATGTGGACATGTATTAAATATGTCTGTATTTTCAGAACGTTGTAAGAAGGAACAAATTTTCGAGGAAGTGCTAACGGATGGATGAGACAAAACAAATTTTGTTTTTTTCTCAGGCAAATGGCATAAACGATCAATTTCAGATCAATTTCCATTTATTTTAAAATAGATTTTAATTGTTCTATGATCTCAAAATTTGTGAATAATTAAGCTTGACGTGTGGCAGATAGAAAATACATATAGTCAAAATAATGTCAATTAATACACTTATCCACATAGAATTCACACATTTTAAGGATTAAACTTGGTTTGATTTGTGTGCGCGAATTTAGTATGTTTCCCTATGGGATTTTTATTTGATTGTATAGAAAGGATCTTTTACAAATAATCTCTTATGGATTTATAGATACTGCACTTTCTTTCTTGTCCTAAATTATTTACTTTACATAAAACATAAAGGTTCCTGCTTCAATTATTATGAGATTTATGGACACTATCTAATAGTAAGAAGTATTAAAAAGAAATTATTTTTCTATATATTCGAATCAGTGTTGGTCATATTTCTCTTTATCGAGAAATTGAAGAAGTCATACATGGGTTTTCTCTAGCCTGTTGATACAGTATCTGTGATTATTAGTTGATTCTAGTTTGCCTAGATTTGAAGAAAAAAGACTATAAATGGTGAATTCCAATTAGTCTATAAAGGACATGAGTGTCTCCGTATTCAAAAGAGTTTCGCATGCATATCTTTCACATATCAATCAAAGTTATATGGAAAAATTAAGTTATAATCGTTTTATAAAAGCTTTGCAAACCAGTCCAAAAAGTGAAACTTCACGGAAATTTAGGATTTTCAAGATATGCATGTCTTTTAAAGCTATATATCCTACCATATCTCAGTCTCATCCACACTATAAACATGCATGCACAATCTGTTTATAAATCTAGCTTCTGCTTAGGGCCTATTATTGTAATCCATTAGTATGATTTATTATTATGATCCATTAGGATTTACTATTCCATCATATTTTCTCATCTAGTTTTCCACCATGAGAGATAACTTACGTTATGTTGAACATTTATTTTTGGCAAATTGCATGTAAAGTCATAAACTTTTAGAATAGTTTAGTTTTTCCTGTGAACTTTATGTAACATCCCGAAATTTCAAACCTTAATTTTAGAGTCGTAAAATTTTTATTTAATACTATTGATGACGTGGGAGACGTGAATTAAATGATTAGTGATTTATTGCATGATTCCTTGTAACCTAATTGCGAATTGGAGTTGAGATTGAATTAAATAGTCAATATTGTTGATAATATTGTGGTGAATTATTTACCTAAGGGATGAGTGAGATTTAATAGGATCATTATTTTTTTATTTGATATTTTCGATCCCTACTACTATTGAAGAAGGAATTCTATTTTTTTAGATTTAATTATTGTTTGAGATAATTACCTAAATTAAATCCAAAGTCCGATTTTTCCTTATTTTCCTTCATGAAATTTCGACCCCCATGCCTATTATAAGGAGATTTTCGAAAATCTCCTATTTATGGGAGAGGAGAATATTTAATTATATTATTTGATCACTTATTTATTCTCTTCCATGAATAAATATAAATATTCTAGCAAATCTTACCATATCTCAAGGAGATCTTGCCATATCTTATTTTAATTAATATTTGGAATTGATTCCTTATGGAGGAATCAATATTAACGCATATTCCCTATTCTTAGTGGGAGAATTATTATTTTTATTCTGCTCCGTAATATTTTATTCTACTCCGTGAAATATCTAAATTAAATCATAGGCTAATTAAATAGCCTAAGATTTCGAAATCCCCTTATTCCTCATCAATATTAACGCCAATCTCTCCCACCATATCTCTCCAAATCTTTTTTTATTTATTTAATTAAGGAGAATCAAATCTTCTCAAATATTCTATTTAATTACCTAGAGATCTTATTGAACCCTATAAATAGGAGCAAAACCTAACCCTAGACCCCCAAAAAATCGCCACCACCCCATATCACACGCCCCTTTTCTCCTCTCCACTCTCTCTCAATTTTCTTCTACTTTTCTCCAATAATTCTTCATCTTTTGAGAAAAATTAGAGTTTGAGCCTCAAGAATCGTTGAAGAATCAAGTCCGTACTTTGTTTCTACCGTTCGTTTTGGCAAGAAAAGGTACCTATATATTAATCTTCTTCATCTAACCGATTAATCGATATTCTTGAACCCTCATGCATCTAGATTGAGTGAAAGTGGGATAAATGGTATATAGGAGGTGCATGTGCGTGTGTGTGTGTGTGCGTGCGTGCGTGTGTGCGCTTGTGTATATGTGACGTGTGAATAACACTCATGTGTGACATAAGTTGATGTTAGATCTAAGATTGTTGAGTGTATAAAAGTATATGATGAACGTGTTTTGGTTTTGAATGATAAATGTAAACCGGATCAGTGGGAAAAAGGGGAAACGTTGAGACATGCATGATTTAGGAGTTGATGTTGAAACTGATACATGATATGTGCATATGTGATTAAAAGGTGAAACCTCGGTTGTGAAGCAGGATAACAAAAGAGAGAAACATACTTGAAATCTAAGCAGTCAAGGTGGGCTTTATTCTTAAACTCTTTTATGTTGCAAATTTATGAAAGTGGAGAGATAAGGGTGGTTTAAATTGTTATGCCATGCCTGTGATTGTTTTGATGATGTTGTGCGCCGGATGCCCAGTTTGAGAGTTCGCTCCATTGGGCTATAGGGCTATGGATATGTATAAACGAATTCGGGTCTGAGTAGGGCCGCAAACCCTACCAGGCTAGTGTATACGGTTGGATCGGGAGCCGTCCTTGCTAGTCGGCCGGTCTCGTGGGCGAAAAGTGTGGCCACACTTTCGTCGCACCATAGAAATGTTGTGATTGTGGAAATTGATGAGGAAATTGGGGAGTTGTTTGACTGGCCAGTCTATGAAAATAATTTTTGTGATACTCGATGATATTTATTTTGATAACTGCAAAACTCGAGTTCACTATGGTAAGGGTGGCATAACTAATAAAATGTTTTGGCAACGAGTCCACTGGGTATTTCAAAATACTCAGACATGCATGTGTTTTCCTTATGTGCAGGTTGAACGGCGACGAGCGGTGGCGGGTGTTGAGCACATTAATAAAATAAGATGGATATTTTGAACTTCGAGTGTGGTTGTGTCTTCATACATAGCTTCACTTTCTCTTGGTTGCTTCCGTTTTTTGAACTTATTCCCTTTGGTTTAGAAGATTGAGACATGTTGTGGTTTTGTTGAATTTATGTCGAACCCTTGATTTTTTATCATAATTTATGGTAACTATTCTTCATTGATTTTCTAGGTTAAACCGTTGACTTATTGCTTTGATAATTCGTTTAATAACTTGGTCAAGTCTTTTTAAATGAAACCCTAGCCTATATTTTTATTGCTTTTAAGTCCGTTTTGGTAGCAGTCGCCGTATTTATTATACCCCAGAAATCTGGGCCGTGATACTTTAAATATTGCACGAAAAGTCATGAACTTTACCGGACTGCGTAAATTTCCCATCCAACCTGACTCGATAGATTTTCGACACAAACTTATCCTACGTGGCGGGCCGGAAGCATAATTTGGAAAATGACAAATTTAGGATTCAATTCGAATTATAGAATTAGTGCTACTTTTATGCTGAATTCGATTTTTGGAATTCGATTTGTATGTTTATGTCGATTTGTACGTTGAATTCGATTTGTATGTTTTCATTTGTGCTACTTGTATCTTCGTAATAAATCTAGGGTCAGAGATCGCAAAGATAGAAGAGAAACAATCAGAATTAGTGGAGTTTTTCCAAGACACGCCTCCGACGTGCCACGTAGGATAAGTAATTGTGCCGGAAATCTATCTGGTAGGGTCGGTTGGGAAATTTACACAGACCAGTAAAGTTCATAACTTTTTCATGCAACATTTAAAATTCACGGGAAAACCAAACTAATTTGAAAGTTTATGACTTTACTGGCAATTTGCCTTTTTTTTAATAATTGGTTCAGTTTATTTTTCTTTAAGTAGCTAAACATTTCATACTCTACGGTTTTAGTTTAATTGACATTGAATATTTTTCTAGTTATTTATACTTTATCTAAACCTTTGTTACTTTAATAATTGTGTGCTACTATTATTCTTTAGATTATTTGGCTAATATATAATTGAATGTTTCAATGTGTTATTAGATAACTGGAGAGATGAGACTAACGTTTTAACATACTCCAAAAATTATTAACATCTAAGTCAACAACATTCAAGGATGTTACTTAGATGTTATAAGGAGTTACAACCTCATGATTTGGAATTGGACCAACTTTTTAATCACAATCTAAATGTGGGTTCAAGTGATAATTTTGATCGTCATAGTATTAACCCGAGTCAAATTGAATGTTGAATTCATAATTGAATTACTATGCATTTAATGAAATGAAAATCCTAGAATTTCTTCTTTGGCTAACTAAACCTGGTTTCTACATTGCTATACCGATAGTTTTTATTTATCTTTGTTCATTAGCTCTAAAAACCAACCAAATCACGTGGTGTAGATAGTATTTGATATTTATGTTGCAGTTCTAGTTAGGATATATACTAAAAAACATGTTTTATAGTATACACTTTTTGTATTATAAAACTTAATTTTCAAGCCTTTATGAGAAGAAATTTATATAACACGTATTTTATTACTCCCTCTATTCTTTCTTTTCCATTTTGGAGTGTCCCACAAAATTAATCATCTTCTATTTTAGTAGGTTTTTTCTCTCTTATAGGTAAGTCCCATTTACCACTAAGAAAACTCAAATAACTTTTCCTTTCTATCTCCTCACATTTTACCAATTTTGCATTAAAACTCGTGCCGCCCTCGAAGTTCCAATTTTTATGGGAAGGAATGAGTATTTATTACTCCCTCCGTCCCACAAGAATATGCACTATTTCCTTTTTAGTCCATCCCACAAGAATATGCATTTTCCAATTTTGGAAACTTTTTTCTCTCTAGGTAGGACTCATTCCCCACTAATAACAATACTTTAATTACTTTTTCTCTATACCTCTCTCTTACTTTACCAATTTTGCATTAAAACTTATGCCGAACCCAAAGTGCATATTCTTTGGGGACGGAGAGAACACTTTTTATTTATTAAATTCATATAAAATAATACAATGGAACAAACAATTCTTCTAAATTTCTTACTGGTCGGAAGAGTCATGATTGCAAAAAATATTTCAGTCGGTAGTAATGGATATTCTCGACATGTAACATGTGGACAATCTTTTGCAAACAGTTGCTAGTGTTCATTCGAAGTCACTTCCTGTAACAGCCCGCCCTCTTAGGGTACAATAAATGCGGCGGCTGCTACCCAAACCGACTCAAAAGAAGTAAACGTAGGCTAGGGTTTCATTTAAAGAGTACTGACCAAAAGAATTGGAAGAAATATCAGAGTATTTAATGCAACAACTTAACCTAGAAGTTCAAAGGAAGATAGATATCATAAACGATGATCAAAACCTTAAGAGTACGCCATAGTATCCGAGATAAAGTCACAAGTAAAGGGCTAAGGCCACAACCGAAAACGAAATGCAAATATTCCAAAAAGAAATTCTAAAGAGTATAAAAAATTCAGCGGAGAACGACCAAGAGAGAAGCATAGCTATGTATGGTGACACAACTACACTTAGAGTTCAACATATCCATATTAGTTAATTAAGCTGCTCAACACCCGCCACCGCTCGTCATCATTCAACCTGCACATAAGGAAAACACATGCAAGGCTGAGTATTTTGAAATACTCAGTGAGCTCATTGCCAAAACATTTTATAAGTTATGTCACCCTTACCAAGTGAACTCGAGTTTTAAGCAGTTATAAAAGAATATCACGAGTATCACAAAATATAGTTTCCATAGACTGGCCAGTCAAAATAACTTCCCATTTTCCTCAACATAATCCACAATCACAATCATTCCATGGTGCGACGAAAGTGTGGCCACACTTTTCGCCCACGAGACCGGCCGACTAGCAAGGACGGCTCCCGATCCCCTCGTGTACACAGCCTGGTAGGGTTTGCGGCCTATACTCAGACCCGAATTCGTCAATCATATCCATAGCCATATAGCCCAATGGAGCGAACTCACAAACTAGGCATCAGGCATACAATATCACAATAAAACAGACATAGGCATGGCATAACAGTTAAACCACCCTTATAACACCAAACAACGTTTTGATAAAATAAAAGAGAGTTTTTAGAGTAAAGCCCACCTCGATTGCTTAGTTTTCGAGTAGTTTCGCTTTCCCGTTATCCGGCTTTGCAACCAAAGTTTCACCTTTTAATCACATAGGCACATATCACAAATTAGGTTCAATACTACTCTTACTCATGCATGTCTCATTACTTTTCCCTCTTCCCACGATTTATCTTATCATTACCAATTAATCAAGATCATGTTTATCACACAAGATTGTTTAACCATCAAACACACACTACACAACACAACAACACACACACACACGGCACACACACACACGCCACACGCACACACGGCACACACACATACACATGTTCTCACACCCCTTTTTATCCCTCTTTCACTCAACCAAGATGCATGAGGGTTCAAGAAGACCGATTAATCGGTTAGAAGAAGAAAAAGAAGAAGTAGAAGAAGAATAAGAAGGACCTATAAACAAAATACCTTCTTAGCGAAAAACAATCGGTAGAAAACAAGTATTAGCCTTGATTCTTCAAAGTTCTTGGATTAAACTTCAATTTCTTCTCAAAGGATGAAGGATTAATGGGGTAAAGTAGAAGAAAAATTGAGAGAGTGTGTGGGAGGGTGGGGGCCGAAAATTATGGGGGCTAGGGTTGATGTTTCTCTTATTTATAGTGCTCAACAAGATCTTTAGGTAATTAGAATAGAATATTTGGTAAGATCTCATTCTCCCCAATAAAATAAAATAAAATAATATTGTGAAGTAGGGAAGAAGAATTAACAAAAATAGGCTAGGTATCAAGCATGGTATTTTTTCGAAAATTTGGCCTTCCAATTAGCCATGATTTTGTTTTGGTATATTTTTACGGAGTAGAATAAAATATCACGGAGTAAAATAAAATAAGAATTCTCCCATTCTTGGAGTCAAAAATGGCGCCTCCTATGCCTAGTTACATAAGGCATGGATTTTCAAATATTGCCTAGAATAAGGTAAGGCAAGATCTCTTGAGGTATGGAAAAATTTGGTAGAATAATTAAATTCTAGGTATGGAAGGAAATCAAGTAAGGAGCCAAATAAAATAATTCCTTCCTTCCCAAATATGGTGATTTTCGAAAATCACTAGTAAAATAAGGGGGCTCGATTTTTCCATCTTTAAACAAGGAAATAATTGGCTCTTGGAATTTAATTTGGTTAAATATCCCAAGGCTTAAATAAATTCCGGAAGAAATAGAATTTCTCTTCAAAGGGGGTCTAGGGTTCGAAAATTACAAGAATTAGGGTGACAAGTATTTATGAAAATTTTCTCTAATATTCTCACTCACCCTTAAACAAATAATTGCCACATAATCTCATAACTTAATATATCACATGCCACATCATTTAGATAAAATAGTTTGACTTTTCAAACTTTCAACACAAACCCTAAACTCAATTCGACCATAACATCTCATGAAATAAATGCATTCTCGATTCCACGTCATCAACAATTAATTCTAGGGCTCTAAAATTAGGGTTCTAAATTCCGGGATGTTACACTTCCTATATTAGATGACTGATGACACTGAAGTATGGTATAACGTTCAATAGATCATGTTGAGATAAGTTGCTCTTGTTGGTTAAACCAAGTACGAGGTCTCATTAATTATTTAACAAGTAGACTTGACTTGTAGCTATAGTACTCCCCCTGTCCCTTATTATATGACCCACTTTTTCATTTGGGATGTGCCCAAATATATGTTTCATTTTACTTTACTACTTTTTGTAAACAACCTCACATTCCACTAATTCACTCCACTTACATTTTATTATAAAATTAATATATAAAAGTAGAACTTACACTCCACTAATTTTATAAACTACCACGCACTAAGTTGGTGCCCTAGGTCTGCACTCTCACTCACTTAATCAACAGAAGATCTTCTTATGAGGGTTATTAAAGGTTGGAATGGAGCCTAAGGCTATCCGCATCTCTGTCTCTTAACCGTCTCATCTCTTCACTATTCATGGACCTCACTGTACTTTTCACCCCATCTCTTAACTAAGAGACAACACCTGCATCCCTCAATCTCTTAACCATCTCATCCCTTAACTATTCATTCAATTTCAATTTTTATTTTTAATTCCAACAAATTCAATTAATAAAAACACACTTCATTAAATAAAATAAAAATTACAATTTAAAGGCCTAAAAAATTAAAAAATACATAATTAGAATCCTAAAAAAAATTAAAAATACATAATTAAAATACTCTAATTTAAATTATAAAAACTACTCCGCCGGCGAATCATCCCGCGAAGTCGGCGGTGCACCCAAGTTAGATCGATCCCGAATACCAAGTTGAGCTTTCAAATGCTCAATTCCGTCCATATGGGCTTCAAATTGGCGAGGATTCATTTTTGAAGTGTCAGCCATCGTGGCGACCAGGTACATGGACATTAGGGTGTTCGAGCCCGTGCCCATGCCGGAGCCCGAGCCCTCACCCGCCTGGCTTGATTCGCCGCGGCCCCTCCCCCTCCCCCTCCCTCTCCCCCTCGCTCTCGCCACCTTCGCCGCCTTGGTCCCTTGCGGCCGACGCCGTGAACCGGAAGAAGACCCCCCTCAATCATCGGTTGGCGTGCCCTCTTGTGAGGTGTTGCCTTCGCCGCCATCACTAGACGAGTAGTGGCCACGCATCGTGTGCTTCGTGCGTTTTGAGCCCGAGCCCAACTCGACACCTCCAGCCCACCTTTCAAGGTGGTGGACGTGCGACCAAACTTCGACATACTTGAAATATTTACCAAGTCGTCTTTGAAGACCCGCAACGCCGCTTTTAGAATGTCGGCTCCACTGGCTCCGCTTTGGTAATTCGCCTCTTCTGCCCAGTATATCGCGCAAAATTTTTTGACATCTTTGTCGCATCGGTCCCAGTGACTGCGGAGCATCTTCATGTTGCGGGCAATGGTCTTCTTCGGCCTTCATGCGTTGTAAACTTCGGTGACTTTTTTCCAGAAGCACATGTGGGTTTGTTGATTCCCGACGACGGGATCGTACGAGACGCTGATCCAAGCGTCGTACAACGCCAACGTCTCTTTTTCGCTGTATGGAAGACGGCCGCCGTCCCCCACAACGTCGTGGTGGTCTCCCTCTTCCTTCTCTTCCTCCTCGGCATTGACATCGATCCTGCCTATTGGCCAGTCGGTCAAAGTGCGTTCAGGCGGCAAAAAATTCTCTGGAATTTGGGATAATCCCGGCGATTGCCCGTACCTCTGGGGTGGGAGGGACGATAGTATGCATCCACATCAAAATGTGGTGTTTGGTACGCCGGCAGAGTCGTTGAGGCTTGGGTGCCCGGTGACGAACCGGGAGTACCCAAAAAGTTGTACATGCTCGCCCAATCGTCGAACGAGTTCAAGTCGAACCCGCCGGAGCGTCGCCTGCCGCCGCCGGAGCCGACGCCGCTGGAGTTTCCATCGGCGGACATTTTTTCAACAATTGGAGAGAAAAGAATAGATGAGTAAGTGTAGTGTTTGTGTGTAAAATGGAGAATGAAAGAGGAATGGAGTATTTATAGAATAATAAAAGAAAAAAAAAATTGAAAAAATCGACCGTTTGCAACGGTTATTTGACCGTTTAAATTTTTTTTTTTGTTTTTTTTGAATTTTTCAAATTACAAAAAAAAAATTATTACGTCATAATTCCGATGCCCACTCGCGGGCCGGCGAGTGGGCGTCACACCATCCGCCAGCGCGCGACACGTGGCCCGCGTGCGTGGCTCGGCAGCTCGAGGCCGGCCTCTTCCGCACGCGTCGCGTGATGAGATGTCGCGTTTCGTCGAGACGAGACCAGCGTCGCAACGCTGTCTCGATGCTGTCTCGTCTCGTCGAGACGAGACCGAGACAACATCGAGCCGCGATGCGGATGCTCTAAATAGTGATAGTAGTGTCGCTTGGTCAAGTTAGGGGATGGACTTTTCTTCTTCTTATACTATTCTTGGATGTTGTATTGGGGTGTTTTTTTGCTCGGTTGCTTTTAGTACTTCTTTTTGTTGCTCTTATGTCTTCTTTGTGTTTTGCTGTTTTTGTTAGCCATTTCAACCTCATATTTTGTGCGATGGATCTTTGCTTGCCATTTTTGGCTCTTTCTAAATGCATAAAAAACAGAAGCAACAACTTACAATCAATATCATTTTAACTAGCCTTTTATTTTAAATAAATATATTATACAAAAAATTTCTTTAGTCTTTGTATTATACAAAAATTACAATTTTAAACCTCGAGATTACTAAAGAATGAACTTACCCTTCCAATTGGTAACCAACTAGAAAAAAAAAAGAGTTAAATCTGATAGTTTGTCTATAGAAATTTACAAGAAAGAGAATGAACCAAATCAACATCTACATTGGAAAATCCAATTCCAGAACCACTTTGAATGTGTGAAAATCCAATTCCACATTCCCCTCCAATATTCAAGCATATATTTGCAGTTCACAAGCTTTTTTCATGTTTCAACAGAGCTTGTTCAACCCAGAGGGCAATGCACTCTCGCCCAATCTGGGCATGAAACCTTCCCTGTCAAGCGAAACTTGCAACGAAGACACGATCCTCATAAACGCCACATACAAAAAGGGCGAGCTGCAAAATGCGTAACCAAACACAGAGAGCGCCCTAACGACGCCGTCTGAATACCACGGATAGGCCATGACAATAAGAGCTCCCATGAATCCGAGCCACGGCATCAGAACAGGCAGCAATGGGAGCAAGAAAGCATTGACCGCGACAATCGAGAGTGAAATGGATCCAAGAAAGTAGAGGCTCCATCCTATCACTGGATGAATCGTGTAGGGAATGAAGAGAATTGGGACTAAATAGGCAGCAAGAATCGACCATAAGGCGACCAACTTGAACCCGGTTTGTATCAAGAAGACACTCTTCTCTTCGCGACGGTAGAAAAGCTTCGATAAATTAGGCCGAGCTAGGCGTGCCACGGCCATCATCCCCAAGTAAAATACTGTCTGGATAAGCACAATCGACATCTCTGCACCATATCTGTGGGTAAAAAGTAAGGTAACAATGCATAAGATTGAGATTATATGATCCATAAATCTCATTTGACAATATATGCTACCAAATGATGGACTGTGCATATTATAAATAATTAAATAAGAAATTACAGTCTTCGTCCCACCATAATGATTTGTATTCTTTTATGGGATGCCCGACCTAAAATGAGTTATTTCCATATTGGCAAACAAACAATACATTTATTCTCTCTTACTTTATTCCTTCTTTCACTTTTCTACTTCATTTTCTTTCTATTAACTCTTCAAATACTATCATTTTCTTTAATCCTCAATCATAGAAGAACGCCTCATTTTCTTTAATCCCGTATTCAAGAGAAACGAAAAAGAAAACTAACCCTATAGTTTGAAGGCGCTTCCTATGCCAATCGATGCCCAACGGGAGGACCGGCCACGACCACCAGTACCACGGCTTCAACCACGATGCCCCCGGGAAGGTGATGACGCTGTTCGGACCACAAGGCACATTCCACCGGAGTTTTAGATCTAAATTAAGGGAAAAAACAAATCATTATCTCAAAAAAAGCAAAACAGCAAACAGTGTAAGAATATATTCAACTGCCCTAAATCAAGAAAAATGCTTACTGTCGGCAAATGAAACATAAATAACTACAGCAAAATGTAAAGAAGAGAACTAAACCATTGTTTATAAGTTTAATAAGCCATTTCTTATTCACCAATTGATTTTAGGATGAAATCTATCACACTTACAGTAGTAGGAAGCATCCATTTGGTATCCAAGTGGAAGGCGGTAAGTCCCATCCAGCTTGGTTCCATTTGGAGGAGAAAGAAAGAGAGGTGAATTCAGCAAATCGGGGAAATAGCTTGTAATAAATCCTTGATCCGCGCCATCGGGATTGCTTCTCCCGATGTCTAACTCGTGGATCATGTCGTTGAAAACGGCCATCGACGGCTGCAAAACAAAAAGTCCAGTGTGGAAAATGCATGGATTGATGAAGACAGCACAGAACTGGCCACATTGGAAGAGTTCATCGGTTTTGTGGAGGAAGAGGTTGTCGGCATCGAGCATCACGACTCGATCGTATTGTACGAGCTTCCATGCGTATAGCTTGTTCAGTGTAAGTTTGAATCTCCAATCGAATTCGGATTGCTCGCTGTAAGGATTCTTGATGTTCTCAACACTCACCACCTTAGCCCCATCTTCTTCTTGTCTGCAAGTCAAATATTATCATATCAGGTATCGTTTGATTGCCATGACTCATTATCATACGAAAGAAAACAAATTTGAAGATTATATGTCATGTACTACTCGATCGAGGATGCTTCACAAATTAAATACTACCAACTACTATACAAAGCAAGTTCAAAAAAATTAGCCTGATCTTGTCGTATGGTCCAGGCATATTACAGATGGGGACTTTAATCAATCAGAATTGCAGAAAGAGAGAAAAAAATAATTTATGCAATTATGATTTGTACATGTCAATATTTTCGGACAACTGGACTTTTATTCAGCCGAGGCCATTTAAGGATTCTACAACTTGATATTTGCAAGCCATATCACAATCATGAATTTAAATAATGTACATATAAATTGATAGTTTTAAATAACATGCAACTGTCCAACTACATGGTTGTCCCAAAATCCATCAAATTGTATAAATTTAAATAAACTTTGTGTGATTAAACTTCAAGCCAGGATTTAAGGCTGCTCTAACTACGCAGTTGTCCCAAAATCCATCAAATTGAATAAATTTAAATAAACTCAGATGCGTGATTAAATTTCACGCAATGATTGCTCCATATCCAGCAGCAGGAATCAAACTTTTGAACAAAAGAATTGAAGAATACATATGTATTCAGATATCCATGATTTTTAAGGCTGAGGCCAGGCTAGCATCTTTAATGAGTCTATATATGTTCACATATTTCCTTATTAATAATAAGTGGGGCATCACTCTTTTTCTTCATTATTACACACATTCCTTTTCAAGTGTTATTCATTAAAATATTCCAATGAAAGAAAATGGAAAGTAGTATTAAATATCAAACACTTTTCAATTACTAAGAATGCATATACATTCGTGAAAAAGAATATTTCCTTATAACGCATTGTTTTGGGAAGATAATAAGATATTCGAACATAATATATGAATCAGATATATCAAGGGTGAAAAAATTTGAGGACTATTGCGGTGAATAATTAGTTAATTATACAGATATACTTTTCGAGTGATGTGGTCAACATTGAACTCAAATTATATACGACTTTTAACAATTTATATCGATAGAAGTAGTGGGTTGGGGAATTTCTTTGTCTACCACAATATTTGTTTTTTCATATATTATCAATATGAAAAACATAAAATAAATAACAATTGCAACAAAAATATATATCCAACCGAGTCAGAATTGGGAAAACCACCCTTTTCTCGACAATCCACTTTGGAATATTTGCCTCAATCTATGCTTTCGTTTTATTCACTTTACTATTTCTATGTTCATGTAATAGCAAGTTGCATATATGTGCCCCTTGCCACTTCTTTAAATTGTCAACTCCATATAAATAAATCAATTAATATGCAACACGTATAAGCTAATCTATTATAGTTTGTCACAATCATTATTAAAGCATAAAATCGCATTCTTCATAATGTTTTAAACACACACAAAAAAATAATGTATCCTCGATCTAATTTAGTATATGGATTTTGTTAGCGACCTATATATAACGATGATATATCCTCGTAAATATAAAATCTCTAGAAAATTGAGAGATTAATGGCAGAATAATTCCTAATTAAGTTGGTCGACCGACCTTGAATTCAAACATTAGTTGACTGTACTACCAAACATAATTTAAATATACAAAATCACACCAGTAAACAAAAAATATTTTTAAATAATAATGATGAGATCAGCACAATATTTTAGAGATTTAAAAATAAATCGGCAAAAACGGCAAGAAATCATCAAATAGAGTTACCATTTAAACAATCAAGTAATAAAGAACTAATTCAAGAAAAAAAAAATGGACTTACAGAGATTGAACCCAGCGGGAAGGGACATCGAGAGATGCTATAACGACGAGATCAGCATCGACTTGAAGGTGACGGAGCGATCTGAGCATGACACGTGTGGCGACGTAGAATTCGTAGTCCCTTGGTGTGCCCATATACATCATGGTAGCATACGCATTTCTGTGCACCGTCGCCGCTGCTGCACCAACACAACTAACCAAAATCACCAATCCTAATAAAATCAACCTCATTCTTTGTGGTGTGGGTGTGTGTGTTATTCTGCGTGAAAAGAGAACGAGAAACACACTTTATGTGTGTGTATATATATATATATATGTGTGTGTGTGTGTGTGTGTGTGTGTGTGTTTGGGAGGGGAAAGGGAGAGGAAACATGGTCTTTTAAAAGAGGGGGTCAAATCTAATTCTTGAATTATTCTTTCTTTCTATTTACTTGTTATTAATGCGTGTTTTTCCAAATTTAATTAATTTCCATTACTATTGAAATTATCAAAAAGATGCTAATTCTCATCACACAAGAGGATTTTAGTTGACTTAATTTTGGGAAGAAGAGGAAAAGGTAGGAGCAATGAATTAGTTGTACTTATGCATTTACTCTAGGCGTGAGCAAAATAACCGAAAACCGAATATCCGAACTGAACCAAACTGAAATTTTAAAATTCGGTTTGGTTTTTTTGGTTTTTCGGTTCGGTTCGGTTTGGGCGAAAAAAAAATCGAAAAACCGAATTATATTTTAAATATAGGGATGTAATCAATTGCTAACTAATTACCAATCCCAAATTGAGACCAATTTTCAACCATTAGATTAGAAGATCTTGTGGTTAATATAATGCCAAGTGTAATATATTTTAAATTTAAATAATTATTAATTAAATTAAAAGGGTATTAATGTCAAATCCTATGTGTAGTAATTATAACTAACTACTTTCTCTCTCTCCTCAAAATCATCTCAAATCTTTAAATTTACGTAACTCTCTCAATTTAAATTATTTTTTCGCAAAAAATATATCAAATTAAAGATAATTTAATAAGGATTCCAACGATATCTCAATTGCATATGTTCCGACGACGTTCGGATGATGAAATTTGATATTTTTTATTTTAGTTTTCGTAAATGTTGATACCCAGTTTTTTATCAACAAATACATCAAAAAATCTCAATAAAACCATGTAAAAATCTCAATAAATATGTGTTGATATTTTCTTGTACTAATGTTGATATTCTTATATCATATTGTTGATATTTGTAATACACAATGTTGATATAAAAAAACACCCACGAAAATTATCATATGATAACATAATGACGATATTACCCTTTTGTTGATATTTTGTCTACTATTTATTAAGATTTGTGAGCTTTAATCTCATCCACTCATTTTAAAATCCAAGGGTGGAGATTTAGTCTTGATTTTGGATTAGGGTGCTATAAGCATTAGAATAAGACCCAACTTTAAATATATTATTATATATTTTTATCTTATTAATTTAGTATATTATATCATATATATAATATATATTCTTCTAATATATTTTTATATAATAAATATTATATATATTATATTAATTTTATATTATATATATTTATATTCTATTAGTATATATAAAATAAAATAAATTAGATATATTAAAATATACTATTTTTTTCGGTTTTGTTTTGAAATTTCGGTTTTTTCGGTTTGGTTCGGTTTTTTAAGTTCGGTTTTCGGTTTTTCAGTTTTTCGGTTCGGTTCGGTTTCAATTTTAGCCTAAATTCGGTTTTTCGGGTTCGGTTCGGTTTGGGCGAAAAACCGAACCGAAACCCGAATGCACACCCCTAATTTACTCTCATGGAAATTTACTTAGTGCACAAAGCACGTCTATATATCATTTTATTCATGCATTTTATTTCATTAAATTTACACATATATATTTTTGGTATATAAGTTTCTTGTATATGGTATTTTGCTTGATTAGGTTATTTTATAATTTTTTATTTCACTAGGATCTTATACTAACGCATTTTTACTTAAAAAAGTTTAGATTTTTTATTTTTAATTTAGTTGGATCTTTATTTAATGAAATTCAGATTTTAATCAACTTTTTTTTAATTGCATTTATTTATTTTTCTTTTCTTTTATTTTGAAATTAATTCCGTTGCAATATTGACACAAAAAATCATTTAAAAATGAAAACTTTATTGATATTGTCTGTTATCAACTTATAAATTTATCATTTTTCCAGATAATTCTTGAATCGATATTGCAATTAAGTCAATTTTAAAATAAATAAATAAATAAAAAACAAATAAGTTTAACTAATACAAAAATGTTAATTAAATATCAAAGGTCGTTAAATACTAACCAAAGAACCTTTCAAATCAATATGCTTTAGTATAAGACTTAATAAAACAAAAAAATTGTATAATAATCTAATAAAATAAAACAAATTGGTACAAGAACCTAATGAACCAAATATTTATAAAAGAATCCAATAAAACAAGATGTATTGGTATAAGGACTTCAAGATGTGTGTTTTCCGTACCTTAATTTTAAATATTTTGAGCCATAAATATGATTTAAATTTATTATGAAGATTTTGTGCCATAAATCTGATTTAAAATTTATTGATATGATTTTTTTTTTAAAAATTGCTTTAATATATTAGTTTAATTTGATGTTATTGTTGCTAGTATCACACATATGTGATGCACTATTCATTGTATTTCATTTTTAAGTGTATATAATATCAATTATTATGCATTGAAAACCAAATTTATATGTTCTAAAAACCGTTAGCTAGGTTCCTCTAATAAAACCTTTCACCTCCACCAATTATGATAAGAATTAATAAAAAAAAGTTAACTTTCCGAAGTTTAAAACCTACATAAATTTATATTTTATACATCTATAAAATATTTTAGTCATAAATGTTGAAAAATATATCTGATTGTTTTCTATACTAATGAGAAATTAATGTGCACGCCACACTAGTAAAGTGGGAATATTAATAGTTAGATTTTAATGATTGCACATTTGACTCTCCATTTTCGATGAAATTTGCCCATATATACTTTAAGAACAACCTGACCCCTATAATAATACAAATTTAAAGTTGGGTTAAGTTACATATTTTAATAATTTAAATTAAAATAAAATTATTACTGAGAGCAATAGATTAAGATTAGAAGAATGTATTTTATAGTACTCTTAAAGAAGACAAAAGCAAAAAATTTATATTTGGATCTAGTGAAAATTGGACATAGCAAATCAAATCAATAGTTGTAGTTAATAAAAGCGTGTTCTGTCCAGCAATCATAAATCTCAAGTTCGTCAACTGATTGAACATAAATAATGTTGCAAAATAGACTCGTAAAACTAATCAAAATTAGAGTCCATCCCACCTCGGCACGTTAATGGTCACAACCCCCTTCACCAAATCATACTCTTTTGACTCACCAAATCAGATACAATGAGCATTTGAATGTGTAAGAGTAAATTGCTTATCAACTAAGCGGGACTCTGTAGAGATATTTAGTGATTGTGCATATCTAACTAATTCAAAATAATTAGTTTTGTTCTATGTTACATTCAAATAATTAAAGCCATGAGAATTCGATTTTACAAAAGCAACGTGCATTTATTTATTTCACCCCACTCTCCACTGTAATTTTCTGTAATTTTTAAAAATCTAAGTCGAGTCAAACGAACTCAATTAATCGTGGACGAGGGAATACTACATAAGATCCTGTGATGAAAAACAAATGCATGTTTCAACTTAATGGGAGGAAAAAAGTACTCCCTTCATCCCTAAAGGGTATGAACTATTTTTTTTTCGTCCGTCCCTGAAAAGTATGAACTTTCTAATTTTGAAAAGTTTAAACAACATATTACCCATACACATAATTTTATTTACAATTTAAATCAGTACCATTAACAAATTATACCATTATAAAAATATGGATATCACTATCCACTAACATTATTTCCACTACCCTCTCTCTCTATCTCTCTCACTTTTTCTCTTATTTATTAAACCTCGTGCCGAACTCATTGTTTATACTATTTGGGGACAAAGAAAGTATATGTTTTCTAACATATAATGATAACAAAACAAACCCGTCATGATAATGTTACATTATCTCTTTTGGGTGAGAAGTAGATCTCGAGTTGCCCGTATACACTGATTTGAGTTTTGTATGAGCACCACTGGCGTATCCAGTGTAGAACAAGGGGGTACAGTTGTACCCCTAAAATTTGAGGCCTTAATCATACTCCCTCCGTCCCATGTTACTTGCACTGTTGCTTTTCGCCTCGTCACAAACTCCTTACACTATTCATAGTTTAAGTTAGAATTAATGCATTTAATTAATATGTTAGATTAAGTCAAGAGCTCATTTAATGTCTCATTACACTTAAAGTTCTAATTTAATTACACTAAAAAGTCAATCCCAAATTTACAGACTAAAATGAAAAATGCGAGTAATATGGGACGGATGGAGTATATCGTAATGCTATTACAATCAAACCTTTGTAGTATAGCGGTAGAAACCCACCTAGTCTACAAAGAGACCCAAGTTCAATTCCCGGTTGGGAGAGCTTTTTACAGTTATATTTTGTAGCATTTGTTTGTTCTCCATCCTATTTGAAGTTTCTCCATTCTCTGTTGAAGATTGTCTATTTGTATTCTTATTCGATTTCAACTACATATTCCCTTTTATTTTGCTGCATTTTATTTTTTAGTTGTTGTATTTTAATTTTAATTTTAATTTTACTCCTCTTTACTTGTACTTATATTCTATAAGAGACTTGAGTAGTTTGCTGTAATTAATTTATTCTACTTTCTATTTTGAAGTTATTATATGTCTATTTGTTTTGTAACATTTATACTATATAATAAGACTTTTAAGTAGTTAACTTCTATGAAGTACCTAGTTATGAATAAAATTCACAAATATTTTATCAATTGTTAAGTTATGTAGTTTTCCCTCCGTCCCAGATAATTCGTCTTAATTTTCCATTTCAGTCCATCCCACATAATTTGTTCCACTTCACTTTTACCATTTTTGGCAGTGGACCTCATATTCCACTAACTCATTTCTACTCACATTTTATTATAAAACTAATATAAAAATGTAGGACCCATATTCCACTAATTTTTTCAACCCATTTTTCATTACAATTCTTAAAACCCGTGCCCGGTCAAAGTGACCCGAATTATCCGGGACGGAGGGAGTATATTTTTTATTTTTTATTTTGTTTTTCGAAAATAGCTTATACTCAGCGGCGGATCCAGGTGGGGTCGGCCGACCCCACCACCCTGCCCGGAGTACCGCCGGAAAGCTCCTTTCTTTGACCTCCGACCCTACGGCATACGCGTCTTCGCCCCCACCTCACGCAGTGTGATATGAGACCGAGCAGAGAGGAAGAAAGGAACTGAGGCAGGACCAAGTCCGGAATCTAGAGGCGGCGAGATGGCAGAGGCGGCGGATGTCGAGAATGAAGAAATGTAGAGAATGAAGAAGAGGCTTTTCGGTTGTATTGCATAAGAGAGAGAAAAGAAAATGGGTTTCTCATGGGTGATGAGAGAAAAGGAAGGTTGTCATTATTGTTTTTTTCTTCCCAATATTTATATAGGGACCTAGACATTATAATTAAATGGCATCATTAAAGATGTACCCATAATTTGCTAATTTGAAAAGATTACGAATCTTAAATTCTAATTGTAAAATGGCTTTGAAAATTTCCCTCTTTATTTCTATTAATTCCCAGAAGTCATTGAACGTATATTCTTGTCTAATAATTTTAATTAATGTTATGTATTACCCTGTCCCTGAAAAGTATGAACTATTTTCTTTTTAGACTGTACTAAGTATGAATTTCCTAATTAGGTGAGCCTCATTCTTCATTAACAATACTGTAAAAACTTTTTCTTTCTGTTTTTCTCTTACTCTTCCAATTATGCATTAAAACTCATGCCGAACCAAATGTTCATACTCTTTGGGGACGAAGGGAGTATTTTTTTTATATATATTATCACTGAATAAACTTATCTAAAATATACTCATACTTATAATATGAAGTAAATATTTCTTAATTTCTTCTAATTTCAGTTTTATAATTTAAACTTTCAACCTCCTTATTCATATTCAAATTAATTTTAATTTTTAAAAATTTGGAATGTGACAGAAAAAGGTACACTCAAGCGACTCGTGTTTCTTTTTGGACGTCTATTGTAAGTCATTTTTTTTCTTTAGTAAAATATAATATAACTTTTCTTTTACTTTATAGATTTAGTTGCTTTTGTACTTACTATTTTTCTACTTTATTTTTTTTTCACTTAATTCTCTAAACATCATTTTCTTAAATTTTGTATCCAAGATTGCGATGAAGGGAGTATGTTGTTTTAGAATATCCACGCTCGTATGAATTATTGATATTAAAATATATTTTTATAAAAATAATTAATAAAATTAAAATATTTATAATATAGTTCGACCCCACGAAATTTAATTTCTAGATCCGCCATTGCTTATACTTTGTGTGAATAATTTATGATCAAAAGATTTACTAGTATTTTATTTAACAAAATGAAATAAAAATGATCGATCGAATTTTAAAGCTCTAAAGGTAATGAAAATATCGTACCCCCGAACTAATAATCCTGGATACGCCACTGATGAGCACTATATACACTCTGAATATTCTTTTAGGGGTTGTTCGATATGCAAGATTGTATCTCGAGATTAAATATGTAGTGTATTTGGTTCGTGAAATTTAATCTTACAACTCAACTCCAATTAAAATAATCTGACAATTTAATCCTAAATTATATATTGATACTAGTTTATCCAACAAACCAAAGACCACCACCTTAGTATATTAATCCTATCTTTAGTGTTTTACGATAATTTTGTGCCGTTGGATTTGACTCTTGTTCCTTACCTCACGTCACCGGTCACTCAGCTGCCGCACAGATGAATTTAAATTACACTCAAATAGAATTAAGTAATAGACCATATTAAGATCATCGTCCAATAAATAATTGTATGGAATTGGAGTGCATTGAAAGAAATCAACAAGACTTTGTATTTTTAAATACGTATTTCACATTTTAGTAATCCCTTACAATGCCAATGAAAGCACCTAATATAGTAATCTAAGAAAGGTCTAGTAATAAAACAATATATAAACTAGAAAAAAAAAAAAACTACTCCCTCCGTCCCAAGGAAGATGACCCCTTCCTTGGGCGGCACGGAATTTTATGCATTTTTATTTTGTGTGTAAAGTGGAGAGAGGAAAGTAGGAGAGAGGGAATAAAGTAGAGATAAAAGTGTTTCCAATTTTAGTAATGAGTTATCTTGATTGGGACAAACCAAAAAAAGAAAGTGGGTCATCTTTAGTGGGACGGAGGGAGTAAGATACCACTAAACTGTGTTACAGAAATTTGAATGTTTGTTCGACTACTTCTCATTGAGCAAACTTTCATGCATGATTTGATTTTAATTTGTGTTTTATTGTCCCATATTTATTGGAGACAATTTATGATTAAGGTAAATTGATCTTTGTGTTTTTGTGACAGACATATCCTATACCAACTACAGTAGTTTTTTAATAAATCAATTTATTAAATGGAATAGTAAGCTTCAGTTAGTGGTTTGCGTGTGGGACTATTTTAATATATAATTTATAAAACAGTTTTCTTATTAATATAGGCTAAAAGTGAGATACGCTCACGCAAAGTTCTCACATATATCATCTAACTTACGACTGTGTAAATATGCAACGAACTAGCATACTATGTAAATGAATTTTAAAAGTATTGCTAATGTTATGGTTGATTTTTGCGAATATGGATAGTGTTATAATTGATCAAACTTTTATGACAATAATAGATTATAGATCCCGATGATTTTTACTCCACTTAGATGCATTCATGTACTGATATACGTAATCATTCCGACACAATATATCATTAATCATTATTTTTATTTGGGTGTTGTCAATCTGAAAAAGCCATCCATTTGCATAAAATAAACTAGTAATTTATATACGTGTCTAGAAACTTATACACTGAGGATTGTAAGGCCATCTCAAACAATTAGTAGTTATGATAACTTTTAAATATATACTTCCACATAGAAAATTTCACATAAGTATATATATGTTTCTCATTAATTAGTTGTTAAATTATATCGTAATTTCAATAACTATGAAACACATTTTCACACTAAAAAAACACACCCACATTCAAATCTTTTGTATTCAAATTTAATACTACTATTATTGTTGTAGTAATTCAACACGACCTGGCAGTTCAACCGATTTTGTAGTGAATCGGTGCTTAATACAGTCTGGTTTGCACTGTTGAAGATCTAAGATTATTTTTTGATTTTGAGAGTAAGCGAGAGAGAGGTGAGTGAGGGAAGAGCTTCTTCTTTATTTAATGATTTCGACTCTACAATGTTGAAGGAGAAGATACAACAGACTAACTACTACTTGAGCTACAAAACTAACTCTTTATACAAAGCTAAGGCTCGGGTGTATGAGGGCTACTCTGAGTTAGTTATAACTACAATCCTAGCTCAAATCTTGATCACATGCGTTGCACCTCCATGATAAGCTTTCCATGAACCCCTGCAGGTCCATCATATACTCCATGCATACGTTCACAGCTGTGCATGACCACAAACCCCAACAATCTCCACCTTGGCCATCACAGCCATTGAAACGTGCATGGCATGCAGATTCACTAACCTGCAACAGTAGTCAAATTTTTCCTTGCTCAACGGATTAGTGAGCAAATTAGCTGGATTATGAGCTGTATCTATCTTCACAACCCTTACTCTGCCACTCTCCACTTCATCCCTTATGAAGTGAAGCCTTACAACGATATGTTTGCTGCGTTCGTGAAACATTTGATGCCTAGATACACAAATGGCCCCATTGTTGTCACAATGGACTGAAACCCTTCTTGCTTGATTCCAAAGTCTGAGATTAATCCCACCAGCCACTTGTTCTCCTTTACTGCTGAAGTTAAAGCCATATATTCGGCCTCTGTTGTAGACAAAGCCACCACGTTTTGTAGTCCTGACTTCCAACAAACAGCAGAGCCAAATAAGGTAAATATGTACCCGGTCTGAGATCTTCTAGTGTCTAGGCTAGCTGCATAGTCTGAATCACAAAAGCCAACCAAGGGCTCCTTCTCTGCTCCACCTTCTTTGGTAAATAAGATTCCAAACTTGTCAACTCCTTTCAGATATCTCATTGTCCACTTTAGAGCACTCCAATGTTGTCTGTCATATCCCATCATATATCTGCTGGTGGTGCTTATGGCATGAGCTATATCAGGCCTTGTACAAATCATCATATACATCAAGCTTCCAACTACATTGGCATATGGGATCAACTCCATCTCTTTCTTCTCAGCTTCAGTCTCAGCCTTTTTTTTTTTTTTTTTTTTTTTTTCAGAGGTGTTGAAGTACTTCTCATGTTCTCAGCTCTAAATTTCTTCAAGGTCTTTTGGATATAATCAGTCTGAAATAACCACAGCTCTCCTTTCTTTTTGTCCCTCACTATATCCATACCAAGAATCTTTCTGGCCACACCAAGATCCTTCATGTCAAATTCAGTCTTAAGTTGAGCTTTCACCTTTCTGATCTCTGTGACATCGTGCCCAGATATCAGCATATCATCCACATAGAGGAGTAGGTAAACTGGTTGCTTTCCATTCTGCTTCTTGATGAACACACAACTGTCATACAAAGATCTACAGAATCCCAGCCTAGACAAGCTTTCACCAAACTTCAAATACCATTGCCTACTACTCTGCTTAAGGCCATAAATGCTCTTCTTGAGCATACACACTTTGCTTTCAGATTCTGGAACCTCAAAACCTTGTGGCTGTGACATGTAAATTGTCTCCTCCAAGTCTCCATTAAGGAAGGCAGTCTTAACATCAAGTTGCTCTAGCTCCGAGTCTTTCCTTGCTGCAATTGCCAAGAGAATTCTGATGGAATTGTGTTTAACTATTGGAGAGAATACTTCATTGAAGTCAATTCCTTCCTCTTGATTTAATCCCTTTGCTACTAGCCTTGTCTTGAACCTTACATTCTCTAACTGTGCAGGCTCAATCTTTTTCTTAAACACCCATTTACATCCAATCAATTTCCTGAACTTGGCTTTATCCACCAAAATCCAGGTCTTATTCTTGATCAAAGAATCAATTTCCTCTTTCATTGCTTGAATCCATTGTTTGGACTCAGCACCAGCAATAGCCTCTGCATAGGATTGGGGCTCATCAAGCTCTATCTGCTCTGCAACATGAAGAGCAAAGAATAACATTTCAGTGTCTCTATATCTTGCTGGTGGCCTCACATTCTGCCTCCTCACCCTATCTTTGGCCAGCTGATATGTTGCAAGATCATCAGAATCTCCTACTCCTTGAACATCACCAGCTCCATGGATATTAGGGATTTCACTTTGAACATCCTCAGCATCAGCATCATGTGTATTTTCCTCCACCTCAAAGTGATAATCATCTGCACTATCCCCAACATCAGAAATGGAGTCTGCCATTTTTTCAAGAAAAGGCATTTTGTCTTCAATGAAAACAACATCTCTACTAATCAATATTTTCTGATTATTTGGCTCTATGCTCCAGAGCCTATACCCTTTAACTCCTCTCTGATACCCCATCATCACACACTACACAGCCCTTGCATTTAGCTTCCCTTGCTTCTGGTGTGCAAATGCTTTGCAGCCAAAAGGTCTGAGGATTACATAATCTGACTTCCTCCCATACCACCTCTCATCAGGTATTGCTCCACCTATTCCAGAGGCTGGACACTTATTTATCATGTAGGCAGCAGTAGAGACAGCCTCTGCCCAAAAATGCTTCTTAGCACCAGATGAAGAAAGTAGACATCTAACTCTTTCAAGCAATGTTCTATTCATACGCTCTGCAACTCTATTTTGTTGTGGATTTGCAAGCACAGTCTTATGCCTTTTGATGCCACTCTCTCTACAGAATTCACCAAACTCCTTAGACAAGTATTCTAAGCCATTGTCAATCCTCAAGACCTTTGGAGAACATCCCTTTTCTTTCTCAACCTCCTTACACCAGATCTTAAATGTCTTGAATGCCTCAGATTTCTCCTTCAAGATATACACCCACACTTTTCCGTACCAATCATCTATAATAGACATATTACTTCCCTCCACCTAGGCTCTTGACTGGAGAGGGTCCCCACAAGTCTGAATGTACATAATCTAAAGGGAATGTTGAGGTATGTTTACCTGTAGGGAAGTTGAGTTTCTTTGACTTTCCCAGAAAGCAATCTTCACAAGGATCCAGTTTCTCTTCATGCCCAACATCAATGAGTTCAAGCTTGATCAAAGCCTTGAGGCTACCTTCTGCTGGGTGCCCCAATCTGTGATGCCACTACTTCAAACACTGCTTAGCAACAGAGTGTGACTCTCCAAGAACAACATCTGCCTGAAGATAATAGAGACTTCCATTCCTTCGAGCAATCATTTTTACTTGAGTATTCTTTGAAATCCTCATCATTCATTACTTCATGGACCTCATCTGCCTCACCACTAATGACATTAGCGTGTGAACTGCCCTCTGCAGCTTGCTTTCTTTTCCAAGCATATCATTCTTTCTTTAGGTGCCATGGCTTTTTGCAATAATGACAAGAACGTGTTTCTTTTGATGTAGAGACCTTAGGTTTTGCATCTTCAAATTTCTTTTTGAACTTCTTCTTGCTGAACTTTTTAATATTCAGAGACTCAGGCAGAAGATCAGATTTCTTTGCTCCACTCTTTTGCAACTCCTTGGCCATCAAAGCTACATGTACCTCAGCCAAGGTAATCGCCTTATCCCTCCCATATAGGATTGAGAGCATTAAGAACCAAGATTGCCTTGTCTTCATCGCTTATTTTGACACCCACAACTTCAAGATCGTCTATAGATTTGGTGAAGTCCTCCAATTGCTCTGAAATAGATTTATCTTCGACAAAACTATACGAATAAAGCCTTCTCTTCATATAGAGGCGATTGGCCAAGGATTATGCCAAATAGACTTCATCAAGTCTTTTCAAAATACCTGCAGCTGTAGTCTCCGATTGAATCTCCCTCAGTAAAACCGCAGCTAAACCTTGTTTCACAAGAACCGCACGCATCTTCATCTTCCAAAGACCGTAGTCATTCTTTCCGGTGAACTTTTCAGCTTCGAGCCGCGCAGCCATGATCTCAATATGTGGATTGATCGGAATTCCCACCTGACGTTGCCAATTGTTAAAGATCTAAGATTATTGTTTGATTTTGAGAGTAAGCGAGGGAGAGGAGAGTGGGGGAAGAGCTTCTTCTTCATTTAATGATTTCGACACTACAATGTTGAAGGAGAAGATACAACAGACTAACTACTACTTGAGCTACAAAACTAACTCTTTATACAAAGTTAAGGCTCGTGTCACGACCGCACTTTGCTAAGCATAGCGAAAGCGGGTAAACCGCGACTAATGAGAGAGATTAAAGAAACGGGGAAAGAAAGGGGAAAGAACTTGAGAATATGCCCAAAGGCCAAGTCAATTCATATCATAGAATAGAAGCCAAATGTACCATTACATGGTCTTCGAGCTTAGAATAAATATTACATCAATAAATCAGAGTTCGAAGGTGAGATTCTAAGATGTCTCACTTCACAAAAGAGCAGCGAAATGAGTCCATACTAGACGACTTCGTGTATGAAGACACGAATCGTGAAAAGATCCACTGTATTATTTAGTAGTATCGACTCCGATCATTTCTCCATCTTCTTGACGTTCAACCTGCATATTTATAAATACATGCAGGGCTGAGTACAGGAGTACTCAGTGGACACATGCCGAAAACAAAACATACAATATATAGTTGTCATCCATCCACAGTATCACACGGGGTTTTTCTTAAAAGGCCCGAGCATACTAAATTCTTTGTGATCTTAAAAGTTCGTCTGATCAGACTAAGTTCTTTCAAAATTTCTACCATATCTGTGAATCGTGTACCATGAAGGTGGCCACCTTCAGTGGACGCATCGCCGGCCAACCGCTGATGGCTCACGGCTCTCATGCACATTATTCCGAACAGGATTTGTGGTCCTATTGGGAACCGAATTCGTTAAACTAGGTTTGGCATCGCCAAAACCCTGCAGGCTACAGCCCCAACAGATAGGCCTCAAAACAAAAAAATGATTTTTCATAACTTCAAAAGTATTTGCTTTATATCCACACTATAGTGCTGGATATTAAAAGAAAGCCCACCTGATATGCTTATGTCTCAACTCAAATACTCGCTTCGGCCTCACTCGCCCTTGGGCAATTTATCCCTTGAAAATAAATAGCGTAGCACGCTAATTAATACTTGAATTATTTCTCTTTAGAAAGAATGCATGCATCCTATTGGATAGCGCCTATATCTCAGTCTCGTCTTATAGGATTTTTCTTAATCCTACCTCGGCTTTACTACTCTGCAGAGTTTATTTATTCTCTTTATTAACTTTGGAGAAATTCTATTTTCTCTAAACAGATACTCGGCCCTTATTTACAAGAATAGGAATTCTCGGAAAGTCTCTTCTAAAATCCTTTTCTTCGAATTTTTCTTAAGGCCGCCCATGGCGTCACGGGGCGACGCCGGTCGACTTTTGCGTCTCCCACTTTACTACTTTCCTTCTTCTCGGAATCTAAATAAATTATTCGGAATTTATTCATCGACTTTTCGGGCTTCAACTCAAAATTTTTCATCTTCGAAAACTTAGTAAATTATTCAAAAATTAATTAATTGAGCTCCATCTCAATTCTTAAATAATTCCAACTTCTCATAATTTAAATCTTGGTCCAAAGCCCACTGCACTCACTTAATTAAATGAGACTAGTCAAAATAACTAAGTAGCAATACTCCATATAATTCATGTAGGCCCAAGCTTTAATTAAATGAGGCATTCTACTACTCCAATTAAGTTGGACTTAGCCCAACAAACAATTTCCAACCCAACTTCCTTTATTAACACATCAGCCCATTGTTTTAATTTCTCCAAGTACTGAGGCCCAATAAAGAAAAGGAAGTACCCACTTATACTACTCCCTTCTCCATTGTGAATTTCCCCCAATTCCCTTTCCAAAAGAAATCCCTAATAGAACTGAGGAGCTGCGCATCTCTCCCTCTCTCTCATGCCTCCTCCGGTGAAATCGCCGTCGACGTCTCGTCCTCCACCGGCTATCACCGCCGGTGTCTCTCTGCCGCTGCTGCCAGCGCTCTGCATCGGTTCTCGCCGTCGAACCCTCCAAGAGGCAGCGACTCCAGCCCTCTCTCGACCTTCCCTCGACGGCGCCGACACCAGCCGCTGCCTTACTCTGCTGCCCCGGCAGCGTCTCTGCTCAGCCGGGCCTCCCGGAGCTCGTCCGTCGCCGGGCAGCTCCGCCCAACTAAAGCTAAGTCCTCCTTCCCCCTTCCCCTTTCAAAGCATGGTCCTTTAAAGCTTTATGTTCTTGGCAGATTGTTATTGCTGATTTATCAACTGATGAGGGGAGTCTAATTGCATTTGAGAGGGATTTGTGATTTGAGAAGGAGTGTACCTACTGGAATAACTCTTATTGTTATGAGTTCCATTCCTAAGTTTCTTTCTGTGATCTTCTATAATTCTAAGTTCTTGTTCTTGGTTATCTACTGTACTAGCTCTACATGATGCCAAGGGTTATTGGGTGTTGAGGTTGTTAGCTCACTCGGATGGGGACCGATGTCCTGCCACAGAATCTCCTCCTTGCTCCTCCTCCCTTCCTTGTTGTATTTCTTGACTTTATGTGAGTTTGGGGTGTTGATTTTGTGGGGAGGAGAAGAGAGATGAGGCTGCTTATATAGTGCTCTATTCTTGGCTGTTTGTACTTGAGACTTGGAGGCAAAGGCTCCTATTTTGGGGCTGCCAGCTCCACTACTTTTGAGCTTGATGTTCATGCTATCCTTACTATTTTGGTGTATGTATGGTTGTCTCTCTTGGCTGTTTCCTCAGCTTTGATCGATGGGAAAACAAGAATCTTGCTCATGTCTATATTGGGCTTGTGTAGAGGCTCATTCTACTATGCTCTCTTGTCTTGGTTCCTCTTTGATGCTAGTTGAGAATGTGACAAAAATAGGCTGACTTCATGCTCTAAATGGCAGCCTCCTAATTGCACTATTTTCGTCTACTACTCCACTTGCCTGTTTGACCTTGTGCCTCCCTTCCTTGTTATTTGTGAGTCATCTTCTAACCCCATTTTTGTGCTAATTTGCAGGTACATGGCTGGAGCTTTGGAGTCTTGTGGTTGCTCCCTAATCGAGAAAGAGAGTGAGGGAGAAAGAAAGAAGATGCTCCTCTAGAGATCCCTTGGCTCCATCACCAAAATAGCTAGCTTCCAAACTTGTTGACTAGTGTAGTAGGATAAGTGGTGTAGAATAGATGTGTGTGTTGTCACTCTCACATATGTAAACATGTACTACTTGTATTTAAATTCCTCCAAGTACTTATCTAATAAAAGTATGACATTTACTTTTATCCTTGAAATGTAAATTTCCTTGCACTTTATTTCTTCCAACGAAAGTACTTAAATTACTCCAAAGTCGAATTACAACGAGGAAATGTACGATTACACATCTTCTAAATGAAATTAATTAAGCTAATAAATCCGATTTATCCCGAAGGAAAGGAACGAAATTCCGGGGTGCGCAGCTCGGGTGTATGAGGGCTACACCGAGTTAGTTATAACTGCAATCCTAGCTCAAATCTTGGTCACATGCGTTGCACCTCCACGATAAGCTTTCCATGAACCCCTGCAGGTCCATCATATACTCCAGCATACGTTCACAGCTGTGCATGACCACAAACCCCAACGTGCACAACAAAATTAGTTATTTTTGAATCGTTTTTAAACAAAAAAAGGAGAGCTAAATCGACTGTGAACTGGCGTGAGTTAAACTAATTCAACCAATTTTCTTATTAGTTCAATTAAATAATTTTTTATATAAAATTAATACTCCAATTTCATAATGACCTTTGCTTAAAGTTGGGCCCATAAAATGGAAAAGATTATACCGAAAAAACGGCTTCGTGGTATCCTTTAATAAGGGGATTCCACAATGTTTTGTGATGTTTCTCTGATATGAGATATAAGTCTTTGTCTTTTGGTCATGTTCTACGCCATTTACCCTTTATTTTTCTACGCAGAACAGTATCACCGTCTTTAAAAAATAGATAATACACAATTAGTAAAATAAGAGAGAATAATTGGTAAAGTAAAAGAAAAATGGAAACAAATGAGTAAAATAAGAGAGAGTAAGAGAAAAAGTAGTGAAAGTAATATTAATGGATTGTGGGGTCCATTCCTAAAATTGAAAGTTTAGAAAGTTTATATTTTTAAGGGACAGACTAGCATGAAAATAGTTTCTCTTTTTAAAGGACATAGGTTGTAACATCTCGGAATTTAGAACCCTAATTTTAGAGCCCTAAAAATTTATTATTGATGACGTGGAGTCGAGAATGCATTTATTTCATGCGATGATATGGTCGAGTTGAGTCTAGGGTTTTCGTTGGGAGTTTGAAAAGTCAAACTTGCTTATTTAATGATGTGGCATGTGACTTATTAATTTATGAGATGAATTATTTGTTTAAGGGTGAGTGAGAATATTAGAGAAAATTTCCATAAATACTAGCCACCTAATTCTCATGATTTTCGAACCCCCCCTTAATTTTTGGAGAAAGAATTCTATTTTTCCGGATTTAATTTAATTCTGGGATATTTATCCAAGTTAAATACAAGACCCAATTATTCCCTTATTTTTAAAGATAAAAATCGAGCCCCTTGTTGCCTTGGTGATTTTCGAAAATCACCTATTTTGGGAAGGAAGGAATTTATTTTATTTTAGTTAATCCCTTATTTGATTTCCTCCCATACCTAGAATTTAAATATTCTACCAAATCTTTCCATACTTCAAGAGATCTTGCCTTATCTCATTCTAGGCAATATTAAAAATCCATGCCTTATTTAAAGGGCATAGGAGACGCCACTTTTTACTCCAAATTGGGAGAATTCTTATTTTTATTTTGCTCCGTGATATTTTATTCTACTCCGTAAAATATACCAAAATAAAGTCTTGGCTATTTTAGAAGCCTAATTTTCGAAAACTATGGGATTTGCCCTAGGATCTATTTTTGTTAATTCTTCTTCCCTACTTCACAATATTTACTTATTTAATTGCGGAGAATAAAATCTTACCAAATATTCTAAAGATCTTATTGGACTCTATAAATAAGAGCCAAAACCCCTAACCCTAGCCCCCATATTTTCGCCCCTCTCCCATACTACACGCCCCCTCCCTCTTTTCCTTACTCTCTCAATCTTCTTCTACTTTACTCCAATAATCCTCCATCCTTTGTGAAGAATTGAAGTTTGATCCGAGGATTTTGAAGAACCAAGTCTAATACTTAATTTCTACCATTCATTTTTCTCTTAAGGTATTTTTATATCCATCTCCTTGATTCTACTCGATTCCTCTTCTTTCTAACCGATTAATCGGTCTTCTTGAACCCTCATGCATCTTGGTTGAGTGAAAGTGGGATAAAAGGGATATGAGAATATGTTACATGTGCGTGTGGCGTGTGTGTGTGGCGTGCGTGTGTGTGTGTGTGTGTGTCGTGTATGTGTGTGTATTGTGTGTGTAGTGTGTGTTTGATGGCTAAATATTCTTGTGTGACACATGTTGATGTTAGATCTAGTTTTTGGAGATGCGAATGGAACTTGTGTGATAAACATGATCTTGATTGATTAGTAATGATAAGATAAATCGATGGGAAAAGGGAAAAGTATTGAGACATGCATGAGTAAGAGTAGTGTTGAACCTAATTTGTGATATGTGCCTATGTGATTAAAAGGTGAAACTTTGGTTGCGAAGCCGGATAACGGAAAAGCGAAACTACTTGAAATCTAAGCAGTCGAGGTGGGCTTTACTCTTAAAACTCTCTTTTATTTTGTCAAAAATATTGATTGGTGTTATAAGGGTGGTTTAACTGTTATGCCATGCCTACGTTTGTTTTATTGTGATATTGTGTGCCTGATGCCTAGTTTGTGAGTTCGCTCCATTGGGCTATAGGGCTATGAATGTGATTATACGAATTCGGGTCTGAGTATGGGCCGCAAACCCTACCAGGCTGTGTACACGAGGGGATCGGGAGCCGTCCTTACTAGTCGGCCGGTCTCGTGGGTGTAAAGTGTGGCCACACTTTCGTCGCACCATGGAATGATTGTGATTGTTGATTTTGTTGAGGAAAAATGGGGAGTTATTTTGATTGGCCAGTCTATGGAAAATATATTTTGTGATACTCGTGATATTCTCTTATAATTGCTTAAAACTCGAGTTCACTTGGTAAGGGTGACATAACTTATAAAATGTTTTGGCAATGAGCTCACTGAGTATTTCAAAATACTCGGCCCTGCATGTGTTTTCCTTATGTGCAGGTTGAACGATGACGAGCGGTGGTGGGTGTTGAGCATGATAATTAATTAAGATGGTTGTTATGAACTTCAAGTGTAGTTGTGTCTTCATACATAGCTGCTCTTTTTCTCTTGGTCGTCTTCCGCTGAATTTTGATACACTTTAGGATTTATTTTTGGGATATTTGCATCTTGCCTTCGATTTGAGGCCTTAGCCCTTTTCTTGTGATTTTTATCTTGGATATTATGTCGTACTCTTGAGATTTCGATCGTCACTTAAGATACCCCTTTCTCTTTCTTATTTAAGCTTCTAGGTTAAGTTGTTGATTTAAATGCTCTGATGTTTAATTTAAATACTTTGGTCAACACTCTTTAAATGAGACCCTAGCTTGTGATTACTTCTTTAGAGTCCGTTTGGGTAGCAGCCGCCGCATTTATTGTACCCTAGGAAGGCGGGCTGTTACATAGGTAGTACGGTACAAGTTTTTTTTTATTAATATATACTCCATCTGTTCCTTTAATTTGAGTCATTTCTTTTTTTGCACTCGTTTGAAAAAATTTTACTCCCTCCGTCCGCTATTAGAGGTCTCATTTCTTGGTGGCACGGGTTCTAAAAAATGTTAACAAAAATGGGTGGAAAAAGTTAGTTGAATATGAGTCTCACTTATATATACTCCCTCCGTCCTCAAAAATAGAACACATTTGGCATTTTTGGTTGTCCACAAAAAATAGAGCACATCTAAAAAAGGAAAATTTTCAACTTCTTTCTTACTTTTTTCCTCCTCTCTTACTAATAATATTGACCCCACTTTCCACTAACACTACTTCTCTCTTACTTTTTTCCCTCCTCTCTTATTAATAGTATGGACCTTACATTCCACTAACACTACTTCTCTCTTACTTTACCAATTCCACGTTAAAACCATTGACATTCACAATGTGTCCTATTTTTTTTCATGGACGGAGGGAGTATTAGTTTTAAATGAAATGTAAGCGGAATGAGTTATTGGAATGTGAGACCCTATTACCATTTATAGTAAAAGTTAACTGGGACTCCTATTTGCAGGCGGACTAAAATGGAAAAACAGAACTCCTATTCGCTGACGGAGGGCGTAATAAATAATTAAAGTAGAGAGAGAGCAAAGTAAGATAGAGAATACAAAAGAGAAGAGTCTCTTCTACATTATTTTTTCTCTTACTTTACTCTCCTCTCTCTACTTTAACTATTTGTTATTATCATTTTTTCAAAATTGGTGCAAAAAGAAATGACTCGAGTAACATGGAATGGGATGACAAGAGTATCTCCATAAGCTTTGCACTATTCATGTATAATGAAGTCAACTTTTTTTTATCAATAAAGTCAAAATTAGTAAGTAGCTCTACTATTATAAAAGTAGAATAATCATTTTTTTTTTTTGCTTTTCAATAAAATGATTCTCCCTCTGTACCGTCCTATAAAAATATACTCCCTTCGTCCCATTAAATATGTAATATTTGCTTTTCGGCACAGGATTTTATGTAGTGTTGTTTTGTGAGTTAATGAAGAGAGAGTAAAGTAAGAGAGAGGAAAATGTAGAGAGCGTATTGTTTCCATTTTTAGAAACGTTTCATTTTTAATGGGACAAACCAAAAAGGAAAACGTTTCATTTCTAATGGGACAAAGGGAGTACATTATTTCTATTTTAGTCCGTCCCACAAGAATATGTACTTTTTTAATTTTAGAAACTCTTTTATCTCTAATGTGGTGGGACCCATTCTCCACTAACAATACTTTAATTACTTCTTCTTTCTACCTCTCTCTTACTTTATTAATTATGCATTAAAATACATACCCAATCTAATGTGCATATTCTTATGGGACGGAGGAAGTATTAATTTACGTATGAAATTATTTCACAAAAGGCATATATTTCAATTTCTTTAGTTAGATAAGTATTAATGGGAGAATGCTAATAAATAAGATTAGAAAAATATGTGAAGAATATAGAAACTAACAAATGAAGTACTAGTATACTTTCTCCATTAGTCATTAAATGTCTCATTTTTCATTTTTCATCAATCTGCCAATAAATGTCCCATTCACTGTAGTAGAGAACTTTTTTTTCGACACAGGATTTAAGAAAATTATTTTAAATGAGTTAAGTAAAAGTAGAATAAAGTAAAAAGGAAAAATGTAGAGGGATGGGGAGATAGTAAAGTAAGAGAAAGTAAAATACTTTTTGCCAAAAAAGAAAATGACTCAGCTATAGTGAGACAACCATAAAAAGAATACAGCTCAGTTATAGAGGGACAGAGGGAGTACTCTATATGGTAAGTAGACCATACATTACACTAACTCACTCCACTCACATATTATTATAAAACTAGTATCACACCCGTGCTATGCACGGTCCATTTATTTTCTTCATAAATATGAAATATTTATTTGAAATAGAAAACAATATTATTATATAGGTTTAAAATTGTAAATATATTATAAACGTATACAACAATACATTTGATAAAAGTAGTAAATTTTATTAGTGTATAAATATTACTTATTCTTAATAAATCTATTTTATAAAAAATAATTATTTAATTTACTGATTCTGAATTCTGGATGTGTCACTTTATTTTATTTTTGTCTTAAATAATATTTATTTTCATATGCAAAATGTCTATTTTTTATTATTGTCACAAAATTTAAGAGTCTTCCATACATTATTTCTTAAGATAGATTCCAATGACATTAAAGATCAAAAAAAATATTATAATATAATTGAACAATAGTTCTAACGTCACCAAAACAAAAAATCCTAAAGAATGTATAATTACCACTTCTCTTAATAAGATTTAAGATATTGTTTATCAAAAGCTATAATTTAAAATTGCACTGGTGAGACACTTCCTAGTCGAACTTCATTTCATTGCATTATAGTGACCCTATACACTAAAAACCCAAACCTTGAACCCTAAATCCTAAACCCTTAACTTTAAAATATATTTACCATGACCAACAAATGAGCCAAAGCTCAATAAAATTCTCCCTCCGTCCCAGTTCAATTTTACTTTGTTGATCACTTATTCTATTTTGGGGGTTTTAGATCTGTATTCGACATCTTACACTGATAATCCTTACTGATAATCCTTGGCTGATAGTAGAGGATTTTTTTACCTGAATCTTGGCTGCAAATCTGTTTATATGCTCATATCAAAAAAGTGTTTTACAATATGGCTATGTGAACGGTAAACAAAAAAAAAAAGAATCTTGCTTGCATTCATCCAAGCATCTATTCACCCAATGGTATTATTTATTGGAGCCAGAAGTATTGTTTTGTTGAAGGTGAACTTGTATTCTATCTAATCGAATAATTATGTTTCACAGGTGCTAGGAATGTAATCGAAGGAATGAAATACATATATGAAGGCTCAAATAACTTATTTGTAGATGTTTTATTATTTTTGAATTATACATAATTTAACATTAGTATATTTGTTATTAATAATATTAAACCAAACAAATAATTAAATTAAATAATCATCTTTACTAATTTTAAGTGAATCACAACTAATTTATAAATAATAGAAATTGTCAAACATGAATAATAGTGTATTGTTTAAAAAATAAAAAACTAAAACAAATTTGAATTTCGTAATTATAGTTTTTTGTTAAAACTAATTTTTTTTTATATTTAACATTAAATGTAATTAAGGAAACTCAGAGTACAAATCTCTATTCTGAAATCTCTAATTACAAAACTACAGGCAATCCTCTCATTTCTATATTGACCAGAGTTTCCTTAATTACATTTAATGTTAAATATAAAACAAATTAGTTTTAACAAAACACTATAATTAAGAAATTCAAATTTATTTTAGTTTTTTATTTTTTAAACAATACACTATTATTCATGTTTGACAATTTCTATTATTTATAAATTAGTTGTGATTCACTTAAAAATTAGTAAAGATGATTATTTAATTTGATTATTTGTTTGGTTTAATATTATTAATAACAAATATACTAATGTTAAATTATGTATAATTCAAAAATAATAAAACATCTAATAATAAGTTATTTGAGCCTTCATATATGTATTTCATTTCTTCAATTACATTCCTAGCACCTGTGAAACATAATCATTCGATTAGATAGAATACAAGTTCACCTTCAACAAAACACTACTTCTGGCTCCAATAAATAATACTATTGGGTGAATAGATGCTTGGATGAATGCAAGCAAGATTCTTTTTTTTTGTTTACCGTTCACATAGCCATATTTTAAAACACTTTTTTGATATGAGCATATAAACAGATTTGCAACTAAGATTCAGGTAAAAAAAACCTCTACTATCCAGCCAAGGATTATCAGTGTAAGATATCGAATACAGATCTAAAACCCCCAAAATAGAATAAGTGATGAATAAAAATGACTTTCTCCTAGCATGTAGAAACATTTCAAATACGCTAGGCACCGAAAAAATTGATGGAGCTCCGAGAATAAAGCAATATAGTGCTCTTAAACTACACACTAAAATGTAAAGAGCTTGAGAGATGAGGAGAAAAATGCTTTTATTGGTGTGTAATCCATATACTATTCCAAGCCTTTTATAGGCACAAAATGAGAATATAGAAAGATATGAAATTAAAACACCATAAACAATAAAATTTAGATAATGGAGGTTATAAGAAGTGAAAAGCCAAAGGCTCCCACGATCACATTCCATTACTCACGCATTATATTTCAAATTTTCAATTGGGGATTCCTTTTTCATTTCATGAAAAGCATATTGATGGAGTATTTTAGTTTTAAACGTTTGTGTAAATGAGCTATAATTATTTGACCCTTTTAAGTAATAAAGAAAATTTTATTAGATAAATAAACTTTTTTAACTAAAATGTCATTATTTTAAATTTTTTGTAAGATATATAGATATAGATAACAGAACAATAAATAAACGTATTTTACTAATGGTTGTAATATCCCCATTTTTTATTCATTATAAATAATGAATAACATTTATAGGGATTGAGTGAAATTAAAACACTAAATAAACGTATTACTCATTAGGGAATATGTAGCGTCCTTGACTCTCTAATATGCATGGAATTGAAGTTTATGTTATATATAACTGAATGGGTAAGATGCACAATATTAATTATAAAATCAGGTTTAATTAAATTATATTTTTAATTTCAAATGGCAGTATTGTAAATATCTCTAAAACCCCCCTTTCATATTCCACTAACCTTTTCTACCTACTTTACTTTATACAGTAAAAAAATTCTTTAAAATCTGTGCCGATAACACATGAGACATTAATCATGGACTGAAGAAGTATTTGATTTATGGGAATATAAGATTTTAAAATATTATAATTTAATTCGTTATTCTGATATTGTGAAGATAAATTATATTCTAATGATTCTGTACTCCCTCTGTTTCATAGTAATGAAGGTGTTTCTTTTCGGCACGAAGATTAAGAAAATTGTGTTAGGTGAGTTAAGTACAATGAGAATAAAGTGGAAAATGAAAAAAAGGTAGAGAGATAAAGAGAGAATAAAGTAAGAGAGATTAAATTAAGTGTGGAGAAATGTGTTGACTTTTACTAAAAAAGGAAATGACTCTATTACTATGTGACCTACTGAAATGACAAAATGACTTTATTATTATTCAACGGAGAGAGTATGTTCTGACATACTTAATATTTTAATTTAATGTATTTATTCTATATGCACTTTTTGAAAGATTAGTAATGTAGTAAATTGAAAACAGAAAATGATGGTTTCAATGAACTCTGTGGAGTATTATTTTTTTGACTAAATTTGTGGCTTCAGTCGTAGCGAGGAATTCTAATTATTTATACTAAATTTAAATTTATTTAATATACATATTATATTAAAGTGATTTTATTTCAACTATTTATACTAAATTTAAATTTTAAAAAATTCATCATTTATTATTTTTTGACTTATAAAATTTAAAAAGTGATTTGGATGTGTTTTAGTGTAAATCTAAAAATAGGTATTTTTACTCGAAAACTTAAAATTATATGATTTTGGAATACCATTAGAACTTACGGACCATTTCATTTTTTATTTTAGTACCATTAAAGATAGTCTAAACACATTTGTAGAGATAATGCAATTGTTAAAACACTCATATAATGTAATAACTAAAGCACATAATCGATTTATAACAAAAGCTCAATATTAGAAGCATTAAAAAGCTAAGCTAACAATGGAACTTGTTCGTATCATCTCAGTGTTCATGTCTCGAAGTCTGAAAAACGTCTAACAGGCTAACATGTTGGAAAAGTTGTACAATACAATAGTGCGTGTGATGAAAAATACTACAGAATATTGCACAATGGATATATGGTGATTGTGGGTGAAAAATCGAGTCCACATGTTAACCGACAATACAATAGTGGGTGTGATGAAAAATCGAAACTAACAAAACATATACTAACTCAATAGCTATAAAAGCATACTATCCTATAATCCACATATTAAAAAAATTAAAATCACGTATTTATTCAACAAAGTGATGAATTCATCATAAATTTTCATGATATAGGGCTCAAAATAGTTTAACTAGCATTTATTATGAAAACAGTTTTTATTTAAATCAATCCGTATGTAAAAAACCATAGGAAATTAAGGACTAATATAGACCATTTATGTTTGACTTAATTAATTAAGTACATCATTCATGAATTAACTTTGTCACCATAATATTATTTGGACTAGTCAGAGTTATACAAAAGTCAACATTTATATTGGGCCTATATATGACTCATACTAGTATTTTATAATGTAGTCCGAGTTAATTGCACACGAATCAAGCGTATATATAAGCCCAATTATAAATGACGACCTTTTGAATTTATTGACATTTTGTTCTACGCAGACTATAGCCCATATAGTACTATATGATTGTAGGGCAATGATAAAATGCAAACTTATATATTGTACAAACTCAAAACTCCTCAATATAGCTTCAACACAATTTTGATACAATATCAATACAGTGTAAAATTTCAAGATTTTAATGTCAACACAGTATCAACACAATATCAACACAACATCAATCGTTGACTATCGTTGAAATTCTGTTGACATTTTCCTGTTGATGCTTTTTTGTGATCTGTTGACATATTTCAATGGTCTAGATTATAGTTTTGAGTTTGTACAATATTTAGAGTTTTCATTTGATCACATCCCACGAGCTGTATATGATTAAATTTTATATAATTCATTGGATAAATAATCCATATTTATTTCCCAAAATAAATTGATTGAGTACCTACAAAGGAATACCGTACCGAAAACGTCATACCACATATCTTATTGAAAACTACCATATGACAAAATATCATACTGATGCCATAATGCACTATTTTTTAGCACTAAATAAACCTGCAAGTATACAGAGTATATATAGTATAGTTAAAGGTCAGTACCGGATATTGAACACGGGGAAGGCAAACACAAAGTGTCTATCCTCTACTAAAACTCAATTACTATTTGGAAAACCGAAAGTTTTTGAAAAATTTTGAAAACAGAAAACAATTGAAAGTAAATAACAACTAATTGCAAATAAAACACGGAGATAATATATAGAGATAAGGGAATTCCAGGGATGTGCGTTCACAGTTATGGCTATACAAATTCCAAACTATAATACCCAAGCACAGTTACTACTTTGATAGGACGAGTCGCCTAGCTTATGCTCATGCGATACAAACGTTGATTACAAGATTAGGGTTGTCAATCCTAACACGTAACTCCAAAAAGCTCCTGAGAACCTTGAAAAGTCCTCACTCTCAATTAACAGTGTCGTTTTAAGGGAAGCTAACTGTAGCGTCTACTAAGTGAACCTAACTCGCTAGAACTCTCTCACAGTTATGAAGCAAGTTATTTAAATCATACAAGATTGTGTCACTCAATCATGCAACATCAAAATTACTTAGGGAAGAAACAAAGTAAAAACAAAATGGATATTAAATAGAAAATTGGAATTGTATAACCAAAGTCGTTACTAACACATCCCTAGAATCCTATGAGTTTAGTTACACATAATGGAATAACCTAAACACATAGATTGAAGGGAAGACAATTTGAACATAAAACTAAAGCAAATAGAACCCGTAGGTTGAATCCTTGTCATTCTTGATGTTCTTCAAATCCTTCTTCAAATCCTTCTTCAACTCTAGCTTTTAATCTCTGGGAATTTTTGTTGCAAAAAGAAGCTCTCTGGTTGATGAAGCTTGAGGTCCTATTTATAGGGGAAAGCCAATCCTCATTGTAGAAGGAAAAGATCTTCAAAATATGGTAAATCTTAGAGCAGATCTAGGGCTAATCGGACAGAGTCTCTGTTCCTTCGGCGGCGGACCGCCGCACTACTTCCTGCGGTCGCCGGGCGAGACTCTCTTCCAAGTGCAATTTTTCCGAGGCGGGCCGCTGCATTGCTCTGACCGCCAGGCGCCGGCGGTCGCCGTACAACTTCGCGGCGGTCGCTGGTCGCCGTCTGACTCCATATTTCCAGACTTTGCGTTTTGACTCCCTTTTTCGGCTCAATTATGCACATTTCTCACAAAACACGTCAAAATACCAAAATAGATAACATATACAAATAATGGACGTGTGGAGTGACTTTGACATAAAAAATGGACCAAATAATAGCCTTAATACAGTGCAAAATCCGAGCGTATCATACCATACTGAAAAATCGCAATCCGGTATACGCAAAATTTGGTATGATTAATTTTTAATACCGTTACTTACCGTTATTGCGGTATTGCGCACTTTTACGGTATACCGTAATACTGTTATGCAAAAAAAAAATATTTTATACCTAAAATATTTAAGAGTAGGATTTTCGGAGATTTTTTTCATTTACATTCTATTTTATACTCCCTCTATCCCACAGAAGCTGACCACTCACTTTCCTTTTTAGTTTGTCCTAATCAAGATGACTCATTACTAAAAATGAAAACATTTTTGTCTCTACTTTATTTCCCCTCTCTTACTTTACTCTCTCCACTTAACAAATAAAATAATGTTGCATAAAATCCTGAGGCACCCAAGGAAGGGGTATCTTCCTTGGGACGGAGGGAGTATATAAATATATTAAATACTCCATCCGTCCCAGTTTAAGAGTAAGATTTAGTTATGATACGAATTTTAAGAAATTGTTGAAGTGTGTAATAACTGAAGTGATGTAGTTGTTGTTGGAGTGTGTAATAATTGAAATGAAGTAGTGGAAAGTGGGACCCTTTTGACTTTTTGTATGTTTAGGATTTTGTTTTGTTTTATTTTTATGAAAGTAATTGCATTTGGTAAATTCTAAATGTGACTCTTAAATTGGTAAGGACTTAAATGGTAAAATGTGACTCTTAAACTGGGACGGATGGAGTATAATTTATTTCCTCTGTCTCATTCAAGATGTCCACATTTACTTTTTTGTTTTTTTCGGTCAAGATGGCCACTTTCCAATTTTGGAAATAACCTCCCCTCTCCTCATTAAAATATTCAACCACCTTTTTCCTCTATACTTTATTCCATCTAACAACATTTCCTAAAATCCCGTGCCACTCAAGAATGTGGCCATCTTGAGTGAGTCGGAGGGAGTAATATATAATATTTCAACATGTACCGCTTTTTCTGTATGCACTGAGGATTCGATATACCAAATCTACGGTATATATTGAATATTCGGTATACCGCGGTATAAGAAAATTGATATCGTTACTATTAGGGGTGTCAAAACAGGTACCTGCGGGTATCCGCACCCGATTTTGCGGGTACCCGAACCCGAAAATAGGATATTTTTCCTACCCGCATCCGACTCGCAAGGCATTTCGGGTATTCTGAAAACCAACATCGGATACCCGAACCCGCAGCTGCAGGTACCCACACCCGCTGCGACCATGTGAAATTATTGGGCAACTACTTAAGTTTATAAAGATTGTGGTCATCTCTTCTTTGACTAATCAACAATGTGGGATAAACTTTTTTCAATATGAATATACAAATAGACAATCTCACTAGAATCATTTCAAAATGAACAAAGCAGAAGCCAATATGATGGGATATTTTTAATGTTTTGAGAAAAGATTAGACGTTACATATTCTTTCTTTAAAGAATTTCTTTCTCCATGGTGTTAACTGAAAAAAAATATACTACTACTAGTCTTTATTCCTCCGTAGTTCCAATCGGAGTCCCATCCCATGCACTCCAGATTCATGCTTCTGTACCTAGTTTTTGGGGTTTGGTGGAATATGGAATGTAGTTTTCATATTGATTAATAGTATTACTTTGAAATATAATTTTTAATTAGTATTAACATAGTTTTATGTATACTAGTACTCTTTTTCTAGTTTGGGTTTATGTCTTACCAATGATTTATGTATGTCATAGTCTTAATATGTTTTTTTTTTTCTTTATATTTATTTTCTTCCCTGTGTACATGCATTAATATAAATAATTGTAATTGTGAGTATAATATGTATTTGTTGAGATAATAATAATAATAATAATAATAATAATAATAATAATAATAATAATAATAATATTAATAATAATAATAATACGGCTACTGGACGGAGTAAATTGAAAAGAGAGCAAAAGAGTTCGAAATCCATGCACAACTTGATTCCCCTGTTCAGATCCAACCTCGGATGCTAAATCCACTCCGGATCCAAGCATCTGACAGAAACTCCGACCAAAAGTATATCCATAGCTTCAGATTCAACAAACAACCACTGATCAACAACAACAATTCAGATCCACAACGTCTTCCCCAGATCAAGCACAGAATTGTCCAAAACAGAGATTAACATTCAACTGCCGAAATAAAACTTCAAACAAAAAAACCAGAATCATAAATCAACACAAGATAACACCAACATGACAAAAACTAAATGCATAGATAACCGATAAGTAGCAACAACCAAATCGACTTCCAAAACAATGAAGTTCGACGGAAAGTACGAAAAGCTGAATGAAAAGCAGATTGTTTCTTCGCCCTCCGAGAGGACGGTGTTACACTGACTTTCGCCGAAGATGTACCCCTTAGAAACCCTAAACTATCCCAGAATTCCCATTTTCCAAGTGTGTGTGTGAGTGTGTGAGCTAAGAGCAAAAATCATATCTCTGGCGTGTGCTACATGCTCCCTTATTTATAGGCGTTGAAGTGGGTCCAGCGAGGTATGAATAGTCTTTGTTGCCCTCAGATATTGACTTCCTTCTTCTAGCCATTCTTTTCCCTTCAGTTCTGCTCACTTTCCTTCATTTTCCTTTGCTAGTCCATTGTCTCCAGCTCTTCCTGGACCTAGCATTTCCTTCACACACCTGGCTTAAAAACTGCGTTAGACCCAGCAGAATAATGTGTTTTTCACCACATAACCGATGCATGAAATTAGCCTTATCAAACTGCTCACACTTAAACCATACTTTTCCTCAAGTATAAAGACAAGAAAAAGAATAAGGCGAATTTCAAAGCACGGTTATCCCCTGACCGACTCCTTAGCCTCTAAACAGACTCCTAGACCTAGACACAACTAATGCACAGATAACAAACACTTAAAAATAAAAACACATAGACACATATGCATGAACTAGCTTCAACTTTTAGGCAACCGTCACCACAAGATCAAGGTCAATTCAACAGACTGCACTTCTCCAAATTGGCCCCTTCCCTTCTTCTACGTAATCAATCTGTCAGTTCGTCAAGATAGCCTTTTACTTCCCCAATTGTTGGATTCACTCGATCACTCATTCCTCACCAGGGATGTTAGGATCGATTCTCTCAAAAGTTATTGCCATACCACTGAAGCGTCGGGTTATGAGAGTTTTCTCCTTTTATACTTCTTTCTCCCCTTTTTTACTGGGTCAGGTTACTATTGTTTCCTGCCCTTAGACATATTCCCTCTGGACTTCATCCAGCTAATACCTCCTTTTTTTTTCCTTTTTCAGTATTTTTTTTTCTATGGACTTCGTCCAGCTTATTCCTCTATTTCCCTCTTCTCTCCTCTGGACTTCGTCCAGCTTATACCTTCATAACCCAATTCCCCTTTTTTTCTCCGACATGACTCTTCTCCCTAAGCATTTAGTGGCGGCCCCTTAACATGTGTTAGCTCAAAGTTATTTAAGGCTTATAACTCACCCTTATAGTGGGGCTTCACAACTAAGTAAGCTAAGACATCCTCTATCGTTCTTACTTCGTCCAGATTGATTTGGCTTGTTAAAGGAAAAAGGCTTCTGAGTTGAAATACATCCTATCTTCAATTACTTTCACTAAGGAGATCATGCCATATTATATTCACCAGCTGATGCGACGCAAAAAAAACCTAGACTTAACGACTCATAACATGCCGAAAACTACACGCATTGACTCCCCTCCCCCTCCCACTTCACTCAAGCTTGTCCCCAAGCCATCGTCATGAAGGGGGGAAAAGGGTAGTCAATTCAACACACAACATACAATTTATACAAATGAAAACTTCTCACACTTAGACCGAGCATCGGGCTAAGTGGGAGAAGACACAAATAAAACAAAACAGATAAACTTCTCACACTTAGACCGAGCAACGCGCTAAGTGAGAGAAGACACAAGAAAAACAGAAAACATAAACTTCTCACACTTAGACCAAACATTGGGCTAAGTGGGAGAAGGTAAACACATATAGCAAATATTCACAGAGACACAAATAATAACAACAAACATAAAAAAAATAGATATAACGGAAAGCAGAAAATAAAAGTTACTTGGTCATGGGAGTGATTCACATCTGGGTCTAGCTCCCTCGAGAGCCAGATTGGGGTGGGATTCTGGGTCGGGTCATCTTCACTTTCTTTTTCGCCGGCATCTCCGGCTCCTCTTCTTCCCTCTCTTGCTCTGGTTGAACAGACTCTGGTTTTTTCAACATCATGGACTTCGATCTGGATAGAATTGACACTGGCTTAGACGCGGACGGGGTAACCATTTGCTTGAGCGGGTGCGGTGGTCGCTGGACAGAGGGACTGCTCTGGCCTGGTTGCTTGACCTCGCTGCTGGACCCAGGAGTTACCTTTGACTGGGTCAAGGGGAGTGTCTTCTCCAACCATTTCAACATCTTCATTACAAGCTCCACAGCCTCCGTCATCCGCTCGTTCTGTTTGGCGGACTTCACCGCCAGGTCCGCAATATTTCCCCGCAGGGTCTTCACCTCTTCCCGGCTACCACTCAGCTCTTTCCTTATCCCTCCGAGTTCTTTCACTATTTCTTTCCTCATCACCTGCATTTCTCTCCTCACATCCTGGACATCCTTTCTCAGCTCCTCGACCTCTTCACTCGACATAGCCTCCGCAGCCTCCTCAGCCTCCGCTTTCACCTTATCTCCTACCGTGTAGAAGAAGGTTTGTTTGCCGTGAGCTTGGAGTAACCCCTTGTTGAAAAAGTACTCAACGCTGAAAACTTCCGGGGGTTCGCACATCACGACCAAGGGAGCGGTTTTGGCTATCTCCATTTCAATGTTCCGCTGGAGGTAGGCGCCTAGGAGATGGCAGGTATACATATGTCGAGCAGGGTTGCTGGTCATTTGATGACATGATTGAGCCAACCAATAGCCTAGATGCACCTTAACGCCTTTTGCCATGCACCAAGTGAAATAAAGGTCGGTTGTCGTCAGAGCTGAATTTGCAGTTCCCATTAAGTTGTAGCTGATAAACGTCTGAGCAAAACGGAGGATTCTGTCCTCGATGTGAGAAGCCTTGGAGTAGCTTGACTTGAATGCCCCTGCCTTGGAGTGAGTGATTAGTTCTCATGCTGCTTGTACTTTGAAACCTGGCGTATTCTTCGGCACGCCGATCATCCTCTCGTTCCATATTCCTTCATCATCCTCAGCCTGGGTAAACAACCCCATCTTCAAAGACCATTCCCGGATGCTCATCTCGTGTTCTTCATTGAAAAGCCTGAATGTTATGGAGTCCGCGTCGAGGTCAGAGGTGTTCTCTAATCGGAATGTTGAGAAAAACTCCCGTGCTAGGTCCACCGACACCTTCTCCTGGCTGTGCTTTAGCAACCACTCGAAACCGATTGAATAGATACATGCGCGGAAGTCCTCATCACATGCAATCATCATGAGTTCCCTGGAGCTGTACTGCTTGCCAGACTTAGCCATCTTTCCAGCACTGCATCTCTCTTTGTACACTCTGGCCCGTTTCTGATCGTCGAAATGTCTCATCGACTCCAGCAGTTCTTTAGTCAGCCATACCTCCGGACGTCCTTGCACAAATTCCTCTTCAGATTCTCCAAGTTCAGAGTCGTACCCATGAGTAGGCTTGTCTTGTTCCTCGGTAGAGGGAGCTTCGGTCACTGGGGAAAGGGTCTCCTCAACCTTTTTGAGCTTTCCTCGACCGTGTTTACCCGGTCGCAGCTGCTTTTCCTTTTCTCGCCCTTTCCTTGACCAGGTGACTCTCCTCTGCCACTTCCGCTTCAGTCCCTCGGGCAGGGAACTCCTCCTTCGTCAAGTCATCTACTTCGTCAAGCAGACTCCGCCTGGCCCTTCTCCTCTCTGCTCTTTCGTCCACCCGGAGTGCCTCTTCTTCCTGGTCGACCACCAGGTCCACAATCAGATTTAGCCCTTCCTCAACGGACTCCGGTACTCCAGTAGTGTATAGATCTGTCTCTTCCACAAGTTTTCCCGGGGTTTCCCCCACATCATCCACCATCGGGGTCGCCCCCTCAATATAAACAGGGGTTTCCCCCTGACATCACTTGGGGTCACCCCCTCCTCCATGGGTTCAGGGGTCGTACCCCTAAAATCCTTTGGGGTTTCATCCCCAGCCTCCATAGGGGTTTCCCCCTCATTAATCAAATCTCGAACAGGGGTTTCCCCCTCAACAACTTCTACCAAAATAGGGGTTTACCCCTCCACAATCTCTTCTCGAACAGGGGTTTCCCCCTCAGCAACTTTCTCCACAATAGGGGTCTCCCCCTCCACATTGTCTTCCATAACAGGGGTTTCCCCCTCAGCAATCTTTTCGTGAACAGGGGTTTCCCCCTCAACAACTTTTTCACCCTCAGAGTTAGGGTTTCCATTACCTTGTCTTTCGGTCTCCACCTCCGTTTCGCCGTCGTTATGCCCACCATCAGCCGGCAGTTCATTCGTCGCCTCTCCTTTATCCGCCTCCAGTGAAGCGATTTCTGCTTGTTGAGATCCAGAGTCCGGTACCCTGGTTGAATCTTGAGGCCTTTCTTCTTGGGGAACTGCGGGTTGCGCCGCCGAATCCGCTGGGATCGTCGGTGATGGTAAACTTCTTTTGCTAATTTTTGCGTCAATTCTGCCAACAGAACCGCGTCGTACACCGCCGGCTGCGAACTTCTGGTGGCCTGAGTTGGATACATTACTGTAAATCTGATATCGAAAAGAAAACTCGGTCGAAATTGGTTAGGGTTTGTGTTTCTTGAGAGAGAAACAAAGTAGAGAGAAGGGAGAGAGAATGCAGTTTTGTCGATTGGGATTATTAGAGAGAGAAATGCCGGTTAGCCTTTTCTGGTGAAAAGATGGTGTTGTTGCAGACATGATGTAAGCAACCGTACACCTCCCATAAATATCGGCAATATTGAAATTCAAATTATCTCCATCCCTCCATGACTTCTTCTGTGACGCCCCGGAAATTCGATCCTTTCCTTCAGGATAAATCAGATTTATTAGCTTAATTAATTTTCTCTTAGAAGTTGTGTAATCGTACTTTTCCTAGTTGTATTCGACTTTGGAGTAATTTAAGTATTCTCGTTGGAGGAAATAAAGTGCAAGAAAATTTAGTTCAAAAATAAAAGTGGAGGAAGTACTCTCACTAGAGAAATGTGAAGATGTTTGGAGAAATAAAAATGCATGAAATGGTATATTTGGCTCCTATTCTATGAAGTGTTCGATTTGGCCTTCGAGTATATTCACAAGTTCTTTCCCCCTTTTCTTTCCCCATTTCTTTAATCCCCCATTAGTCGCGATTTACCCGCTTTCGCTATCCTTAGCAAAGTGCGGTCGTGACAGAGTGGTATCAGAGCACTCAGTTTCTTTTCTGCTCTGAGATCCAAACTTTCTTCAGTCAAGATCTAGACTTGTTCACTAGATCATTCCAAGTAATCGACTCGATCATCTCCATGACGTTCAACCAAGTTGGAAGTAAAGAGGTGAAATTTTGAGATAACCGATGCAAGTGTGAGCAGAGATAATCCCAGTCGAGAATGAAAGAACATAGTGTGAAGAAGAGTTTCCTTGAAGAATGTAGCTCGAAATGAGACTACAAAGGATGAACTATAAATCCTATAATTGCTTTCCTAAGCAACAATTGTGAGACGATGCTAGACAGAGTTAGGCACGAAAGCGTGATCCGCGGTGACACGACTTTTTGCGCGAGAAGAGCCGACGCCCAGTGCACGAGAGCACAAGAGGGGCAAATGTTGAAAAGGAAAATGAGGAACGATGCTATAAGGGAATAGCACAAGATAGATCCTCACTGTGGCTATGCCACTCGTTTTGATCCGAAAGAGAGTATCGCTTCCATCACGTTTCCCGAGACCCTTTAGAAACGTTAGATTTGAGGTGTGAACTTAGTTTGTTGACGTTAGATCACACAGTATAGTGGCTCTAGTTGAGGATTCCTTTGACTTAGACTCTCATGCATCGCTTTTACGCTACGTTTTTCTTGGAGTACCCCCTTCTGACCTGTGATGTACCCTTTGTGTAGATGGAGGGACGTGATCCCACTAGACCCCCGTTGAGTATTTATGAGAGTTGCGCAGAGTACGCGCTCCGCGAGTTCAGAGCTTATCGACCGTACATAGGAGAGAGCAGAGTACCGATCGTGAGCAGGTTTTACCAGCTGTGGGAGAGGACCCACCAGTACGGCGGCGCTACTGAGCTCGATGGCATCCACCAGCTGATCTCCGTACTCCCCGAGGAGTGGGGAGCATGGGCCGAGTGGCTGTATAGCAGTTATATCTATAGGAGGATCGACACCCAGGAGGAGGTGGGGGATTTTCGTGGCTTTGTGTCTTTCGTTTTCCTACATTCCGTACACTACCCAGAGGTTCCGCCTATTGCGGAAGGTGACTTACCGCCACCCCCACCTCAGTGGCGCTCGTCGATCCGTCCCGAGGACGGCACACGGGGAGTTCACGACCACGAGGCAGGGTCGTCCCGTCAGCTTGTTCCGGATCTACCCCCAGGTACCAGCCGAGAGCCAGAGATGCGTCGGCTAGATGGCGCAAGATACGACCCCGAGGGGCGGGGCAAGGCCCCGATGGTTGCTATGGATGAGGAGGAGGACTTAGGGGAGCCATGGATGGACCGTGCGGTGGTAGCACAGGAGAGAGCCCCCGAGAGGGAGGGGCAGATGCTAAAGGTGCACGTGCCGCCACGGGCCCACGTCTGGGATGAGGACTTTCACACCGAGCTGCGGCGACAGTCAGAGGAGTGGGAGGCTTGGCTGCGAGCCCTCCGAGTTGAGATGGACCTAGATGAGGCTCTATTCCCAGAGGTGCCCCAGCCCGCACACGAGGATCTACCAGGAGCAGTAGCAGATGATCCTATCTTGGTCGAGGACAGTGATGATGACTTTGAGGGGAGTTCAGGAGTGAGCTCCGAGGGATCAGACAGTGAGCAGTAGAGAGGCTGTACCATCAGGAACGTCCTAGTATGATGGCGTTCTGATGTAGTTGTTCTTTTCTTTCTAGGACTTTCAGTAGATCACGTTTTGTTAGCACATAAGACCCGGGATGTTAGGAGGGCAGTGGCTAAGTACTTTAGTGATGTTCCGCAGTATCGGGGCTTCACAATACGTACTTGGGTGTACGTTTTAGGATTCATCTTTTGTAAAAAGTCCTTTCGAGGCAGACTCTTTTATCCCTTTGACGATGTACTGATCTGATGGTTTTTATGGAAAATTCGTTATCTGGGAAAGTTGTGTTCGCCTCTATGGTTCAGTTGTTATGTTTTGCCCTCAAAATTTTGTTAGTACCTAACGAGTAATTGCACGAACAATTAGGATGCCTCCAAGGAGAGCTGACAGGCCACGAGGCCGAGGACGTGGGAGAGGCCGAGGTCGAGGCCGAAGAGAACTCCCTATCTTGGAGGAAGAAGTTCAAGGAGATTGGTATAAAGTAACACCACCCCCATCACCTGTTCCACCACCTTCACCACCTCCACCACCACCCCAGCCACAGGACCGTAGGGTCGAGGAGATGTTTCTGAGACAGAATCCACCAGTGTTCAATGGGTTAGGAGACCCAACTGTTGCTGAAACTTGGATACGCGCACTGGAGCGCATATTCAACTTTCTGCACAGCACAGACCAAGAGCGTCTATCTTGCGTGACCTTTCAACTGATCGGACCTGCTGACTTCTGGTGGGAAGCAAGGAAGAAGACCATGACTCCGGAGCAGCTCAGGGAGATGACTTGGGAGGAATTTAAAGCTGAGGTCTATGGCAAGTACATCCCTAAGAGCTACCGGAAGAAGAAGGAGGTAGAATTCTACCATCTGAAACAAGGACGGATGTCAGTGACTGATTACGACCGGATGTTCTGTGAGATGGCTCGGTACGCACTAGATCAGGTGGACACCGACCAAAAGATGGCCGAGAAATTCTGTACCGGTCTGAGGTACGAGATAAGGATGACTTTGGCCAGTCATGAAGGACTGTCCTACACTGAAGCTCTAGGACGAGCACTGGACATTGAGGCAGCTATGCCGGGAGAGAAAACCGGGTCAGTTGTGAATCATGCTCCACCTCCGGCACAGTCCCAAGCATCCAGGGACAAGAGGAAATGGGAAGGACCGCAGGCCCAATCTGAGCCTAAGCGGGGAGGATATGGACCGAGCAAGCCACAAGGTGGCGGATATCAAACTACCCCTAGATCATTCAAGGGAAATACCCCAAAGTCCAACTTATGCCCCAAATGCAACAGACTGCACAGCGGCATCTGCAAGTCAGGGACTGATGGTTGCTTCAACTGCGGAAAGACTGGGCACTTTGCCAAATACTGCCCAAACAAGACTTCGGGGACGGGAGCGAAATCTCACTCGTCAGCTCAGCACCCTCAACTGCGCAATGAATGTTCAACCTGGAGCAAATCCACTGCAGGCGCCAAAGAATCACCATCACAGGCTCGAGCTTATGCAATGAGGCAGAAGCAGTCAGAGGTGAACCAGGGAAACTTGGCAGGCATGGGTAAGCTCTTCGATACCCCTGTTATGCTTCTGTTTGATACTGGTGCCTCGCATTCGTTTATCTCTGCAAATTGCGTGACTACTTTGAAACTCGCTACTAAGGAATCAGAACATAGAATGGAAGTAGTTTCCCCAGTAGGAGGATGTATAGAGATTTCTCGTACTTGCTCGAACTTAGAAATCACTCTGGGCGAACTAAAGATTGTAGCGAACAACTTGAGTGTTATGATCATGTGGGATGTGGACATAATACTAGGAATGGACTGGCTGACTGAAAACCATGCCATGATCCTTTGCAAAGAGAGGCAAATTTCTTTTGGAAACCCCGAAGGTGAAGCTACCCGCTTTCACGGAATTTCTTTAGGAACGCGAAAATCTGTAATATCGATGTTACAAGCCAACAAGCTGATGGGAAAAGGATGCCCCGCATACCTTGTCCACTTGAACAAAGAGGAGAAAGACGAAAGGAAATTGGAAGAAGTCGACATCGCTCGCGAATTTCCGGATGTGTTTCCTGACACACTACCGGGTTTGCCGCCAGACCGGCAAGTGGAGTTCACTATAGATCTAGAACCAGGATCTGCTCCAGTATCAAAGGCACCATACCGAATGGCCCCAAAGGAACTAGATGAACTGAAGGTACAGCTGCAAGAACTCCTGGACCTGGGATTCATCAGACCCAGCGTCTCGCCATGGGGAGCACCTGTACTGTTCGTCAAGAAGAAAGACGGGACCATGAGGATGTGTGTGGACTACCGAGAGCTTAACAAGCTGACTCTCAAGAATAAGTATCCCTTACCCAGAATCGACGATTTGTTTGACCAGCTCAAAGGAGCTGGCGTATTTTCTAAGATGGATCTGAAGTCGGGATACCACCAGCTGAAGATTAAACCAGCGGATGTGCCCAAGACGGCCTTCCGAACCAGATATGGTCACTATGAGTTTACAGTGGTGCCGTTTGGACTAACGAATGCACCGGCGGTGTTCATGGACCTGATGAACCACGTTTTCCACCCCTACCTCGACAAGTTTGTTCTAGTCTTTATCGACGATGTGCTGCTGATATACTCTAAGAATAGGAAGGAACATGAGGAGCATTTAAGGACTGCTCTAGAGACGCTTCGGGCGGAGAAGTTGTATGCCAAATTCAGCAAGTGCGAATTCTGGCTCAATGAAGTGAATTTCCTTGGACATATTGTGACAGCGGAAGGGATCCGAGTGGACCCTGCAAAAGTAGAGGCGGTACGGAATTGGAAGGTACCAACTACGCCCAATGAGATCCGAAGTTTCTTAGGACTGGCCGGCTACTATAGAAGATTCATTGAAGGATTCTCGAAGATTGCACGGCCGATGACTCAGCAACTCAAGAAAGGAACCAAAGTCTCATGGTCTCCTGAGTGCGAGGCGAGTTTTCAGCTGTTAAAAGAGAAATTGACCAGCGCACCCGTACTAGCAGTCCCAGAACCAGGGACGGACTACGTTGTCTATACGGATGCCTCCAAGAGCGGACTTGGATGTGTGTTGATGCAGAACGGGAAGGTGATTGCTTATGCATCATGGCAACTTAGGCCACACGAGCTCAACTACCCAACACACGACCTAGAACTGGCGGCAGTGGTCCACGCCTTGAAAATTTGGAGACACCACCTATATGGAGTTAGGTTTTCACGGACCACAAGAGTCTCAAGTACTTCTTCGAGCAAAAGGATTTGAATATGCGACAGAGGAGATGGCTCGAATTAGTAAAAGACTATGACTGCGGCATAAATTACCACCCAGGCAAGGCCAACGTTGTGGCAGACGCGTTGAGCCGGAAGACTCAGCACCAAGTGGCAGTCCTGTTCACTCAGGAAGAGGCATTGCTGCGAGAATTCGATAGAATGAGTTTAGAAATGGTGCGAGCACCCGAAACCGTAGAAGGCATAATTTCTACTCTAGTAGTTATTCCCGATTTGAGAGGCAGAATCATCGAGGCCCAGAGACGGGACGAAACTCTAGAGAAGTTGCGCCTAAAAGTGAGAACGGGCGAACAAAAGAACTACCAGGAGGAGGCAGATAACGCCCTCACATTCGAAGGGAGATTGTGTGTGCCGAACCAGGAAGAGCTCAGGAACGAGATAATGAGCGAAGCGCACGATACTCCATACACCGCCCACCCAGGAAGTACAAAGATGTATCAGGACTTGAAGAAGAAGTTCTGGTGGGACGGTATGAAGAGAGATATAGCATCTTTCGTTGAGAGGTGTCTTGCCTGTCAACAAGTGAAGGCACTACACCAACGACCTTATGGAAGGTTGCAGCCATTGGAAATTCCCGAGTGAAAGTGGGAACACATAGCTATGGATTTCATTACGGGATTGCCGAAATCTCAAAAAGGAAATACTGCAATCTGGGTGATAGTGGACCGTCTCACTAAGAGCGCCCATTTTGTACCGATACCTATCACATACGGGTCGGAGAAGCTAGCCCAGTTGTATGTGAAGGAGATCATTCGCCTGCACGGCATACCAGCGACGATTACGTCAGACAGAGATGCTAAATTCACGTCCAGATTTTGGAAGAGCCTACAGAAAGAGCTAGGGACGCAGCTGAATTTTAGCACTGCTTTTCATCCACAGACCGACGGACAGTCGGAGAGAACGATTCAAACACTAGAGGACATGCTAAGGGCAGTAGTGTTCGATAGAGGGAGCAATTGGGAACAAGTACTGCCGCTAATAGAGTTTGCCTATAACAATAGCTACCAGGTAACGATTGATATGGCTCCGTACGAAGCTCTGTACGGAAGAAAGTGTAGATCACCCCTCTATTGGGATGAGGTTGGTGAGAGGAAAATTCTGGGCCCAGATGCGGTCGAAGAGATGATAGGAGTTGTCAGAAAAATCCGAGAGAGGATCAAGGAGGCTCAGGACAGACAGAAGTCCTATGCAGATCTTCGGCGGACGGATTTGCAGTTTACTGTAGGAGATAAAGTTTTCTTGAAAGTATCGCCCTCGAAAGGGATCACCAGATTTGGAGTCAAGGGAAAACTCCGACCCCGCTATATAGGACCGTATGAGATTTTGGAAGCGGTCGGACCAGTAGCTTATTGATTGACTGCCAAGCTTTGGAAACGTTCACAACGTGTTCCATGTATCCCAGCTAAGGAAGTATGTGTTTGATCCGAAGCATGTGATCCACCAAGAAGAGATGATAATAAATCCGGATCTGAGCTATGAGGAAAAGCCAAAGAAAATTTTGGATAGAAAAGTGCAACAATTGAGGAATAAGGCGATCACTTCAGTGAAAGTATTGTGGGAGCACCACGGGCAAAAAGAAGCCACGTGGGAGTTGGAGGATAAGATGAAGGAACGTTACCCCGAACTTTTCAAGTAAAGCTGCACAAATTTCGGGACGAAATTTCTTATAAGGAGGGTGGAATGTGACGCCCCGGAAATTCGATCCTTTCCTTCGGGATAAATCGGATTTATTAGCTTAATTAATTTTCTCTTAGAAGTTGTGTAATCGTACTTTTCCTCGTTGTATTCGACTTTGGAGTAATTTAAGTATTCTCGTTGAAGGAAATAAAGTGCAAGAAAATTTAGTTCAAAAATAAAAGTGGAGGAAGTACTCTCACTAGAGAAATATGAAGATGTTTGGAGAAATAAAAATGCATGAAATGGTATATTTGGCTCCTATTCTATGAAGTGTTCGATTTGGCCTTCGAGTATATTCACAAGTTCTTTCCCCCTTTTCTTTCCCCGTTTCTTTAATCGCCCATTAGTCGCGATTTACCCGCTTTCGCTATCCTTAGCAAAGTGCGGTCGTGACATCTTCCTCCAGGCTCTACTTCCCTAGCTGATTTCCCTGACCATGACCCTATACTTAAAAAAAATGAAGACGCCAGACTCCTAGGTCAAGGTTAGAATATAAGGCATCGGTTTTCCTACGGAGTCTGGTGCTTCAAAAATATTTTTGGAAGATTTAAAATTGTACATACATTTTTTTTGGATTTTCCTTTGAGTATTCCCGAGATTCCCTGGTTCAATGTGTATATTCAAAATGTCAACCAATTTACCTGACCCAGGAATTCATCGAGAATACCTCCTCGTCTGTCTAGGTGATAATAGAGAGTGCGTGTAGTGGCACTTCCTCCACTACACACAGCTCAGAATTATCCCCATAGACTTTCACTCTATGACCATTAACAAGAAAAGGGACAGAGTTAGAGGCACTTCCCTGGATCTCTACTGCTCCATTTGCACGGAGGCCGACAATGGTATATGGACCGATCCACTTAGACTTCAACTTCCCTAGCATCAGCTTGAGCCGGGATTGGAAAAGGAGCACCCTCTGTCCCACATGGAGTTCCTTGACCCGGAGATTCTTGTCATGCCATAATTTTGCCCTTTCCTTATACCACATGGCAGACTCGTAAGACTCCAGCCTCAGTTCCTCCAGTTCTTGTAACTGTAACTTTCTTTCTTCCTCACAAGCCGAAGGCTTCATATTCATCTCCTTTACTGCCCAGTATGCCTTGTGCTCGATACCCACGGGCAAGTGGCACATTTTGCCAAACACCAGCCTATAAGGCGACATTCCGATAGGCGTCTTGAAAGCAGTTCTGTAGGCCCATAATGCATCTCCGAGCCTTTTACTCCAGTCTTTCCTTGACGGATTAATTGTCTTCTCCAATATTGCCTTGATCTCGCGATTAGAAATTTCCGATTGGCCGTTAGACTGAGGGTGGTACGGGGTAGATACCCTATGGTGAACACCATATTTTTCTTCATCAGAGCCTTGATGGTGTGATTACAGAAATGTGTTCCTTGATCTGAGACAATGGCTCGAGAAACTCCGTATCTGTTGAAGATATTGGCCTTCAGAAATTTTGCCACCTCCTTCGATTCACATGTCGTGGTGGCTTTAGCTTTTATCCATTTAGACACATAGTCTACTGCAACCAATATATATGTGTTCCCACAGGATGATGGAAATGGTCCCATGAAGTCCATTCCCCACACGTCAAAAATTTCGCAAACAATCACCGGGACCTGAGGCATCTCGTCCCTCCTTGAAATTCCCCCTGTCTGTTGGCATCTCGCGCAACATTGACAAAACTCAAAGGCATCTTTGTTAAGCGTTGGCCAGTAGAAACCGCTTTCCAATACCTTCCTTGTTGTCTTCCTTTGTCCAAAGTGACCTCCACACGCTAAGGTGTGGCAATGAATCAACACATCTCTTTGTTCCCATTCGGGAATGCAGCGTCTAATCACTTGATCCGAACACATCTTCCATAAGTAAGGGTCGTCCCAAAAGTAATATTTAGCTTTGCTTTTAATTTTCATCCTCTGGGCCCGGGAAACTTCGTCTGAACTTGGCACCTCTCCCGTGACAAAGTAATTTGCTAAGTCAGCAAACCATGGTTCTGCGTTAAGTGTTCGCTTACCCTTGTCGGATTCTCCTAGACCGGTTAATGCCAAAACTGCCTTCCAACTAATCCGTCTGGGAAAATCCCCTAGATAATACAAATGCTCTTCAGGAAAAGCATCGGGTATGGCCTCTTCCGTTTCCCCTTGATGAATTCTGCTCAAGTGATCGGGTACTCTCTTCTCCGTTCCTCATTTGTCTCTCACTTCCCAATCAAACTCCTGCAAAAGCAACACCCAACGGATTAACCTTGGCTTAGACTCTTTTTTAGCCAGTAAGTACTTTATTGCTGTGTGATCTGTGAAGACTATAACCCTCGACCCAAGAAGATAAGGTCGGAATTTTTCGAACGAGTAAACGACAACCAACATTTCCTTCTCCGTGGTATCATAGTTCTTCTGAGCTTGATTTAGAGTCTTGGATGCACAGAAGATCACATAACTTTTTCCGTCAATCTTCTGCCCTAGGACAGCTCCCACATCGAAATCACTCGCGTCGCACATTATCTCAATAGGGTGATTCCAGTCTGGCGCCCTGATTATTGGTGCTGACACGAGTCTGTCTTTGAGCAACTAAAAAGCCCTCTTGCATCCTTCGTCAAAGACGAATTCTACATCGTTGTGCAACAAATGAGTGAGTGGTTGCGTGATTTTAGCGAAATCCTTGATAAACCTCCTATAAAATCCTGCGTGACCCAGGAAACCTCTAACTTCTTTTTGGTTCGTGGGGTAAGACAACTTTGATATCACCTCGACCTTTGCCCTGTCCACCTGTATTCCTCTTTCAGAAACCACGTGACCCAGGACAATACCTTCGGTCACCATGAAGTGGCATTTTTCGAAGTTCAAAACTAGGTGCTTCTCCTGGCATATTTTTAACACTAGGTCAAGGCTGGCCAAACAAGTGTCGAACGAATTCCCGTATACGGTAAAATCATCCATGAATATCTCAATGCATACCTCAAGCAAATCCGAGAAAATACTCATCATGCACCGCTGGAACGTTCCTGGTGCGTTACACAGCCCAAACGGCATTCTACGGTATGCATACGTACCAAAAGGGCACGTGAACGTGGTTTTCCCTTGGTCCTCTGGGTTAACGTAGATCTGGAAATAGCCACTGTATCCATCAAGGAAGCAAAAATACTGTTTGCCAGCCAATCTTTCTAACATCTGATCAATGAAAGGTAGGGAGAAGTGATCCTTCTTTGTGGCCTCATTCAGCTTCCTGTAGTCGATGCACATCCTCCACCCCATCACCAGCCTAGTGGGCACCAATTCGTTCTTATCATTCTTGGAAACCTGTATTCCAGACTTTTTGGGCACCATATGGACAGAACTGACTCACTCACTGTCCGGAATAGAGTAGATGATCCCTAGAGAGAGCAATTTCAACACCTCTTTCAGAACTTCCTCTCGCATGTTTGGATTCAGTTTCCGTTGTGCGTCTCGGTGAGCCTTCACACCTTCTTCTAAACGGATGTGGTGCATGCAGAGATCAGGACTGATTCCTACTAAATCAGAGAGGGTCCACCCTATTGCTTTTTTGTTCCGCCTGTTCCTCAGTCAAGTTACTGTTGACTATTACTGGGAATGCCACATCCTCCTCCAAATAAGCATACTTGAGGCCTGGTGGGAGTGTCTTCAGTTCCTTCCTTGCGTTATTCGTTTCCTGGGGCAAGAGATTTTTTTCTGCAATATCAGGTAATGTTTCCTTCCCAGACCCAGGAGAATTCTCCAGACTAGCCACGTGAGCTGATCCCCTAGATCTAGCTGACTTGGGATTTCTGCAAAACTCCATGATGGCCTCTGTGAGTTCCTCGTCTGTCAATTCTGTTGTGTTCATTGCTGCACACCACCCTACAACGTCTTGATCGATTAAATGGCTCAACTCTGAGTTGTCAATTTGTTCCTGTATCAATTCTGTCTCAAGATATTCTTGGACCAAGGGGTTAATAACATCTATAGCATACAAATTCTCAACATCCAATGGTATTTTCATTCCCTCATCTATGCTAAATTTATATTTTTCCCCATTATAATCCAAGCAAATTGTTCCATCGAAGACATCGATAATGGTCTTAGTAGTGCGCAAGAATGGTCTCCCTAGAAGCACGCCACTAGACTCAACAGACTCATTATCATTCATTTTGATAACATAGAAATCAGCAGGGTATAGAAAATCATGCACCTTGACTATGACATTTTCTAGCACACCTTCAGGACAGATGCAAGTTCTATCTGCTAACTGGATTAGCACCTTAGTGGCGACCATCCTAACCCCTGTCAGTTTCTTGTGGATTGAAAGCGGTAAAACATTTATAGACGCCCCTAGATCATAGCATGCTCGACTTTGATATCCCCTAGAGAAATGGGTAATGTGAACATACCTGGGTCTGTGCATTTCGAAGGCATCCTTCTCTTTTGTATCACAGCAGACACGTTCTCCCCGATCACAATCTTCCCGTCCGGCTTGGTCTTCCCTGCTATGAATTCCTTGATGAAATTGCTAAATGCGGGCATCTTCAGGGCTTGCAAGAAGGGCAGGTTGATTTCCAGCTTGCTAAAAATCTCCATGAGGTCCTCTGTATCATCCTTCTTTTTCTTTTCTTCCCCTCGGTATGGAAACGGCTTCACCCGCTTAACCGCGTTTGTGGAACTCCCAGCTGGGTGTTCGCCAGCTTCCCTACTTCCTTCTTTACTTACTAACTCAGGCTCTAGATCCAGGAAAAATGGATCAGCTGCTCGAGGTAAAGATCCCCCTAAATCTCCTTTCTGGAGGTCATCCTGAACATGAACTTCTCTGGGTCTAGGGCTATCTCCTTGAAACACCTAACTCTCCTTCCCCTTACTTGCTTGTGCGGGTACTTCCTCGTCGATCTCCAATGTCGGTCCTTCATAACCCCTTCCGGATCTCAAGGTGATGTGACTAATGTTTGCCCGGTCAGGTGGTTCGACCGTGGCAGGAAGTTTTCCTTCATTTCCCCGCATCTCGTTCAAAGAAACCGTGATCTGGGACAACTGTTTTTCCATCATGTCCATGGCAGCTTTGTGTTCCGACTGAGCGTCTTGCAATTTGTGCACCACGTCGTTATTGGAATGCAAGTTATTCTGCATGAACTGCTGTGAATTCACTAGGTCGTGGACCATGTCATCCAGACTCCTTTGTGGCCTGGATTTGAATTGATTAAAATTTGATCCTTGACCTTGGTGTTGTCCTTGGGGTTGTCGATAGTTCCCCTGATTTCCTTGGTGGGTATTGTACTGGTTGCTAGACCCTTGATTCCCTTGGGTATGTGGTTGGGAATTCTGATAGTTCCCTTGGTTATTCCTCTGGTGGGGTGGCACATAGGAGTTCCCTGGATTGTTCTGATTCTTGTTTCCCCAATTAGTATCATCCTGATTCCTGTACCCCAGTTGCCGTTGCCCCTCTTGATTTTTCCCTGACCAGTTGGACTGCCTCTCTGGAGGGTGTGCATAATTTGTGAGCTGCAGTGGGGGCGGCTTACTTTGATCATTGTCAGTCCATCTAAAATTGGGGTGAGTTCTCCATGGGGCCTCCCTTTGTCTCCCTTGATTCCAACTTCCATCTGGATTCCAACTTCCCATTGAATTTTCCTGGGCTTGGCATTCCCCTTCACAAGGTTGACCATAATAAGGCTGAAGTTGTCTTTCCTCCAGACCAGGGGGTTTCTCATTTTCTGATGGAGCATGAGGGTTGTACTTCTCAATTGCATTCAGCAGTGCTTTCTCCAATTTGTCTATCCTGTCTTCCACCTTCTTGTCATCTTGCTCTGTTACTGCATTGGCTGATCCCCTTCTCAAAATGCTCCGCGGGTTATCATAGGCCTTCTTCGCCTCGATCAATCTCCCCAAAGTTTCTCAAGCTTCACTTGCTTTATTCTTGGTAAAATTTCCCCCGCTCGAGGAATTCATCAAGTCTTTCGATTCAGGGTTTGCACCTTCGTAAAACAGATAGTAGGTCTCTGCCTCGATCATCATGTGGTTCGGACAGGCATCCAACAGTCCCTTGAACCAGGACCAATAAGAGCTCAGAGACTCATCATATTCTTGCTTGCACTCCTGGATCTCCTTCTTCAAAGCGTTTGTCTTGTTGGACGGGAAAAAATAATCCAAGAACTCCAGCTTGAAGTCCTTCCATGTGTTGATCGAGTCTGGTGGGAGCCTCAACAGCCAAGTATTAGCCTCCCCCTTGAGGGAAAACGGGACTGCACGTAAACGGTAGTCCTCCTCAGTCGCCTCGTTGGGCCTCTTTTGAATGCTGCAAAGCTTACTAAACTCGTTTAGGAATTCGTAAGGACATTCATTCCTTCGTCCAGAGAATGTGGGCAAAACTCTGAGTACATTTGTCTTAATATCGATAGACCTCCGGCGCGGGTTTGAGACTATGGCATGGGCGGGCTCACTGTCTAGATGCGCGGTGAGTGATCCTATCTCTGTATCGGGATCCACTAAATGTGCCATATTCACGTCTTCCTCTTCCTCAGTCTCAGAATGCTCTGTTTCTGTGGATGACTTCGGGTCCTCTTCTACTGACGAGTTCCACTCCTTCTCACTTTCTGATTCGAACGGAAACGGGTCTACTGTCCTTAACCCTGATCTGGTAGTGACGGTGGACGTAGACTCCTTGACTTGCCACTTGTATCGGGCGTTTCCTGACCCAGATGAACTAGCCCAACTTCCAGAATGGAAGCCCGTGTTCATAAATTGTCAAGAAAACAAAATAAAAGAAATTAAACTATTTACACCAAATCCTCAAACGCATAAACAATTAACGCCATCCATCCCCGGCAACGGCGCCATTTGAAACCCGTACTCTCGAGTATGTGTGTTAATACTGTGTGCACAGAAAGGAATAACAAGTCTCCTAGGTCCAGTGAATCCACTAGATCACAAGGTCTAGGAACTCACGGATCGTTGGAAGATCTCGGTCGTCGGACACACAGAATATCGCTTCAAAAACCCTCAACCACTTATACTAAAATTAGCACAGGGAAGTAGGGATCGATCCCACAGAGATGAATGCGTAATTAAGCATGCTCAAGGATTCGGGACTATTTTTGGGTTGGCTACTGCCACGCATTTTTGGGTTGAGGAAATTAAACTAACTTGAGTGAAATCTGCTACGCTAACAGCTAGATCTAGGCAGAACAGAAATCATGCATGTAAACTGGAAAACGAGACAATCACTAGATCTAAGAAACTATTTCTAAATTACCTAGACCTGGGAAATAAACTGACGGTGGGGACCATTTGCTGAAAAGGTAAAGTACAGATGAAAAGCTGGAAAACAACTAACTAAAGTGCTAACTAACAGCGACATTATCTTCTCCAATCGATTTGCATAAAAATTCAGTAAAAACAGAGATGGAACGTGAATCGGAAACGAAGCAGACTGGATTTAAAGCAATTTAACGAAGAACAATTAAAAAACTAAGCAGATCTACGGCTACTGGACCGAGTAAATTGAAAAGAGAGCAAAAGAGTTCGAAATCCATGCACAACTTGATTCCCCTGTTCAGATCCAACCTCGGATGCCAAATCCACTCCGGATCCAAGCATCCGACACGACCAAAAGTATATCCATAGCTTGAGATTCAACAAACAACCACCGATCAACAACAACAATTCAGATCCACAACGTCTTCCCCAGATCAAGCACAGAATTATCCAAAACAGAGATTAACATTCAACTGCCGAAATAAAACTTCAACCAAAAAAACCAGAATCATAAATCAACACAAGATAACACCAACATGACAAAAACTAAATACATAGATAACTGATAAGTAGCAACAACCAAATCGACTTCCAAAACAATGAAGTTCGACGAAATAAAAGTACGAAAAGCTGAATGAAAAGCAGATTGTTTCTTCGCCCTCCGAGAGGACGGTGTTACACTGACTTTCACCGAAGATGAACCCCTCAGAAACCCTAAACTATCCCAGAATTCCCATTTACCAAGTGTGTGTGTGAGTGTGTGAGCTAAGAGCAAAAATCATATCTCTGGCGTGTGCTACATGCTCCCTTATTTATAGGCGTTGAAGTAACTTTCTCCGCAAGGAAGATCAATTGGGAAGAAGTGATGAGACTTACTGGTCAGGACGCAACAACCAAGGGTAAGGAGAAAGTGGGACAGGAACCCTGGTATGCGAACTTGGCAAACTACTTAGTAACAGGAGAACTGCCAATGGTGCCAAACGTAACAAAGGCTCAGAGGATGAAGATCAAGAGCGAAGCAAGGTATTATTTCTGGGACGACCCATACTTGTGGAAGGCAGGAGCAGACCAGGTCATTAGAAGATGTGTTCCTGACTGGGAGCAACGGGATGTACTGACGCACTGCCACTCCTTGGCATGTGGAGGGCATTTCGGGCCTAGGAAGACTGCCAGAAAAGTGCTAGATAGCGGATTCTACTGGCCAACCTTGAATAGAGATGCATACGAGTTCTGCAGGGTTGTGACCGTTGCCAACTGACCGGTGGAATCTCCGCAAGAGATGAAATGCCGCAAGTTCCAGTAATAGTTTGTGAGGTGTTTGACATCTGGGGTATGGACTTCATGGGTCCTTTTCCCTCATCTTATGGGAACTCCTACATCTTAGTGGCAGTTGACTACGTGTCGAAATGGATAGAAGCCAAGGCCACAAGCACTTGTGAATCCAAAGAAGTCACCAAGTTCCTCAAGAGTCACATATTCAGCCGGTTTGGGATACCAAGAGCAATCATCTCTGATCAAGGGACTCACTTCTGCAACCGAACGGTCGAAGCATTAATGAAGAAGTACGGAGTTCATCACCGCCTATCCAGTCCTTACCACCCCCAAGCCAACGGGCATGCGGAGATCTCAAACAGGGAAATAAAGAGCATTTTAGAGAAGACAGTCAACCCATCCAGAAAAGATTGGAGCATAAGGTTGGAAGATGCTCTGTGGGCATATCGGACAGCATACAAAACTCCTATAGGGATGTCCGGCGGCGATGTCCTTCCACTTCCTCTTCTTCTTCTTCCTCTTCTCGTCGTGGTTGAGATTGCGGTGGTGGCGGTGCTTCACTCCTTTGAGCTTGTGAATGCTCCGCGCCTTCTTCATAGTTATCAATGGCATCAAATGCGGAATCCTCATCGGGCTCAAATTGAGGAATGCGAGAGGGAATGTTCCTCTTTCTAAATTCCCCATTGATGGGGTTAGCCTCGATAGCTCTCCGGTGGGCGGGTGTGTCGAGCTTCCAATTGGCTTGGTTTGCCCAAGCATCGACCTTGGTCAATTGCGGGAGTGGAACGGGAAAGTGATCCCCCGCTACTTGCATAAAATACCCTTGACCCCAATGATCGGTCTTCAAAAGCCCCACCGAAAATAGCACCTCATAAGTGATAAACTTTTCTCCACCATCCTCCGTCATACCGGCAAAAGAGACCCCCAAATGTTCGCCAATTGCCGTAATCAATCCCCCACAACAAATGACGCCCCCGTCTTTCTTCGTGATCCTATCCACATAGTAAGTAAAGAGGTTCCCATAATCGATTCCCTTCTTGTTGAGTAGGCACCACATCACGTTGAGCTCCGTTTGGGAGACACTTCCCCCATCGATACGAGCAAACATAAGCTGAGTCATAGCACGATGGAGGTACCTCAAGACGGGGTTGCGAATTGATGAAGACTTGGCATAGCCCGCTGCATGCTCTTGCTCATTTGTCATCGCCCCCCAAACCTTGGAAAATTCATATTCATTGTCCTCTTCGGGGTTGGGGTCGAAGCAATGGAAGATCCCACTAAGCTCTTCCATGGTGAGCGAGTGCCAACGGTTCCCTAGGCGGAAATCGATGCTAAGTGGAAAATTTTGGCGGCGATCCTTAGTAAATCACTCACATGTGGCAAACTTCCAAAGATGGGAAGTGTTCTTTCTCTCACTCTCAAAGTGTATAAAGGTAAAGTGTAAATCACTCAAATCATGCATCATGCAAAGTTTACCATAGGCTTGCTCAAAGTCTAATCCCTCCTCTACTCAATGTGATTAAGCATCAAAAGTCCGAAAGGTCTTTCTTTTCGGTTGTAACGTAGGCTCTTTGGTAGGTGAGTAATATTTGGCTAAAAAGTGACTCAAATATAAAAATATCCCAAGTAGAGACTCCACTTTTCTAAAACTTAAGGCACTTCTAACACTTTATTTTTCTCCTTCAATTTACTTTCAATCCTTTGATTTTATTTTCTTTTCACAACCTTTCACACATTTTTTCTTTTTTTTTTCCTTTTTTTTTTACATCCTTTCTTTTTTTTTCGAAGATCAAGCACATATTTGGAATTTTTCTCAATTTCACAACTTGTACTTTCTTAATATTAAGCACACTACTTTTTATACTTTCCTCCTTATCTCTCCAATTCCTTTACAAAAGAAGATAACAAAAACTATACTAACCCAAGGAATTGTCCCCCCATTTATTTTGGCTTCCAAAGAAAAGGCTTAAAGGCTCAAAATTGGCTCCAAAGGAAAAATTTGAGAGGGTCGAAAATTTTGGATATAAAAGTAGCTAAGAAAAGACGGCCTAACATCCTCCTAAATCAACTTAAACACTATGTAAAATTAGGCAGACTAGGAGCAAGTTCTAGAAACATATACATGCATACAGATAAATCACACAAGAAAGAATTTAAGGCTCAAATCTCACAAGGTAGAAGCACGATTCAAGGCGAACAAGCAATTCACTAATTATGCACCTTTTCACCCAACCATCATATCAAAACGTTAAACCACACTTAAACATAGATGGAATATAATATCATTGGCAACTCGGTCTAATGTGTCCCTAAGCATGCGTGTTTCTAAGTTCTTCATGTTGTGTTCATGACATGGATTCAAGAAAACATTTTTAGAACACAAAAAATCTCCTACGGGTTTTTGGAAAATTAAAGCAAAAACAACTAACAACAAAAAGAAAACCCTAAACTCACGGTCCACCACTTCATCCCCCCAAACTTATTTACACCAAAGTGTAAAATAAGTTTGTAGAGTCGGTAGGGACGTGAGTATACTACTGAAAACAAAAACGTACCCTGAAAAATTTCGCGTAGAGGTTAAGCGGGGCGAAAATTCGAAGAATTTCGAAAAATCGCGCTGGAAAATTGTGCCCAGGTGGCGGTCCGCCGCAGCTGTTCGGCGGTCGCCGCACGTCAAAGATGCTTTCCAGCGTTCAGGTGGCGGACCGCCGCAGAGCTTGCGGCGGTCGCCACGGAGAGGTCAGAACCTGCCAAAATTTTTGCAAAGCACAAAATTAAACCAAAACCAAAAATACTTAAAATTAAAGCAAAAATTGTTAAATCAAGGAAATAAATCGTCTCAAAAACATCCAAAAACATGGTACAAATGCTCATTTAAAGTCATCGAGCTTGACTTCTTCAATCTTGAGGAGGTGGAGGGAAACGGGCGCTAAGATCCTCGAAAGCTCCAACGAGGTACGTGATATCACTCCTCATTGTCTCTCGTTCCTCTCTAGCTTCGGCGGCCATCCTTCGGAGCTCTTCATATTGTTGACGCCGATGAACGTCTTCCAAACGTTGTTGCTCCCAAAATCCTTGCTCCGCCGTGCGCCAATCGCCTTGAGCCGTCCACCCTTGGCGGTTGTAGGCATTCTCCGCTTGTTGCTCCGCCCATCGATTGTCCCAAGCGTTGGACATGTTTTGCATATAGGAGAAAATTTCTCCTGATTGGGCGGAGGTGTTGACTTGAAACTCCTCTTCCGGATTTGGCCTCCCGCGGCGGCGGTTCGCTCGTGTCCGGCGGCGATGTCCTTCCACTTCCTCTTCTTCTTCTTCCTCTTCTCGTTGTGGTTGGGATTGCGGTGGTGGCGGTGCTGCACTCCTTTGAGCTTGTGAATGCTCCGCGCCTTCTTCATAGTTATCAATGGCATCAAATGCGGAATCCTCATCGGGCTCAAATTGAGGAATGCGAGAGGGAATGTTCCTCTTTCTAAATTCCCCATTGACGGGGTTAGCCTCGATAGCTCTCCGGTGGGCGGGTGTGTCGAGCTTCCAATTGGCTTGGTTTGCCCAAACATCGACCTTGGTCAATTGCGGGAGTGGAACGGGAAAGTGATCCCCCGCTACTTGCATAAAATACCCTTGACCCCCATGATCGGTCTTCAAAAGCCCCACCGAAAATAGCACCTCATAAGTGATAAACTTTTCTCCACCATCCTCCGTCATACCGGCAAAAGAGACCCCCAAATGTTCGCCAATTGCCGTAATCAATCCCCCACAACAAATGACGCCCCCGTCTTTCTTCGTGATCCTATCCACATAGTAAGTAAAGAGGGTCCCATAATCGATTCCCTTCTTATTGAGTAGGCACCACATCACGTTGAGCTCCGTTTGGGAGACACTTCCCCCATCGATACGAGCAAACATAAGCTGAGTCATAGCACGATGGAGGTACCTCAAGACGGGGTTGCGAATTGATGAAGACTTGGCATAGCCCGCTGCATGCTCTTGCTCATTTGTCATCGCTCCCCAAACCTCTGAAAATTCATATTCATTGTCCTCTTCGGGGTTGGGGTCGAAGCAATGGAAGATCCCACTAAGCTCTTCCATGGTGAGCGAGTGCCAACGGTTCCCTAGGCGGAAATCGATGCTAAGTGGAAAATTTTGGCGGCGATCCTTAGTAACCTTTAGCGAGCTTAGGAACTCGAGAGTATACTTTCGAAACGATGGCCACTTCCTTTGGAACATGTAGACGAGGCCATTCCCATCACCCACGCCGCACAACTTCCAAAAATCCTCCATGATCCCAAAGTTTGGAGAGGGAAATCGTGGGGATATCTAGAAGGTGCCGTTTCTCGGGCCGACACTTTCTTCCACATAGCCTTTTGCTCTTCCGTGGCAAGGCTAATGCCATAGTTCTTCGCATTCTCCGGTTTCCCTTTTGATCCCATTATCCTACAAAAGAAATTACACTCTTAAAAGAGCATCAACAAGTGGGAGATCAAAAGTTCCCCCAAACTTGCATTCAACCAAGTAAAAATGAAGAGATAAGAACTTATATGCAAGCTTGGGTACAATAGCATCCTAATTTTTAGCATAATAACATGTTAAGCAAAATCAACAAAATTAGGACACAACAAATCATCCCCCAACGTGAATTCATCCCCCATGCAGAGACGTATCAACCAAATATCCATAAAAACCAACAATCTCTACAACATCACAAATATTGCAATTCATGGAAGTAATAATAGCCTCACAATGCTATGAACATGATTGCAACTTTTAAACACTATAAACCAAGAGAGAATCATCATTCACAACTTAATAATCACCAATCAAGCAAATTTTAAACCATAGAATTCAAAAATTCATACACATAATCATCCCCCATCATGAATTAAGAGATTCTACCGAACAATTCACCCAAAATAAAGCACAATCCATGGAAGAAGTAAAGAAAAACCCAGAAATTGAGTTAGGATTCATACCTTTTTGTGGAGAGAATTTGTAGAAGAAGAGCTCTAGACTTTGAGAGAATTGAGAGAATGATAGTGTGGGTGTGTGATTTGGTGATTTATATAGGTGGGGGTTGTGTAAAGGAAGGAATTTGAGAAGGAATGTGAAAAGGAATGGAAAACATACCTTTTATGGTGGAAATCCCGTCTCTGGACTGCGTGTGGCGACCGCCGCGTCTCTCGTGGCGGGCCGCCACACGGGCCTTCGTAAACAGCAATCCTGGCGGGCCGCCGCGGCCCGTGCAGCAGTTACTCTGGCCCGCCCTAAGCCCGATCCTTCCTGCACATGTTAACACACGTGTGGCGACCGCCGTGCTTTAAGTGCGGCGACCGCCACCAATTTTTTTTTTTTTTTTTTTTTTTTTTTTTTTTAACAGAACATAAAAAAACGAGAAAAAAAAATAAAAGAAAATTGGGTTGCCTCCCAATAAGCGCTTTTGTTAAAGTCGTTAGCTCGACTTGAAGTGGCCCACTAGTTGGGCGGATCAATAACTCGGGTGTTGAAAATTGGCATAGGGAGCAATTTGGTCCCTAGCTTCTTCCACCACTTGTACTTCCCCTCTTTCGTTTTGATGACGTATATCTCGGGGTCCTCTTTGGGTGTTTTCTTTCTCTTCTGTTTCTTCTTCTGTGGAGCAGATGTAGAAGAATTAGCATCACCCTTTTTAGAAGAGTGTCTTACCTCTTTGATAATGTAGATAGTGGTCAAGTCGGTAGCCATGACTGCTCTGCACTGTTGTTCCATTTTTGCCCGCTTTGCCTCCTCAAACTTTAGCATTTCGCTCTCGATCTTATAGGTGGATTGACCATGATTATCACTGATTGTGATCTCGCCACGACCTACATCAATCAAAGCTTTGCAAGTGGCAAGAAAATCTCTCCCTAAGATTAGAGGGACGTTCTTGTCTACTTTCATGTCAAGCACAATAAAGTCGGCAGGAAAAATAAAATCATCAACTTTAACTAAGACATCCTCAATCATACCTACAGTCTTGATGGACGAGTTATCGGCCAACCTGAGTGTTACATCTGAAGATTTGAGTGGCCCGATGTTGAGCTTTTCGTAGTACTTCAGTGGCATGAGATTGATGGACGATCCTAAGTCGCACAGTGCTTTGTCAACCTTCCCTTCTCCAATTCGGCACCTAATGATGAACTGGCCCGGATCTCTTTGCTTCACTGCCCGTTCCTTTTGGATGATCTCGCTGCAATGATGCGGTAGCTTAAGGTCGGCTTTAGTCGGCTTTTTTTTCCTCATTACCGCCTCCCTTAGTAGCTTCGCATACTTTGGTATCTCCTGCAACGATTCAACAAGTGGAATGTTAGTATGGACTTTGCAAAACATGTTAAGGAATTGCTTGAACTGCTCTTCAAGCTTGAACTTCCTCTTTGGCTGAAAAGGGAGTACAATCCCGTTGTGCCGCACAAGCTCCTGCTTAGTGGACGATTCTGCCTTGTCAGTGGCGGGCCGCTGCGGGGTGTGCGGCGGTCCGCCGGCGACTGGGCAGTCCTGCGTGGTTGACTCTAGCGACTGGGCAGTCCCCAGATTTCTACTTTGCCACCCACTTCTTGTTAATATCATCCACTCTTGCTGCTGCCTTTGCTCTATCCTCATCTAACTTCTTCTGAATTTGCTCCATTTGAGTGGTAATATTGGTTACAGCTGCCGAGATTGTGTTCATTCCTTGCTCGAGGTTGTTTATCCTTGCTTCGACCACTCCGATCTTGGTGTCATTAATCTTCCTATCTTGCGTAATTACTTCCAAGATCTTCGTGATTCCTTGTTCATACTTGTCTTCCTTCTTCATCGGCTCAACCACTCCTCCTTTGCTAACATTGAATCCTGCAGGGGGTTGCAAGTAATTATTGTTAGAATAAGAAAGATTTGGGTGCGGACGGTTCCCATTATAATTATTGAAATTACCGCCCCCTGATTAGGGCGATAATTGTTATTGTAGTTTCTGGGACCGCCTCCTTGCACGTAGTTGATTTCTTCCACAGTTGATATGGCAGTTTCGGGTGCATTGACCGCCACTATGGAAGTTGCCGGAATTGGATCTTCCTTTCTCGAGATGTCCATTTGATCAATCCTGACTCTAAGTTCTGCTAACTCCTTAGCAAAAGAACTTTCTTTGGCCTCTTCTATGGCTGCTACTCTTCTCGTGGCATGCCTTTCCTTCGACCACCCCCGACTGTTGGTGGCGAACTCCTCGATCACCGCCATGGCATCCTCTCCTATCTTTCTTAGAAATCCTCCATTTGCCCCTGAATCAAGCATAGCACATATTTTCTCGTTAAATCCATTATAGAGGATTCCTACCTGATGGTCTATGGAAAAACTATGGTTTGGGCACTTTCGAAGAAGAGCTTTGAAACGACCAAATGCCTCATAGAGGGGCTCGTCATGGCCTTGTGTGAACTGAAAGATCTCACTTTTGAGCTTCAAAATAGTGCCTGGCGGGTAGTATTTGTCGAGGAAGGTAGCTACGATGTCCTTCCATGTGGAGACCTTTTCTGGTGGCATACACTCAAACCACTCTTTAGCAGAATCAATCAATGAGAATGGAAAAAGTCTTACCCGTATGGCATCGTCGTCGACACCATTTAATTTCAGAGTGTTTGCGATTTCCAAAATTTGGAGAGATGGCGGTTAGCATCTTCAGTCGCCCTACCTGTAAAAGGAGTTTGCTCGACCCTTTGGATAAGGGGCATGCGTAACTCAAAATTGTTAGCATCAATACGAGGGCCGTTAGGAAAAGTGATCATATTCCCATGATTGAACATGTTCATAACAGGTAATGTTTCTCTGTTCTTCTTTTCCATGGCTTCTCGGGCTGCTCTCTCCGCATCTCTCTCATCCATCAGCAACTTCACCATCTCCTGCAGCTTCTCAATATCTGTTCGGTCACCCATTGTTCCTGATCCTTTTTCACTTCTTATTATTCTACGAGTTCTTTCAAGTTCTAAATCAAGCGGCTCTAAGATGTACTTCCCAGAACGCGTTCGCATACAAAACCTGCAAGACTCGAAAACAAAAACAAATTAAACTAAAAAAAAAAAAAAATTAAACAGAAAGCAATAACAATCCAAAGTAGTAAAATTATCCGTTTGAAGATATCACTCCAAAGTGAATTGTCTTCCCCGGCAACGGCGCCAAAAACTTGATGCACTTTTTATTTGCACTATAAATACCTGCAAGTATACAGAGTAGGTATAGTATAGCAAAAGGTTAGTACCGGGTATCGAACACGGGGAAGATGTACACAAAGTGTCTATCTTCTACTAAAACTCAATTACTATCTGGAGAAACAAGAATTTTTTGAAACTTTTTTAAAACAATAAATATTAAAAACAGTAAACAACTAAATGCAAGCAAATCACGGAGAGAAAAGTATAGAGATAAGGGGAATTCCAGGGATGTGCTTTCGCTTTTATGGTTATACAAATTCCAAACTACAATACCCTAGCACAGTTAATACTTTGAAAGGACGAGTCACCTAGCTTATGCTCATGCGATACAAACGTTGATTACTAACATTAGGGTTGTCAATCCTAACACGTAACTCCAAAAAGCTCCTAAGACCCTTGAAAAGTCCTCACTCTCAATTAACAGTGCCGTTTTAAAGGAAGCTAACTGTAGTGTCTACTAAGTGGATCTAACTCACTAGAACTCTGTCACAGTTATGAAGCAAGTTGTATTGAATCATACATAATTGTGTCACTCAATTATGAAGCATCATGATTAACTTAGGGAAGAAACAAATTAAAAACAAAACGGATATTAAATAGAAAACGGAATTGTATAACCAAAGTTGCTACTAACACATCCCTAGAATCCTATGAGTCTAGTTACACATGACTGAATAAACTAAAAACATAGATTGAAGGGAAAGCAATTTGAGCATAAAACTAAAGCAAATAAAACCCGTAGGTTGAATCCTTGTCGTTCTTGATGTTCTTGAAATCCTTCTCCAACTCCTTGCACAATTGAAGTACTCTAGCTTTTGATCTCTATGAATGTGTTCTTGTTGTGTGAAAAAAAATTCCTTTTTTGATGAAGCTTGAGGTCCTATTTATAGGGGAAGATTATTCCTCATCATAGAAGGAAAAGATCTTCAAAATTTGGTGAATCTTGGAGCAAATCTAGGGCTGGTCGGATTCGCTGCCTTTCTCCGGCGGGCCACCGCACCTTGGCCGGCGGTCGCTGCGTTGGAGTCCAGAGATTCTGACCCTTCGGTGGCGGACCGCCACATGTCCTCCGGCGGTCGCCGGGCGAGACTCTTCTCCTAGCGTAAATTTCCGAGGCGGGCCGCCACATAGCTCTGCCCGCCGGGCGCCGGCGGTCGCCGTACAACTTCGCGGCGGTCGCTGGTCGCCGTCTGACTCCAGATTTCCAGACTATGCATTTTTACTCCCCTTTTCGGCTCAAATATGCACATTTCTCACAAAACACGTCAAAATACCAAAATGTATAGAATATGCAAATAATGGACATGTAGAGTGATTTTGATAACAAAAACGGACCAAATAATGGCCTTAAAACAGTGCAAAATCCGGGCGTATCAGTTACTGGTCAGTATGTCGTGAAATACATGTATTATCTGCAAAACAGTTGCTTAAGTGTGCAGGATTGAAGGATCCAAGTCAGTAGGTGACGATTCGTGTGACGCAAGTGAAAAGGGCACTAGAAGGGTGCGATATTGACCAGAATGCATGCCAGAGAAAAGGCTCGAGATGGAGAAGGAGGAGAGCTGGGATGATTATTTTACAAGGGCAAAAAGGTCAAAATGCGGGAGAAGTCTACCCTAAAAGCAAGGGCAAGCCTCCCTATAAAAGAAGCCATTTGGAGAGAGAGAGAGTGCGCGGAAAAGCCAAGCTCGACAGTCATACTTAGTAGAATTCTCTCTAGAAAATCAATCCTTCAGCATTATCCTACCTCTCGTTCCTCGCCACAGCTATGGTCACTTGACGTCCAAGAGTCTGCCGGAGAAGTCATCAGTTCGCCTTTCCAGCCAGTTATCGCAGTAGTATAGTAGTATCATCGCCCGGAGTGGCAAAAACAATCTTAATCGCTTTCTTAGTTAAAGTTTACTTGTTTTCATCGTTAGTTATTCTGCAAACACTCATCGCTGTTGCTCTTTTGAAGTACCCTTGTTAAATTCCAGCTTTTACATTATGAAGTTTCTATTTCACATGTCACTTTGGTTTGAGTTTGCTTCATTCTGCCTAGGGAAGTTAGATTTAGTTATTGCTTTCAATTTCTAAGTGTCTCCTTATCGAGAGTTGTTGATTTAAAGTTGTAGTTATGTTTAGTCAAGTTTTCGTGCATGAGTTCCTCTTCTGCGCCGTGATTACCACCTTGCATGTCAGTCAGTAGAAGTAAAGTTGCAGTTTTACCGTTTAATTTAAGTTTAAGCATTTTAATCGATGGATCTTGAGTTTGAATTTATGAATCTGAAGTTTTAGTTATGGTGTCTGTGTTCATATGATTTTTGTCAATACTTGGTGAAGAAGAAAACGTCGAAATCAACTTTATTTGGTCTACTTTTGCTTTTAAGTTACTTTTTACTTTTGTTCCCTACTTTTCAGATGTACTGCCCAAACCTGTCAGAAAGCCCCCAGCCATCAGATACACCTTGTTGTCTAACTTTCCTCTTTTAGTAACTATCTACTTTCCATATGTCTCTGATACACCTTGTCCCCTATTTTCACGAACACTCCCACATGTCTGTTATTTTCCCGCCTACTAGTCAGTAGAGTACTACCTTATTTCCTGTCTAGGTAAAATCTCAACCCAAGCGTGGTAGCTAACCAAACACCCAGGAAAGTCACCACAGTTATCTAAACGTGTCCATCCTCGTGGGATTCGACCCTTACCTCCGCTATACTAATCAGTAGAAGTGGGTTGAGGAAATTTGTTTGAAGTCAGGTCTCGGTCGTCGTATCAACGACTCAGCTGGGTCGGGAATCTCTTCCTGATCAGTTGGATACACTCCAATTCCATATGCGAAACCATCGAGGACAGAGAACTGACCACTTCAGTGGGATTGATCAAATGATGTGTGACTTGTGGATTCGCATCATGAGATCTAAAGTTAAGGAAAAAAAATCATTATCTGAAAAAAAAAAGCAAGGTGAACAAATGCATAAATAACTATAGTAAAATATAAAAGAGAACTGAAACCATTATCTTATAAATCTAATAAGCTATTCCTATTTTTATCGATTGGTTTTAAGATGAAATCTATCACTTACAGTAGTAGGAAGCATCCATTTGGTATCCGAGTGGAAGGTGGTAAGTCCCATCCAACTTGGTTCCATTTGGAGGAGAAAGAAAAAGAGGTGAATCGGTACTTAATACAGTCTGGTTTGCACAATAAAATTAGTCATTTTTGAGCCGTTTTTTTTTTTAAAAAAAGACAGGCTAAATCGACTGTGAACTGGCCCTAGCTAAATTAATTCAACCAATTTTTTTATTAGTTCATTAAAATCATTTTCTATATAAAATTAATACTTCAATTTCAAAGCTTTGCTTAAAGTTGGGCCCATAAAATAGAAAAGATTATACCTAAAAAACGGCTTCGTGGTGTCCTTTAATAAGGAGATTTCACAATATTTTATGATGGTTCTCTAATGTGAGATAGAAGACTGTGTCTTTTGGTCATGTTCTAATATTTCCTTTATTTTTCTACGTAGAATACTAACTCCATCCTTAGAAATATAAACTTTTAAAATAACATGAATTTTAATGCACAATTGATAAAGTAAGAGATAATAATAGGCAATAGCTTAAGTAAGAAAGAGGTATAAAAAAATGAGTAAAGTAAGAGAAAAGAAGAAAAAAAATAGTTAAAGTAATGTTAGTGAATTGTGGAATCTATATCTAAAATTAAAAATTTAGAAATAATTTCTTTTTTTTAAAAAAGACAGCGGTAGTAGTACAAGTTTTTTTGTTAATATATGCTCCATATATATATATATATATTCCACGTTACTTGAGTCACTTTTTTTTGCACTCGTTTGAAAAAATTATTAATAAATAGTTAAAGTAGAGAGAGAATACAAAAGAGAAGACTATCCTTTACATTATTCTGTCTTTTACTTTTCTATCTCTATACTTTAACTATTTATTACTCATCCTCCATCGGTCCACAAAAAATAGATAAAGTTGTAAATGACACGTGTTTTAATGTATAATTGAGAAGAGAGAGGGAGGGAAAATGTGATAGAGGTAGTGTTAGTGGATTGTTGGGTTCACATTTAGAATGATGTACATAGTTAGTATCGGTTTAAAACTTTCTAATTTTATTTCCGTTTAAGTCTTTGACCAAATTTGTGGCTTTAGTCGTAATAAGATATCCTAACCATTTATACTAAATTCAAACTCATTTAATATAAATATTATATTAAAATAATTTTATTTTAACTATTTATACTAAATTCAAATTTTAAAACATTCCTCATTCATTATCTTTTTTACTTATAAAATTTTAAAAAGTGATTTGGATGTGATTTAGTGTAAATTCAAAAATAGGTAGTACGGAATATACTTTTATTTAAAAAATTAAAATCAGATGGATTTTGGATTACCATTAAAACTAACTAGTGTTAACACATGTCCTATGCACATGACAAAATATTTTTAAATAATGAAGATATATTAACTTAAAATAAAGAATATAGAGTAAATAAGTATAAAAATATTTTTACAGATAAGAACTAAATAAAATAAGTATTTGTAATATTAAACGCAACAACAAAAAAATATGTGTACAGTTGTACTTCTCTCAAGCCACTCTCAATGAAACATTTCATATTTTAGCAGATGATTGTATACTATTTTAATATTTGATATGAGTGTAATATAAAATAAAATAAAAAATAAAAAAATAGGAGATGTGTGGATGAAATAAAATAAGACATACAAATATAGAAAAATGTAATACTACCATTTACTCCCTCCGTCAACGATTAAGAGTCTCATTTCTAAATGGCACGGGTTTTAAGAAATGTTAAGAAAAATGGGTGGAAGAAAGTTAGTGGAATATGAGTCCCACTTGTATATATTAGTTTTAAATGATATGTGAGTGGAATGAGTTAGTGGAATGTGAGGTTTCTTTACCATTTATGGTAATTATGAACCGGGACTCTTATTCGTAGACAGACCAAAATAGAAAAACGAGACTCTTATTCATGGACGAATGGAGTACAAAAGAATAAAAAAAAGCAAACTATTTGAAGGAATAAATAGTTCACCAGTTTCAATTATTTATACAGTATTTTATAATCAAAATAATTGATAAGTATTATATTTATCCAAATAAACATGAAATATAATTCATTTTATTATTTATCCTAACAGTCAATTTCTACAATTGTTAGAATGTTGCATATATCACAATATTTGTTGTAATAAACTAATAAAGCAAATGGATATCATATATTTTTTTTGAAGAATTGAAAGAAAGACAATAAGAACAATTATAATAATAATAATAATAAATTGCTAAGATTATGAAAATCAATTAATATATTATCCTAATCCAAAATTGGTTTCTATAACAAATAATTCAATTATCTCTTCTCTCTTCGTATAACTTAAAAAAAAAGTGGAGATGGAGTGTTCTTCTTCCTTTATTGTCTTAAGTACTTTGTACTAACTTTTATCGAATATGAATATATACGAAGTATACAATTAAAATTAAAAAGAATATTAATTATATACTACTTCTATATGAACACAAATTATATGCTATATTAAAAGCCCAAAATTATAGCCCAATTAGAATACAATAACTAATACTATTCCATGAAACCCTTTCTTCTTCTCGTTTTTTTTTCTCACGAATCTCTCACGGTTTCACACAACCGCCGGAGGATTTTGGCGAGTCTGCACTGCCTGGTAGCTGCCTTCATCGCTGTTGTAATTCTCTCTCTTCTTCCTCTTCTTTTTTGTCTTCACACCTTTCGCCCTATCTCTCTCGCCCCGGATCCGTCACTTTCTCGTAGCCAGTCACCGCCTTGCCGCCACTGCCCCGCCTCCATCAGCCTTGCTGCCTTCGTCACCCATCGTCGGAGCTGTCGCCGGATTCCAAGATTCCTGCTATGCTGCAATGAAAAATAAAATTATCAGTTAATCAATCAATAAAAATGCAGCTTCAATTAAAGGTGTGTGTATGTATAGGTGTTTTATCTTGTTTGAGAAGCCACTGACCAATTTTTTTGTCCAATAATATCTGCCTCTTTTCTGTCCAATGTTGTCATTTTTCAAAATGACCAAAAGGATAAATAAAATAGCTATACATTTTCCCTCCAAAAATAGCAAAAATGACTTTTCAATAAACTATCACTTTATATTAGTAAGATTGACTAGTCCATTTTAGTTTTAGAGTACTATTGATGATAGTCTAAACACATTTGTAAAGATAATGCTATAGTTAAAACACCAATATAATGGAATAACTAAAGTACATAATCGATTTATAACAAAAGCTAAATATTAGTAGCATTAAAAAACTACTCCTTCAGTCCATAAAGAGTATGCACTATTTTCTTTTTCGTCCGCTTCCAAAGAGTATGAACATTCTAATTATGTAAAAACTCTTCTTTCTAATGAAATGAGACTCATTCTTTACTAAAAATACTTAAAAAACTTTCTCTATCTCTCTCTTACTTTATCAATAATGCACTAAAATCCGTACCAACTCCAAAATTTATATTCTTTAGGAAAATTACAAGCTATGCAACAATGGAACTTGTTCGTATCATATCAATGTTCATGTCTCGAAGTCTGAAAAACGTTAACATTGAAGGAAAAGTCGTACAATACAATAGTGGGTGTGGTGAAAAATACAAAATATACATAATGGATATATGGTGATTATGTGGGTATAAAATCGAGCCCACATGTTAACCTACAATACAATAGTGGGTGTAATGAAAATTTGAAACTAACAAAACATATATAGTACTACTAAAGTAATAAAATCATACTATTATCTTATACTCCACATAGTTAAAAAATTTAAATCACAAAGTGATAAATTCATCATAAATTTTCATGATATAGGGTTGAAAATAGTTTATAGAATTTATTATAAAAATAGTTTTTATTTAAATCAATCCGTATATATAACCCCATAGGCCATAGGATGAGGATTAAGGACTAATATAGACCATTTATGTTTGACTTAATTAATTAAGTACATCATTAATGAATTAAATTTTATCACAATAATATTATTTGAAAAATTCGTCATACCGAAAATAAGGTATACCAAAGTTCGGTATATCGAAAATTTTGGTAAGGTAAAGGTATAATTTTTTTGCATACCGCATTTATGGTAAGATATAGAGTATGGTGGTTTCGGTAAGGTATACCGTATCTACCTACTCCTACGTGGGTGGGATGTTGGGGGGGAGGGGGAGGGGGGTGGTGTTGGAGGAGGAAGAAGGAGGCGCCCCAAGTTTTTTTTTTTAATATGTGATTGGTTTTTTTTTTTTTTTTTTTTTGGGTTTGAGCTCCCCCTTTGGGAGCCATGTTAATTCTTTTAGTTTGGGCCGAAAATTTTAGAAGAAAGGAGAAATTTGGCTTTGGGGCCTAAGTGATGAAATGAACTTTTAATTATTTAATTGTGGGTTTGATGTTTTATTCGGTTTGTTTGTTAATTGAGTTGTTTGAGGTGATTAATTAGTTTGTTTGAGTTGTTTTATTCGGTTTGTTTGAACTTTTCCGTATATACTATAGGATGAGGACTAAGGACTAATATAGACCAGTTATGTTTGACTTAATTAATTACTGTATACTACCTCCGTCCTGAAAATTTGATACAGTTTACTATTTCGGTCCGTCCCTGAAAATTTGATACACTTCACTTTTACTATTTTTGGTAGTGGACTTCATATTCCACTAACTCATTCTTATTCACATTTTATAATAAAAACTAATACTTTAAAAGTAGGACCCACATCCCACCAGCTTTTTCAACTCACTTTCCATTACATTTCTTAAAACCCGTGTCAGGTCAAAGTGTAGCAAATTTTGGGGAACGGAGGTAGTATCATTTATGAATTTACTTTAGTCAGCATAGTATTTTATGGACTAGTACGAATTGTTTAAAGGGTTTTTAGCTTTAAAAACCATAAACTTTGTCCGAATTTCGGTTTTTCTACCAACTTTGAAATTTGTTTTTAAATTCACGAACTTTTGATTCGTTTGGTTCTTCCCAAGGCGGGTCACATGTGAAAGCCGACTCGTCTATGTGTCATTTTCAATCCTATTTGGCAATAAAATCACAAGTGATATCCTATTTGGCAATGCCACATGTCTTATTCAATTTTGCCATATTCACTTTTTCCACCCTTCATCTTTAATGAATACCCATTTCCAATCCTTCATCTTTGCCATATTCCCTATAGGCCTCCCCAAATTTCAGCGCCGCCACCCCCTTCCTCTCCCCTCAACTACTCCGATCTCGACCGCCTCAGCTGCATCATCAGCGGCGCCGTCTACGAAACCAGCAACCCGATGCAAGGCGGCAGAGACAGACGAGGATGGTTTCAAGAAGGAGAAGAGCGATGGAGAGGGGAGATCGGCGTTCTGCCTTGAGATGATGGAGTTCTCGACGGAAACGGAGGCGAGCTGCACGGTGCCGATGTGGCCGGCGAAGATTTGAGTGTCGGTGATGAGCTGGTGGAGGCGACACAAGGGCAGCAGCAGTAATGGCGGCAGCGGATCTTCACGAGATGAAATTGAACAGGTGATAGCGTGAATTGAACGGAGCTAGAAGAGAACGGAGACTAGACGTAAGATCCCCGGTGAAGATGGGAACGGTGGTGGCTGCATCTGATCGCTCAAGCTACCTTCAATTCGACGGAGGCAGCAAAGCTGCGCCGCGTCTGTGAGAGAGAATTGAGGCAGAGCTGAGAAAGAGATTTGGCAGCATGAATTGCAGATTGAAGAGCTCTCGGTGAAGGAGTATCTCAAGAATTGTTGATTGCATCTCCGGAAATTCATTGATGATTATTTCTTAAATTTTTTGCAGATTGAAAGAGCTTCAAAATAGCAGATTTCTGGTCCAAAAATTTTCTTTGAAGATTACTTATTTAATTTTAAGTTTTAATTCAGAAAATAGTGTTATTTCACGGTCAAAAAATCAGTTTCCAAGTCATATTTCCGATTGTCCACGTTGGACAATTTTGCACCGGAGATTTGGTATTCGGGTCGGGTTGGAAAATAACAAACAAATCAAAAGTTCGTGGTTTTAAAAACAAATTTGAAAGTTTGTGGGAAAAACTAGAATTTAAGCAAAATTTATGGTTTTTAAAGCCAAAAACCCTTGTTTAAATATGATCAATAAATTCAAAAGTGAACATTTATATTGGGCCTATATATATGAGTAGTATTTTATAGAGTAGTCCGAGTTAATCGCACTCGATTCAAGACTATATAAAAGCCCAACTATAAATGACGACCTTTTGAATTTATTGACATTTTATTTAACACAGACTATAGCCATATAAGGGTCCTATTCTAATGCTTATAGCACTCTAATCCAAAATCAAGACTAAATCTCCACCCTTAGATTTTAAAATGACTAGATGAAATTAAAGCTTACAAATCTCAATAAATAGTAGACAAAATATCAACAAAAGGGTAATATCATCATTATGTTATCATATGATAATTTTCGTGGGTGTTTTTTTATATCAACATTGTGTATTACAAATATCAACAATATGACATTAGAATATCAATGCAAGGACAAGAAAATATCAACACATTTTTATTGAGATTGGACATGCATAATATTTAGATTTTGCCTACAATATATTGAGATTTTTTGTTGTATTTATTGATAAAAGCTATTTACCAACATGTATGAAAATTGAAATATAATTTATCAAATTTCATCACCCGAACATCGTCGGAACATATGCAATTGAGATCTCGTTGGAATTCTTATTAAATTATCTTTAATTTGATATATTTTTTGCAAAAAAATAATATAAATTGAGAGAGTTACATAAATTTAAAGATTTGAGATGATTTTGAGGAGAGAGAAAGTAGTTAGTTATAATTACTACATATAGGATTTGACATTAATACCCTTTTAATTTAACTAATAATTATTTAAATTTAAAATATATTACACTTGGTCTTATATTAACCACAAGATCTTCTAATCTAATGGTTAAAAATTGATTTCAATTTGGGATTGGTAATTAGTTAGCAATTGATTACATTCCAGCCATATAATACTATATAAGAGTTATATATGATAAATTTTTTAAATAAGTCGTTAGATGATAATCCATATCTATTTCCCAAATAATTTGGATGAGTACCTACCAAGGATGCGATCTCGATAGATAGAGGTTTAGGTTTCACAGTCGTTGTTACACACAGGGACGGAGATCGAGTATGCCAAGCCACCGCTTCAGCGGGGTCTTGGCCAGCCGTCCTACTTTATTCACATACGGTGTTTTACTGTTTTTGTTTTGTTTATAAACAGAGATAGACTAAACAAGATACAGAAGAAAGAAAGGGGAAAAGAGGAATTAGAAGGAGTATAATTATGACCAAGGGAATAGAAACCACTCGTTATATCCCTCTCTAAGAGGTTGATTATTTCAGTTCTTATTTATTGTGAATCATGATTATTTTAAAAATTGTTTTAATACTACTCGTATTATTTAAAATTTTATGTAACATCCGCTTTTTTGAACCCTAATTTTCGTGACTTAGAAATTTTTGCATTAAATGCTTTTAATGCTATGATATATGTAGAATTAAATGATGAGTGATTTATTGCAATATTCTTTGTGACCTAATTGCGATATTAAGTTGAGTTTGAGTTGAATAGTCAAACTTGTTGAAAATGTGACGTGGCTATTGAATAGTCAATATTGTGAAAAATATGACATGGCCGTGGAATGGTCAAAGTCGTTGGAAAATGTGGAATGGATGTGAAATTGGAATATATCAAACGGTCAAAGTCGTTGGAAAATGTGGAATGGATGTGAAATTGGAATATGTGAATATTTTGATGCGGGGTGAAATAATATTGTGGTGGATTATTTTTCCTAAGGGATGAGTGAGAATTAAATAGGAGCATTATTTAATTATGTGGAATTTTCGACCCCTCCTATTTATTGGAAAGAAATCCTATTTTTCTTGGATTTAATTATTGCTTGGGATAATTATCCGAATTAAATCCAAAGTCCGAATATCCCTAATTTGTTCCATGAATTTTCGGCCCCTATGATTTCTTTAAAGAGATTTTCGAAAATCTCTTATTATGGGAGAAAGGATTATTTTTATTATATTATTTGATCCTTTGTTTATTCTCTTCCATAAATAAATTCAAATATTCTAGCATATCTTGCCAAATCTAAGAAGATCTTACCATATCCTAATTTAAATAGTATTTTTATTAAATCCCTTTTGAGGAATTGAAACTACACGCCACTTTTCACTATTATTGGGGAGAACATTTATTATTTTTCTTACTCCGTGATATTTTATTCTACTCCGTGAAATATTCAAATTAAATCATAGGCTAATTAAATAGCCTAGAAATTCGAAATTAATGCCACTTCTCTTCCATATCTCTTCCAAATCTTTAATATATTTAATTAAAGATATTATATCTTGCACTCTATAAATAAAAGAGAAGACCTAACCCTAGCACATCACAAATCACGCCCCCACTCCCAAAATTTCGTCCTCCCCCTCTCCCCACACTCTCTCAAATTATTCTTCTACTTTCTCCATTAATTCTTCATCTTTTGGAGAAGAATTGAAGCTGAAATTCGAGAATTCGTTGAAGAATCAAGATCCTACTTGTTTCCTACCGATTGTTCTATTGAAAAGGTATTTTTATTTTGATCTTCCCATCTTCTACCGATCAATCGGTGTTCTTGAGTCCACATGCATTTAGATCGAGTGAAGGGGAATTAATCGACGAATTTGGATGCATGTGTGGGTGTGTGACCGTGTGTGTGTGTGCACGCCTCGGTAGGCGTGCACATGTGTGGTGTGTGTGCGTGTGTTGTGTGTGGAAAACACTCATGCGTGACACGATTTAATGTTAAATCTAGAGTTGTGGTGTGAATAAAAACGATATGATAATCGTACTTTGATTTTTGAATGGGAATATTGGAAATAATCGATGGGAAAGGGAAACGTGAGAACATGCATGATTTTGATCCATGATTGAGACTTATTTGAAATACATGAACTAAAGGTGATAGCTCGCGTTCTCGGTGTGAAAACAAGAAGAAGTACGTATTTGAAATCGAAGGAAATCGAGGTGGGCTTTATTCTAAACTCTCTCTTATGTTGCAAATTATGATATTGGAGCAATAAGGGTGGATTAAACTGTTATGTCATGCCTATGATTATTTTGGATACTGTGTGTGCCTGATGCCTAGATTGTGAGTACGCTCCATTAGGCTATAGGGCTATATAAACGAATTCGGGTCTAAGTAGGGCCGCAAACCCTATCAGGCTAGTGTACACTAGAGATCGGGAGCCGTCCTTGCTAGTCGGCCGGTCTCGTGGGAGAAAGTGTGGCCACACTTCGTCGCACCATATGAATTGTTGATTGATGAGAAAATGGGAGGTATTATTTGACTGGCCAGTCCATGAAATATTTTGTGATACTCGATGCTATCTTTTAAATTAAATGCTAAAACTCGAGTTCACTATGGTAAGGGTGGCATAACTATATAATGTTTTGGCATGAGTCCACTGAGTATGCTTAAAATACTCAGCCCTGCATGTGTTTTCCCTATGTGCAGGTTGAGCGGCGATGGGCGGTCGTTGGTGTTGAGACAGTTGAATCGAATAATATGGATGGTTGGGATTTTGAGTGCAGTCGTGTCCTCATACATGGCTTCGCTTCTCTTGGAATGTTTCCGCTGAATTTTTTTTTTAAAACTTATTATCTTTGGTCGATTTGAACTTATTTCTTCGAATTAGAATATGGTGAATTATTGCGTTTTGTTGGAGCTACAATAAACCTTTGACTTCTGAGCTTAGCCTATGTTAGCTATTAAATCTTGTTTTTCGTATTTAAAGCCGTTGACTTATTGCCTTGGTCTTCATTAAACACTTGGTCAAATCTCTTTAAATGAAACCCTAGTCTACATTCTTGTCGCCTTAAGTTCGCCTAGTTAACAGTCGCCGTATTTATTATACCCTAGAAATGCCGTATTTATTGCTACAGAAAAAAATGATACCGTCATTTATGATATTTTTTACTAACTTTAAAAATAATTTTAAATATCTCAAATTTTGCATTCTGTATATTATTTTTCAACCCTATCTGAATAAAGGGAGATACATATATTAGCAAAAACTTATTCTGATACGACAACCAAGTTTCAAATGTATAATAATTTAACATCTTTTTCAAAATCTCAAATTTCATTCATTTAATATTATAATGTTATTTTTTTAAAGTATGAAATTGCAAGAATTAATATCTCGTTAGAAAGTTATTTGGCTCAATTAGCCAAGCGGATTAGCTTAAAACCCGAAAAATTATGACTAGAGTTAGAAAATTTCTAACTCAAAATACAACCTGAATAGCCCATATCTAAATAGGCCGATAATAGGAACGGGTTGGCTCAGTTGACATCCTTACTTTCAAAGAAATTAAAATTGATGAAGACATTTTATATTTTGGCTGTTGCATGTCTATTAATCTAAAAAACCGGGTTTTAATTTCTAAATCATAAATTCTACAGTTTAAGAGTTATCGAACTGATTCTGCAAGAATCGAAGGTTGCTTGCCTCTTCTGCACGTGAAGATTTACGAACTCGACCACACACCTTCTAACTATTTTCCCGACTAAGCTTATCAAATTGTCTATATCTTAAATGGAGAAGAGATAAAATTCTTACAAAAAGTATGAGAAAATTGTGTTGAACACAAAGAGAGGAGGGGACGAAAATTATGAGCGTCTAAAATTGCAATGTCTCTCATCTATTAACAGATTTATAAAGTTATATTGGGTCAAATTAGGGATCTGTGGAGGTTGGTATTAGGCAATGCTTTAAAAACCGGACCGGCAAGCGAACCGACGAAGCTACTGGTTCACAGTTCAACTGGTCGGATCGGTCCAACCACTGGTCGGACCGTTTTACTGTAGCATATATAATTAAAATATATATTATATAAATATATCAAATTTATTATATAATAAAATGTATTTTTGATCCAATTCATATATATTTTTATATAATTTAGTGAAAAATAAAATATTATTACACTTAATTGAGGATAAGTATAATTAAATTTTGGTGAAATATAAATATAAATTATATAAATATATACCTAATATATTAATACTTATATTTAATTAAATATATATATGACAATATTAAAATTTAGTGTAATGAATTACTATTAAAGTTTATTAAAAACAAATTTAATTAATATATTTTATTTACAATTAATTATAATGAATTAATCAATTTATAAAAATAATAACTAATCATAGAATGAATGAAAATTTATTCATTGATTATAAGAATAATTAAAGTTATTGTTATGCCATAACAATTGAAGTGGTGGGAGTGGTAATGGAGTTGGACTTGCATTCATAAGATCTATGATTCGAATCCCATTGGACATGAATTTTTGAAAAAATGCTGATTATAACAAAAAGCCGGTTCAACCGGTTCCTGATTTTCGGTCGAACCGGCTGGTTCATCCGGCCAAAACGGCTCAACCTCCCGGCGGTTTTAAGTGGTGAACCGGACCGGACTGAGCACCGGTTCGCGGCCGAACCGGTCCGACCGGCCGGTCCGGTCTAGTTTTCAAAACACTGGTATTAGGTCAAGTCTAATGGACTTTTACTAATTAAATTAAGTTTCAAATTAGTTCAAGTCCAAACAAAATATTATTATCTGTCACTCCTATAAAATACTCCCTCCGATCCCGTCCCACAATAATTGTCACTCTTGGTATTGACACGAGTTTTAAGGAATGTAAATAAAAGTTGGTTGAAAAAGTTAGTGGAATGAGAGATCCACTTTTTATATTGATTTTATAATAAAATGTGAGTGAAGTGAGTTAGTGACAATTATTATGGGACGAACCAAAATGGAAAAGAGTGACAATTATGTGCGACGAAGGGAGTAATATTGATTGCCCGTATAAATTCGAAATTATGAGCATTCTTGGCTTTCCTCTTTAATATTTTACTAGTAGTCCATCTGTCTCTTATAATTTGTCACCATTTGACCCGACACGGGTTTTAAGAAGTGCAATAGAAAGTGGGTTGAAAAAGTTAGTGGCATGTGAGTCCTACTTTTATATATACTCCTTTCGTCCCAATAAATATGCAATATTTGATTTCTGGCACATAGTTTTATGCTGAGTTGTTTTGTGAGTTAATAAATAGAGAGTTTAGTAAGAGAGAAGAAAAGGTATAGATAGTATTGTTTTCATTTTAGGAAACATTTTGGGACATCTCAAACAGGAAAATGTTTCATTTCTAATGGGATAGAGGGAGTATTAGTTTTATAATAAAATGTGAGTGAAAATGAGTTAGTGGAATGTAAGATCCACTACTAAAAATGACAAAAATGAAAGGAGACAAAATTTTAGAGACAGACAAAAATGAAAATAAGTGACAAATTTTCTAAGACGAATAGAGTATCAACCTCGTGAATTGTACAATTTATAATTATCAGCCAGTACTGTAAAATATACCGGCTCCAAATTACACATTCATCCAAATATCAAAGTACCATACGCTACAAACAGAAGTTATTAGTTAGGGTGTCTCCACCTTCGCCCTTCCCGTTCGCTCGTCGGCGACGGGCGATCGGACGTCCGCCATAGTGAGTGGGACGTCCGCCCACGCCCGTCCCGAGTGCCCCTGCGATGGGCTCGCCCCTCCCGTCGACGTCCGACCGGACGTCCGCCACGTGGCGAAGGTCAGACGTCCGACATTTTTAATTTAAAAAAAAAAAAAAAAAAAAAAAACTCTATAAATAGGGCTCCCCCAACTTCATTTCATTCACACCACTTGTGTTGACAAGTTTCTCTCTCTAAATCTACAAATTTCATTTCTACTACAACAATAGAAACTCCCCCACCACGAGCGGAGGAAACACACCCTCGATTCCCATCAGATCGGAGGGAAATTTTGCGGGGATGAATCCTCAAATGGCGGGGACGGCGGGGATGGGCGGTATGCCGGCGATGACTCCCCAAATGTTCTACACTATGTACACTTGGATGAGTCAGATGGGTCAGATGATGCCAGGGACAGCGGGATGCTGGAAAATATGTCGGGGATGGGTGGGACGATGCCCGGGGCAGTGGGGATGGGCGGTACGCCGCCAAATATGTCGGTGGGTGGGTCGATGGAGAGGCGGAGCCCGAGGACGCCTAGGGAATCTGTGTATCGGCCATATATAGATTTGTTGGCCGATGATTCCCCTAGTACTGTTCCGGAGACTCAGTGCGCCGGCATTGAGACTTTCTCTTTTGAGGATCTGGGGCTATCGCCGATCTGTGAGACTCCCGATGAGGCGGAGCCAGCTGCAAGGGGCAGGAGCAAAGGCAAGGGCAAGGCCAGAGGCGGGGGTAGGGGCAAGGGCAAGGGCAAAGTCCCGAGCTCTTCCTCGCACACAGGGGCAGAGGAGGAGGACGGCTGGGATGAGACTGAGAGGAGGACGATCTGGTCCGTGTGGAAAAATGCCGCGCTTGCGAAGGCATGGATCGGTGTTGTAGAGGATCCCTATGTCCGGAAGAACCAGTATGTTGACCGAATGTGGCATCGCATTAGTGCCGCCTACCGCAACGTCAAACCGCCTGGGGCGAAGCCTCGCATACCCGAGCAATGCCGGAAACAGTGGCTTCGGTTGAGGCCTAAGCTCAGTCGTTTTGCCGCCCTCTACCAAAATAACATGCGCATGGTAACCAGCGGCATGTCTGAGGATGATGTGAAGAGACAAACCTTGGCCCAGTACCCCAACCGAGATTTGAACATCAAAGAGTTTGACCAGTGGAAGGCCTTTCTCGTGGTCAAGGATTCGCAAAAGTTTGCGATTGGTGTCGAATCGGGCTGGAAGCGGATGAAGATCAACTCTTCCGGTGAGTACAGCAGCAGTGCTGGTTCACACGAGCTCCCCGAAGCCGAGGAAGAGGCCCCGCTACCACGAACAGACTCTCGCGGTCGTCGGCGCCCGATGGGGCAACAGGCTGCGCTGCGGATGGCGAGGGGAAGCGGCAGCGGGTCCTACGAGGTCGAATCGGAGGCCCCAGGAGGCCCAGAGGACGGCATCCTCGCCCGCGCGCAGCAAACGAAGACCCTGATGCAGAGCACTATGAAGTGGTATAACACGCAGGATCCAGTGTTGAAAAGGCTGTGCAAGGAGGTGGTCGACCAATGCCGGTGCGATTTAAGGCCACCCATTGATGATTATGGCGTCGAGATCGGGGGCGGGGACGTCGGAGGCGGCAGCGGCACGGGCGATGGGGACGAGGACGAGGACGAGGAGTGAGAGCCGAGGGTATTATGTAATTTTATTTTTAAACTATGTTTTTTTTTTTAAATTATGTAATTTTTTTTAATGTAATTTTTTTAATGAAGTTTTCGAATTTTCCCGTATTTCGTTTCGACGTATTAATAATTCCGTAAATTTTTAGTCCGTAAATTGAATAATTGTGGGAAGGGCTAGTGGAAGTTCTAGTGGGAGGGGCTAGTGCAGCAGGAAGGGCTAGTGATGTGGCAGTGGAATGAGAAGGGCTAGTGCTGACGTGGCAGGCAGTTTTTGTGGGAATGGCTAGTGGAGGTCCTAGTGGGAGGAGCGCCACCGGAGACACCCTTGGGAGGTACTAAATTCGGATGAGGCCAAATTAAAGGCGAAGTAATAAATTCACCCAAAAGTTACTATCAAATGATCCTTTTTGTCATATGATTAAATAATACAAATATACAATATTGCTAAATGTGTAATCAATCATCAATCCCCGACAAATCCTTTCACAATATTTAAATAGAACCAGAAACACTAGAAACCCACAGATTCAGACACAAACCATCAATCTCCTACAATAATACTGCTTCACATGCATTCCAGAATTTATTTCCGTGCCAGCAAAATAAAAGTACCTAATTCAACCGTGATTGCACAGTACTAATTTCTTTATTAAAAAAATGACATATTTTCGAGAACTTAGTAAACAAGTGGCATTGATAATAATTATATGCACCTAAGTTTCACTCATAAATACCCCCACAAATAACACATTAATTCACCATCTCAAACAACTCTTCTAGTTAATCTCCTCCAAAAACCCTAATTTGTTTGACAAATGGCTTCCAAAAACACACCAATTGCACTATTCCTTGTCCTGAACATTCTTTTCTTCACTCTTTCCAATGCGTGTGGAACATGCCCTGGTCCAAACCCTAAGCCAAAGCCGAAGCCGAAGCCGGTTCCAAGCCCTAGCAAGGGTAGTTGCCCAAGAGATGCCCTAAAACTAGGCGTGTGTGCTAACTTGCTCGGCGGATTGCTTGGTGTAACCATCGGCACTCCTCCAAAACAGCCGTGCTGCAGCCTCATCGAGGGTTTGGCTGATTTGGAGGCGGCCGTGTGCCTTTGCACTGCAATCAAAGCCAATGTTCTTGGGATCAACCTAAATGTGCCTGTTTCCCTAAGCTTGCTCCTCAATGTTTGCTCCAAGAAAGTTCCAAAGGGTTTCGTTTGCGCCTGAGGGGGCGGCCACCCCTTCCCGCCCCCCTAAATTCCACCCTCTAGTGTTATTTGATGGAATCATGCTTTTTCCTTATATTTTCACAAGTTAATAAGCTTTGGCTGGTTTCCTTTTCTTATGTTTTTTGGATAATTATTGCATTGGTGTAAAAATCATGACATCTACGTGTGTGACAGTGTGAGCCTGGGATGTTATGTAATAGTTTGTCGAAATATTATTTTACATTTGCAGCAATTTATGATGTGACCAATTCCAACGTTACCATTTTGTTCCATGATCTCATCAATGGGTTTTATGTCTTTTGTTGTTAGTCACCATTTCTTTTAAATTATGTTTCGTGTTACATCTCTTGTTTCACGTGTACTACATACATTGACATAGGTAATATATATAGTTTTTACAAAGATAATTTCGATGGGGAATTTTTAATAATTACTACTACATATTTTAACATTAAAAAGCTAAAAGTGAAATACAATTGTCTAATACTCTATCCGTCCCTAAAGAGTATGCACTATTTTCTTTTTCGTCCGTCCCCGTAGAGTATGAACTTTCGATTTTGAAAACTCTCTTCTCTCTAATGAGGTGTGTCCCATTCTCCACTAACAATACTTAAAAAACTTTCTTTTATCTATTTCTCTCTTACTTTACTAATAATGCATTAAAACCCGTACCGAATCTAAAGTTCATACTCTTTGAGGACGGAGGGAGTATTATTTCATGACTTAAATCTCTCATATTCAAAATAATTATAACAACTTTATTCTTAACTAACACGTATTTGTATATGTCGTTTCTCTTCGAGTTGAGATCTTTGTTGATCTGGTTGCGCATGTAGGAAATTATGTAGTAGTAAAAGATAATCTGCGGTAAGAATTACTAGTCAATATGATCTAACGTATCACAATATTTTTTAGCCTTGCCCACACAAATGATAATTTAAGTTATTTTTTATAATTTAATACTCCTCTGTCCCCTACAAAATAGAGATTCTTAGGACTGCAAATGTTTTCATGCGATAGTAGTAGTGTAAGAAAGTAAAAGTGAAAGAGAAAGAAAAAATAATTCAATTAGTATTAGATGGTGTTCGGTTCATTACATAATATAATAGCTAGGATTAAATTCAGTGGCGGAGCCAGAAATTTTATCATGGGGGGTCCAAAATTAAACTTCAAAAAAACAATAGTAATAAATTAAATTATAAGGTTCAAAATGTAAAAGTTAAATATAATCACGTCTTCTATTCTTTATCTTTTGAAGTCTGTGCATAATAGTTGGTCTCCCATGCTATTACGTAGAGAAGTTTTTATGATCTTCATTGCTGAAAATGCTCTTTCTACTGATGCAGTGGCAACAGGTAAGATCAATGACAACTTAACTAATAAATAAACCATTGAAAAGCATTTGATATTTCTATACTAAGAATAGCAAAATATAAATTATACACAAAAAGGATAAAGTTCGTATTATATATACTTCACAACTAAAACAATAAAGAGTAACCAAAATATACAATCTGCTCAAATCTAAAAAGTTGCAATTACGAACAATAATTAATAAAAATAGTATAAAACTATTAACACATACACATCAAATAAAGAATTGGGGTTAAAGAATTTCAACGACAGAACCGCCATAGCCATTGAATTACATAAGCTTATCTTCTTTCTCCTCCTTTGAATTTTATGTGTATCGATTTAGAGCTTGAAATATGATTATTTAGGCCTCAATTTACATAATTATTGCCGCCGAACAAAGAAACAACATATGTAGAAAAATCAATTGAATTATGTTTAGTTTTGAAATATACCTAGTTCTAGATAACCAGATTTCAGATTACAGACTTATAGAACGACAAAAGTAGAATTCAGATTACACATAAAACGACAAAAGGAGAAAGCTATAAAAGGAAATGATTCATATAAATTTTGTTGATAGGAAACAATTCATACAAATTTTGCTGAAACCTATATTTGATAATATATATATATATATATATATAGGGTCTTGTTAGGTTGATATTTATCAACCTAATTGAGAATTGAGATGCAATCTCAGCCACTCATTCAGAATATTTGTGAAATGTCAACAGTATGTAGTTTATGTCAACAGAGGGGCATAATTGTAAATTTATTAATTTTTTTAATTTATTTATTTTAAATTTTTTTAAATTTTTTTTATTTATTTATTTTTTAATTTTTTTTAATTTTTTTATCATTTTTTATTTTTTTAATTTTTTTTTTCAACTACATATACAATTCATGTCAACTACACATCAAATGTCAACAACTTTATTCAATAAATACTATTTGACATGAATTGTACATGTAGTTGACATTATATTGTGTAGTTAACATGAATTGTATATGTAGTTGACATGGATTGTACACATAGTTGACATTATATGTGTGTAGTTGACATGAATTGTGTGTGTGGTTGACATGGATTGTACACATAGTTTGACATTATATGTGTGTAGTTGACATGAATTGTATATGTAGTTGAAAAATAAAAATTAAAAAATTAAAAAAAATATTTATTGAATGAAATTTACCATGATATTACCATTCTGCCCTTTCATAATTAATTAATCTAAAGATATTTTCCATGTGGAAAAACCTGGACCACTCATTTAATAAAAATGAGTGGCTGATATTGCATCTCATTTCTCAATTAGCATAAAAAATCTCAATTGATCACCATCCTATATATATTATAAATTATAATTAATGTGAAATTACTAAAATACCCCTAGCTTTTTTTAAGAATTGGTGAGCCCCCCTGGCCCCACCCTCCCTCCGCCCCTGATTAAATTAGTCACGGGAGTGAAGGGTGAGATAGTTAATAATGAAATATAATATAATTTTGGCATTATGGAGGTGGGCCAAAATACATTGTCACGGGCGAGCTTAGGAATAAAACGCAATCGAAACAAAAATAAAATTAGTCGTGACCTTTAATCACAAATAATTATGGCAACACAAAAATGGCAAAGATGAATTATTTCTTAATGATAGAGGGATTATAAAAACAGGAAATAAATTAAAGCATGTGCTAATTCAAAATCGTCAAATAATAAAAAAGTGCCTACATAAAAAGTTTAAACTAAGCGTAAAATAAAATAATTATAATTATAATAATAATGATTATTATTATTATTATTATTGTTATTATTATTATTATTATTATTTCAGTTAATGCTACTACGATAAACGTTCTTAATTATGAAAAGAAAACCCTAGAAAACAGTTATTAATGTTGGATCTATGATGAAAATACAATTGTATTAAATTGAACACTAAAATAAGAGCTACAAATAAGTTCAGAAGTGTACTAGTATAAGTTAAGCATTTAGTCTTGGAAAAAAAGTAGTTTGATTTAATTTTTTAGATGAAAATCAATACTGTATAATAATTTCATGCACTTAATTTTTTAAATTTCATGCACAAGATTATCGTGGGAAATATTTGTAAACTAATTGGAAACTGGGGGGGGGGGACTTTTGAATTTAGTTTCAAACAATTAATTAAGGAAAAATACAAAAGATGAATATTGATTACTCTTTATTCATTCTAAGGTAGTTGAGATATTTCTTTTGGACACCAGATTAAAGAAATTAATGTGTTAAAGATTAAAATTGAGAAAGTAAAATAAGACGATGAATAAAGTAAGAGAAATGAAGAGAGAATAAAATATAAAAGAATATAAGTGTTTTTCAAAAAAAAAATGACTCAACTACCTTAGAACATCCAAAAAAACGATACAATTCAACTAGAAATTAAGTACTCCTATATCTTTAATTGATTACATGGTTTACTACTAATATCAGTTGACTCGTAAGTTAGAATTGAGTTTATATTACTCGTACCCTTCTCACTTAAAATAAAATACTTTTTAATATTATTTAGAAAATAAAATAGAAGGAGAAATAATATACAATTTTTTATATTTACAAATACATATACGTGTAACTTCAAGAACATAAATCATATCCCAAATTAGGTCAGAAGTCTATTTCAATATCATTTCGCTTAAACTATGTGTTGGGCCGTACGTACCCAAGCTTATATTTTTATTCTCTTTTTCCGTTGTCATCAAATTTCATAAGCCTCTATTTTATTTTTGATAACTTTTTTTTCTATAATAAAATAGGCCTTATTCTCTACTAACAATACCATAATTACTTTTTTTTTTAATTAGTTTTACTTCATTCATATTCCTACTTTATTTTCTTTTATCACTCTTATTTTATTCATTCTACTATTTTATTTTATCCTCATTTAACCCATTGAACACAATTTTTAATTTTCGTGTTCAAAAGAATGCCTCGATTTAGTTAGGATCGAATGAGTATTTATTTTTTTATTTTCATTATCTTTAGAATTAAAATAAATAACTTAAAATTTTGTTAATTAAATATAAAAACTTTATGTAATTACATTAATTTAATACCAAAAGTTGCCTAACTTAAATTTTAGTTACACAATTTTAAGTCTGAGGTCTGATACCAAACCCTGTCCATCCCTTGGCTCGGTGAGAGGATGGTTGGTTTGTTGCTTTGTTGGGGCTGCTTTGTTAGGTAGTTTTTTGCTTGTTTTGGATCCCTTTTTTAGGAGGTAGGGGAATTCGCTTTTGTTGGTAGTCTAGCTTTTGGCTTGCCTCTTTGTAGCTCGCCGTTTTGTGGCTTAAGCATTTGCAATTCATAAAAAAAAAAAAAAAAACCGACCCCATAAAATCTGCCCAATGTAAGTCACGTTAACGCGACAAATTTTAAAAATGAAATAACAACAATGAATCTTAAAGTTTATGTACCCTAAAAGTTTAAATTGGGATTTGGGAGTAAACTTCGAAAAGTAAACAAATTACATGCGAAATACTTGTGAGGAAAATATTTATTTACTAGAGTTCAATAATTTATAGATCACTATGCCAAATATAATCAATATTATAATTTTGTAATCGAGTACCATATATACGAACAGATTAATATTGTTGATGTAACAATACAAAGAGAATTAGAGATTCACCATCGATCTCTAGAATTTTGTTTGTTCGTAATCTATTTTTTGTTTAATTTGCTTGGTGGCCGGTGGGAGTCACTTCAGGACGAATAATCATATTTATAATATACATAAGCTTGTTCTTCACAATAAAAATATAATTTTCAAAAAAACAAATCATTCATCAGTTTACCTTGTTACATCACTAATTGAATATTAAGGTAAATATGATCCTCCATATGTTACCAGAATTATTCTGCTGTATATCTTCATTATTCTAATCATGAACCATATTTATATATTAAAAGAATTTAAATGCCTGATCAAATGTTGTAGTTAAGACAGTAGTACATTATAGCATGAACTACAAACTGGCAAATTAAACCACGAGTTTTTTTATTTATTTTTAGTTGAGGCAATACACAGCGATAATATCAAAACTAATTTAATAGGGAAATTAATGGAATATTAAAGAAAATCTCATTAACTCAAAAGGTGTTGTCGAGTGGTATTTGTCTCGTCCATTATTAACTTAATGGTCAGGAGATTGGTCCCTTCCTTTGGAGTATGAAGCAGTCTTAAATGCTTGAACCAATTGTCCCACCCTTCTAGATAACTGAATAATCACCAAGTCTGCCGTGATCTAACAACTGAAAAAAATCTCGTTTTTTTTTCACAATGGGTAATGATAAAAGCAAACAAAAATTCAAATTAAAACTTGTTTGGTCCTAAATTAGCTGGTAGTCTTAGTCATGGGCCATGAGAGTAATAGTACTGCCCGTGACTCGGGATTTTGTTGAATTAATGTAATAAGCATTCATATTTTATTTCCACATTGATGGCGCATAACATGATAGGGCTTTTGTTTTTTAGTGAATTACAAACTTTTGTTCACATAATATAGGCATCATTGCTGACTTTGTTATTCAGAAAAGATCTATTTATACATTGAGTGGAGTTAAAGCATATTAATTATTCTATTGGCATTTTTTTAGTTTCGGACAAACTGAGCTTAATAAGAACACGTCATTACATGTGCTATAGCATTGATTAGGGAGAACATAATTATGCATTTGTTGTAACCACCATATAAAGAGAGAAATTAGGCCTATAGCTATATATGTATCGACCGCCATTAAAGTTAACAAGTGAAGTTTATGGGAAATTACATCAAACGATACAAAATATTTCATTATTGTTTTAAATTTATACGAAATATTTTAAGAATGTGTCATCATTATTTTAAATTTATACGAAATATTTTAAGTTTATATGAACCATACAAAAAGTTTCATTAGTGTTTTAAGATAATACATTCTGGTAAATTTCTTTAACACCGTTTATTATTTAACCTTTTTCATCTAATATCAGTACAATAGAAAGAACTCCAGCAATTAATCCCTCAAAAAATCTCTGAGAACTTTTCTCTCTCGATCGATAATAGGTAAATCTACTTACTTTGACTTTCAGCTAAATTTTTTTGTGGGCTCTGAAAAAGGGTCGAGAACCTCTGTATTGAAGATTAGGATTTTTTGTCTAAAATTCCCATCTCTTACACTTCTACTAAAGTCTTTAATTTTACACATTTGCATGTATTCTCAATCAGATTATTTTAGTTCTTGGATGGAAATTTAGGAAGATGAACGGTCACTTGAGAAATTTTTTAGTTCTTAAACAGAAATTTAGGAAAATGGATCTCTACACATCTTTTACACTTTTTTTACTGTTTATTTTAAAGAAGGGGCTTCAACTTCAAAGTATTAGTTTTTAAATAGTATTTTGAAACTGTGTTTTGCTACATTTTTTAATTTGTGTCATTTGGGGAATTTTGAAACAGAGAATCACTAATGCTATATGCAATGAAGAACTTTTAAACAATGTCTTTGCTACAGCGAAACCTATTAAACAGTATTTTTAAATTGTTTGTTCTCAAATAAAGGGCATGAAACTTAACATTAAAATTAAAAAAACTAACCTAATAGCAAGGTTTTTAAACGGTGTTAAAGAAATTTAACAGAATGTATTATCTTAAAGTATTAATGAAACTTTTTGTATTAACTTGAAATTTTGATGAAACATTTTGTATGTTTGATGTAATTTCTCCGAAGTTTAGTGGTGGCGTTACACCATCCATGCAACGTATCATAGTGACAATTATAACTATTAAAATATTCAAAAAGTTAAATCTATTTTCAATGCTTTAGCGTTATTAGTTGTAACATCCCGAAATTTCGAACCCTAATTTTAGAGCCGTAAAATTTTAATTGATGACGTGGGAGACGTGAATTAAATGATGAATGAATTTATTGCATGAGTTTCTATGACCAAGTTGTGTCTAGGGTTGAGGTTTGGGTTGAAAAGTCAAACTCGTTGAGTATATGACGTGGCTTATGAATATTTGAATTAAAGGTGAAATTTTGTGGTGAATTATTTGTTTAAGGATGAGTGAGATTTTTAGGATATTTCCATAAATACTACGACCACATTTTTATTTTTGAAATTTTCGAACCCCTTCACATATATTGGAGAAAAAATCCTATTTTACGGATTTAATTTAATTCTTGAGATATTTATCCAAATTAAATCCAAAACCTAATTATTCTCTATTTCTTAATGAGAAAATCGACACCCTATTGATTCTAGGTGATTTTCGAAAATCACCTATTTTTGGGAAGGAGGAATTATTTTATTTGTTTAATTGATCTCTTATTGATTTCCTTCCATACCAAAAGTTAAATATTCTAGCAAATCTTACCATACCTCAAGAGATCTTGTCATATCTTATTTTAGTTAATATTCAAAATCTATTCCTTATGGGAGAACCCCATACCCCATATTACACGCCTATTTCCCCTATATATTGGGAGGATTTTTATTTTTATTTTGCTCCGTGATATTTTATTCTACTCCGAAAAAAAAATATACCAAACAAAATCTCGGCTAAATAAAAGCCATAGATTTCGAAAATTTCCATGCCTTGAACCCTAGTTTATTTTTTTTATTCTTCCTCTCTACTCCACAATATTTGTTTTATTTAATTGTGTAGAATAAAATCTTCCCAAATATTCTATTTAATTACCTAAAGATTTTATTGAACCCTATAAATAAGAGCAAAACCTAACCCTAGCCCCCAAAGAAATCGCCCGCCACCCCATATCACACGCCCCTCTCCCTCTCTTCTCTCTCTCTCAACTTTCTTCTATAATTCTCCATCTTTTGAGAAGAGTTAGAGTTTGAGCCTCAAGATTTTTGAAGAATCAAGTCTCTACTTTGTTTCTACCGTTCGTTTTGACAAGAAAAGGTACCTATATATTAATCTTTCTTCATCTAACCGATTAATCGGTATTCTTGAAATTCCCCCCCCCTCCCCCCCCATGCATCTAGATTGAGTGAAAGTGGATTAAATGGGATATGGAAAATATGTGTGCGTGTGTGTATGTGTGACATGCGAATGACCCTTGTGTGGCATAAGTTGATGTTAGATCTAAGATTGATGAGTGAATAAACATGTATGATGAATATGTCTTGTTTTGATTGATAAATGTAAACTGGATCGGTGGGAAAAAGGGGAAGCGTTGAGACATGCATGATTTAGGAGTTGATGTTGAAACTGATTCGTTATATGTGCCTATGTGATTAGAAGGTGAAACCTCGGTTGCGAAGCCGGATAACGAAAGAGAGAAACGTACTTGAAATCTAAGCAGTCGAGGTGGGCTTTATTCTTAAACTCTTTTATGTTGCAAATTTATGAAAGTGGAGAAATAAGGGTGGTTTAAACTTTTATGTCATGCCTATGATTGTTTTGATGATATTGTGCGCCTGATGCCTAGTTTGAGAGTTCGTTCCATTGGGCTATAGGGCTATGATATGTATAAACGAATTCGGGTCTGAGTAGGGCCGCAAACCCTACCAGGCTAGTGTACACAGGTGGGATCGGGAGCCGTCCTTGCTAGTCGGCCGGTCTCGTGGGCGAAAAGTGTGGCCACACTTTCGTCGCACTATGGAAATGTTGTGATTGTGGAAATTGATGAGGAAATTGGGGAGTTGTTTGACTGGCCAGTCTATGAAAATAATTTTTGTGATACTCGATGATATTTATTTTGATAACTGCAAAACTCGAGTTCACTATGGTAAGGGTGGCATAATTAATAAAATGTTTTGGCAACGAGTTCACTAGGTATTTCAAAATACTCGGCCTTGCATGTGTTTTCCTTATGTGCAGGTTGAACGGCGACGAGCGGTGGCGGGTGTTGAGCACATTAATTATATAAGATGGATGTTTTGAACTTCGAGTGTAGTTGTGTCTCCATACATGGCTTCACTTTCTCTTAGTCGTTTCCGCTGAATTTTTGAAACACTTTAGTATCATTTGGTTATTTGAACTTATTCCTTTTGGTTTAGAAGATTGAAACTTGTTGTGGTTTTATTGGATTTATGTCGAACCCTTGATTTTTTTATCATAGTTTATGGTATCTATTCTTCTTTGGATTTTTTCTAGGTTAAACCGTTGACTTATTGCTTTGATAGTTCGTTTAATACCTTGGTCAAATCTCTTTAAATGAAACCCTAGCCTATGTTCTTATTGCTTTTAAGTCCGTTTTGATAGCAGCCGCCGTATTTATTATACCCTAGAAATCCGGGCTGTACATTAATAGTCGTTAAAATCTTGTATATCCATTCTCAATGTTTGGATTTAGTTTCAGAGAAGAGGGGAATAAAGAATTGGAGTGGTTGGGAGGGTAGAGTAGATTAGTATTAAGCTTGAGTTTAAGTTGATGTTCATTTTTTTTATTCTACTGGAGTTTAAGGATTAAGATAAAATTTTAATTACTTTAAAATTATATTTCTATTTTTTAGAATTCATTATACAGTACTTGAAATCAATGATAATCTATAAAATCAATTTTTAACACCCTTATAGTATAATTTATATTAGATGGCAATAATAACATTAATAAGAGTAATAGTAGTATATTATATTGTAATCCCTCTGTCCCATTAAAAATGAATCGTTTTTCTTTTTTGGTTGTTCTTATTAAAAATGAAACATTTCCTAAAATGGAACTAACTCTATCTCTACTTTTTCATCTATCTTACTTTACTCTTTCTTCATTAACTTACAAAACACCACTACATAAAATTCCGTGCGGATTCCCAAATGTTTCATTTTAAGTATGACGAAGGGATATTATATAACAATAAGAACCACACCTTGCTTTCACCCAGTCGGGGTAGCTTTCTAAGGCACTTCTTACCCGGCCGAATGACTTCCTCTTGCGCACGATTTTTGGCTTTTCTTGGTCCGTACTACGTTCATTGGTCATTCCTTAGAGCTATAGCCTTTTACTCCAAAATTAAATCAGAATAAGTCTAATCTTCACCATATAACAATTCATGAAATTAAAAGGAAACAAGATGTTACGGACCAAATGAGAGAACTTATCTTAAAAGACTAGTCTGTTAGGAAATAGAGTCCATTTAGTCTATAAACGCCACAACAGTTGTTCTCACAACCGATGTGGAACATTAAATCCACAATAATCTACCCCCTTAAGGGCCAACGTCTTTGTTGGTCACGGCCACCGTAGTCATAGCTGGTTAATTGTAAGAAAATTAATGTCGTAAGAGATTGGGGTTCCATAATTTTTATTGCGTTCTGGAGGAAGCTTATATATGTGGTTAATTGGCACATCATTGAAGTATAATTCCTCTTATCATCCTCAAACTGATGGCTAGATAGTGGTAAAGAACCGATGTTTAGAGTAGTAACTCATAGCTTCCACTCATGAGTACCCACATCGTTGTTGTTTATTTCTCTTGCGCTTACTACTATTTAAACACTTTTTATCAAGCGGGCCTCAGACTCCATATCAGTCCCTATATGGTCGTTCGATGCCGTCCTAAGGGAAGACGACTCCTTCCTTAGGCAGCACGGGATTTTATGCAAGTTAATTTTGTGTTTTGAGTGGAGAAATAAATTAAGAGAAGAAGAATAAAGTAGTGATAAAGATATTTCCATTTTTAGTACCGTATCATCTGATTGGAAAAAAAAAATGGGTTATCATCGGTTGGACAAAGTAAGTACGTACATATTTATGTTTCACCATGATTTACTTTATTATTTTACTATCCAAATTATTCTATTCTGAAATTATTCATGGAAATATTGTCATCTTCCGCTCACTCTTTCAATAATATTCCACCGATATTTATGACTCCAATAATACTCCACTCTATTCTGATGCATATGATGAAGAAAAAATATCGTATCTCGCAATTTTGAGGTCCAAAGCACAATCATTATAAATTCACAATTCCTTAGACATAGAAAATACAATTAATACAACTTTAAAAGGAACTAATTTAGACAAACAAAATACAGTTAACACTACAACTTTAAAAGGAATTAATAATTCATAAAAAGTACGTACTATCTCATTCTCACCAATATCACTTAGTTAGTGATCAGAGCATTGTACGACTTCTCTTTCACTATTCTCCCTTTGTTATTCATAAATGGAGATTGCAAAACTAAATCAAACAACATTCAGAAACATGAATCTGAAGAAATTTTAAAAAATTGTGCATTTGATCAATTAGGCACATTGAAAGCCCTTGGGAACTTTCTTGGAGCAAACATTGAGAAGCAAACTTAGAGAAATGGGAATATTAAGGTTGATGCCCAACACATTGGCTTTGATAGCGGTGCATAGGCACACGGCCGCCTCGAGATCGGCCAGCCCTTCGATGAGGGTGCAGCATGGAGTCTTTGGAGGAGTTCCAATTGTGACACCAATCAATCCTCCAAGTAAGTCAGCACAAACACCTAGTTTTAGGGTATCCCTAGGACAAGTGGCCTTGCTCGGGGTTGAAGGCGGAGGAGGGCATGGCGTGCCCTTAGGTGGCGGTGGCGGTGGCTTTGGTTTGGGAGTTGGGCAAGAACCACATGCACTAGAAAAAGTGAAGAATGCAAGGTTTAGCACAAAGAAAAGGGCAATTGAGGTACTTTTCTTGGAACCCATTTTCCCTCTTGGTAAACCTAATTTATTGCAAGTTTTGGTTTAGTGAGGTACTTTGTGAAGTTATTCAAAATTTGATGGGGTTTTTATAGGCTAAAAATCATATTTATTATTTGAATGAAATGCTAAAAAAATCGGTGGGAGTGGTGGATTGTAGCTGGCACAAGTAGCATAGGTTTGGCAAGTTTTGGATGCATGTGAATAAGGATTGCAAATTGACATGTTGCTTTGCTCGGATTCCATGAAGATGGTTTTGTCTAAATTAGCTTAGCTTGTGATATTTTAATGTGTTTAATAATTTATACGTGAAAATACACAGAAAACCATGTCCCACAATTTGCATAGATTCATTACTACATTGTTATTTTTATTCATTTTTTCACATGAGATCAATATGATTTAATTATATTCGATGTGATTTAGATAAACTTTTTACGTGCAACTGTAAAAAGTGTTGGTGTGAGATAAGAATCCAAGGCTTTCAGTATTGGGAATACTCTTTTCGCCTTAGGCCATCAATTAGTCTTGTCTTACAATAACTTACATTTAACCTACTATATCCTAATTGGTTTTTAAATTAATGGTTTAATATATATAATGTGTGGTTAATGTTATATACTGTACAAAAATTTGTATATGTATGGTATCGGAGGATGAAAATTGTTAAAAATTAGATTCCTATGCACAGAAACATTTAATGAGGAATGAGCTTTGTTGATTTTTCTCTCACATTTTTTCAGTCTTCCTTTTTCTTCAACGTTCCTCCTTTTCTTCCTGACGATTTCTTCAATTCGAACCCTTTATCTGTGGCCGCCCCACCCTGCGTCCATGCCATCTTTTGTATATAGTTAGTGATTTTAACTCCGTACAATTTGTCGTCTTTGATGTACATAAAAGATCCATATTTTTACTGTGATTGCAGATCTTCATAATTTATGGGTCGATCCATCGACGAAATTCCTGCATACGATATATTAAGAAAATAAAATTTCAACTACGTGCACTGTTGGTTGGACTATTACTATTTAGTGACTTCCTTGCATTTTTAATGTTGTGCAACGGGTGTGTCTGTCTTGTATAGAGACCTCAAAAGCTTTCTCTTGATGCATGGATGATAATTCACATGGTTTGATTATCGCAAAATGTTTCTCAAAAACCACTAGTTTGTACAGATTAAAAAAAAAGTTCAAAAGGAACAAAATTGAGCATTCTAGTCCTCATCTAATTTTAAATAGAAAATAAATTTTATTTAGGTGATTAATTGGTTGGTTGTTGTATAAATATCATTGAGCTGGAGAATGGATTTGAGCATGTGGTTAATTGGATAGTTGATGTGTAAATATGATGGTCAAATCATGTCATGTATACTTTTCTAGAATAATACACAACCATTATGATTATGAATAAAAATTTAATAGTCCGAATATATTAACATATTCTATATATTAAACCAATCATAATTATAATTTTTTTTTCATTTTTCTATTCTACAATTATAATCGGTTGAGCACATGTATGAATCAATGAATACTAGTAACTCATTTCTTGTTACATACTTGGATGTGGAAACATCGTGTTGTGATGATTTTACTAGGTTTCTCACAAAAAAAATTGCAAAGTAATTGAGTGATCTGATATATGCAGATGGTAAAACAAGAAGCATGTAAAGCTACAATGATGGACATTGAATCGTAGCTAGAACTTACGACATCGTTAGCTACAACCATATAGACACAGCACACATGTATTGCGTAAGTAATTACCCCTCCGTGACCAGGGACGGAGCTAGGAATTTATACTGGGAGGGGCAAAAATATACATAGGCAAAATTCAAGTATTTTAGAAGGGCAATTAGTGAGAAATTAAACTAAATAAATTTTATATTATATAAATTATATATATGTGAGGAAAATGGAGGAGGGGCATTTGCCCCTTCTTGATACATGCTGGATCCGTCCCTCTCTCTTCTTGTTAAAATATTCATTTATCTTTTTTCTCTCTACTTATTCCACTTAACAAATTCTCTTAAATCTCGTGTCACTCAAAAATGTTGACATCTTGAATTGGACGGAGGGAGTAGGAGTATTATTCATGAATTCATATACTTCGTTTGCCATGAAATATCGATAAAGGTGGTTATGTCACAACAAAATAGTACTCCCAACCGTCCGCATTAAATGTCTCCTTTTTTCTTTTTTCGTCCGTCCATCAATAAATGTTCCATTTAACTTTTCATTTTTTTGGAAGTGGACCCAACATTCCAGTAACTCATTCCACCCACATGATATTATAAAATTAATACATTCTCCATCACGCAATAGAAGTCCTATTTGGTTATGACACGAGTTTTAAGATATGTAAAGAAACGTGAGTTGAATAAGTTAGTGAAATATAAGTCCCACTTATATATATATTAGTTATATAATAAAATGTGAGTGATTTGATTTGATATGATTCACTACCAAAAAAGGAAACAATACCAATTTAATTTTTGAAAGATTGATTTAGTAATACTCCTTCCTTCCCTAAGAGCATTCGCAGCGGATGTTTGTCCGTCTGTGCCGGTGGCACAGACCCCACCGTCCGTGTAACAGTCCGCCTTCCTAGGGTACAATAAATGCGGCAACTGCTACCAAACGGACACGAAGAAATGAACAAAGGCTAGGGTTTCATTTAAAGAGTGATGACCAAAAGATTTGAAAGAACTATCAGAGTATTAAAAGCAATAACTTAACCTAGAAACTTGAATAAGAAAAAGGGAGATATCATAAATAACCATAAAAAATCTCAAGAGTATGACATAGTTTCCGAGATAAAACCACAAGATAGTCTAAGGCCTCTAAAACGAAAGGAGAGTGCAAAATATTCAAAATAAACATAAGTGTAGCAAAAACTTAGCGGAAAGCGACCAAGAGAAAGAATAGCTATGTATGAAGACACAACTACGCATGAAGTTCATAACAACCATCTTAATTAATTATCATGCTCAACACCCGCCACCGCTCGTCATCGTTCAACCTGCACATAAGGAAAACACATGCAGGGCTGAGTATTTTGAAATACTTAGTGAGCTCGTTGCCAAAACATTTTATAAGTTATGCCACTCTTACCAAGTGAACTCGAGTTTTAAGTAGTTATAAGAGAATATCACGAGTATCACAAAATATATTTTTCAATAGACTGACCAGTCAAAATAACTCCCCATTTTTCCTCAACAATTTAATAATCACAATCATTCCATGGTGCAACGAAAGTGTGGCCACACTTTTCGCCCACGAGACCGGCCGATTAGCAAGGACGGCTCCCGATCCCCTCGTGTACACAGCCTGGTAGGGTTTGCGGCCCGTACTCAGACCCGAATTCGTTTAACATATCCATAGCCCTATTGCCCAATGGAGCGAACTCGCAAGCTAGGCATCAGGCGCACAATATCACAATAAAACAGACATAGGCATGGCATAACAGTTAAACCACCCTTATTTCTCCACATTCATATATTTGCACATAAAAGAGTTTATGAGTAAAGCCCACCTCGACTGCTTAGGTTTCAAGTATGTTCTTTCCTTTGTTATCCGGCTTCGCAACTGAGGTTTCACCTTTTTAATCACATAAGCACATATTACAAATCAGATTCAACACAAACTCCTAACTCATGCATGTCTCTACACTTTCCCTTTTCCCATCGATTTATCTTATAATCACTAATCAAACTTAAGTCATGATCATCATATTCGCATCTCAACTCTAGATCTAACACCAACATATGCCACACAAGAGTATTTAACCATCAAACACACACACCACACAAACACACGACACACTCACACACGCACACCACACGCACACGCCACACACACATGTATACATATTCCCATATCCCTTTTTATCCCACTTTCACTCAAACAAGATGCATGAGGGTTCAAGAATACCGATTAATCGGTTAGAAAGAAGAGGAATCGAGTAGAAAGGAGAAGATTAATATAAGAATACCTTTTTAAGAAAAACGAACGGTAGAAATGAAGTAAAGACTTGGTTCTTCAAGATTCTTGAGGTTCAAACTCTATTTCTTCACAAAGGATGGAGGATTAATGGAGTAAAGTAGAAGAAAATTGAGAGAGTGAGGAGAAGAGGGAGGGGCGAAAATAATGGGGTATGGGGCGAAAATTATGAGGCTAGGGTTAGGGGTTCTCTTATTTATAGTGCTCAATAAAATCTGTAGGTAAATAAATAGAATATTTGGTAAGATTTGATTCTACACAATAAAATATTGTGGAGTAGGGAAGAAGAAATAAAAATAAGATCTAGGGTTCCCAAGGCATGTAGGTTTCGAAAATTAGGCTCTTTAATTAGCCAAGATTTTGTTTTGGTATATTTTACGGAGTGGAATAAAATATCACAGAGCAAAATAAAAATAAGAATTCTCCCAACTTGGGATTGAAATAGGCGTGTAGTGCCCTTTTTTCAATAAGGCATGGATTTTGAATATTTAACTAAAATAAGATAAGTCAAGATCTCTTGAGGTATGGAAATATTTGGTAGAATATTTAAATTCTAGGAATGGAAGGAAATCAAATAAGGGGTTAACTAAAACAAAATAATTCTTTCCTTCCCACAATAGGTGATTTTCGAAAATCACCAAGAAATAAAGGGGGCTCGATTTTTCCTCCAAAAAATAAGGAATAAATGGGTCTTGGATTTAATTTGGATAAATATCCCAAGAATTAAATTAAATCCGGAAAAAAATAGAATTCCTTCTTCAAAAGCCAAGGGGGTCGAAAATCATAAGAATTGGGTGGCTAGTATTTATGAAAATTTTCTCTAATATTCTCACTCACCCATAAACAAATAATTCATCTCATAAATTAATAAATCACATGCCACATCATATAATAAACAAGTTTGACTTTTCAAACTTCCAATGCAAACCCTAGACTTGACTCGGCCATAGCATCTCATGCAATAAATGCATTCATAACTTAATTCACGTCTCCACGTCATCAAAATAAATTCTAGGGCTCTAAAATTAGGGTTCGGGAAATCGAGATGTTACATCCTACCACACTTAAAAGAAATTTCGTCCCGAAATTTGGTACCTTTAGGGAAAGAGTTCCGGGTATAGTTCTATCATTTTATCCTCACGCTCCCACGTGGCTTCCTCGGGCCCGAGGTTTCTCCATTGTATTTTCACGAAGGTAGCGGATTTATTTCTCGAGGTTTGGACCTTTCGATCCAAGATCATCTGGGATTGCTCCAAGTAGCTCAGATCCGGGTTTACGGCAACTTTCTCGTAGCGGATCACATGCTTTGGATCGAATACGTATCTTCGCAACTGCGACACATGAAAGACGTTGTGCACATTCCCAAGGCTGGACGGCAACGCTAATCTATAAGCTACGGGTCCTACTCCTTCAAGAATTTCGTACGGCCCGATAAAACGTGGTTTCAGTTTCCTTTTAACCCCAAAACGTGTTATCCCTTTCGATGGGGATACCTTGAGGAAAACTTTATCGCCAGCGTGGAACTGTAAGTCCGTCCGTCGGACATCGGCGTACGACTTCTGTCTGTCCTGGGCTTCCTTCATTCCCGCACGGATTTGTCGAAAGATTCCGACCATCTCTTCGACTGCATCGAGTCCAAGCGCCTTTCGTTCGCCAACCTCATCCCAATAGAGAGGTGATATACACTTCCTTCCATAAAGTGCTTCATATGGCGCCATGTCGATCGTTGCTTGAAAGCTGCTGTTGTAGGCGAACTCGATCAGAGGGAGTGCGGTCTCCCAACTTCCGCCTCGGTCGAGCACCACATCTCTTAGCATATCCTCGGGAGTTTGTATCGTTCTTTCGGATTGTCCGTCAGACTGTGGGTGAAAAGCCGTGCTAAAGTTTAGTCGGGTTCAAAGCTCACGCTGTAGGCTAATCCAAAATTTTGAGGTGAACTTCGGGTCACGATCAGACGTAATCGTCACTGGGACTCCATGTAATCGTACGATCTCCTGGATGTAGATCCGAGCTAGCCTATCCGATCCATGGGTCACGGGGATTGGTATGAAGTGTGCACTCTTGGTAAGTCGATCTATGATCACCCAGATCGCGGTGTTCCCTTTTAGGGTCTTCGGCAATGCCGTTACGAAATCCATGGCGATGTGCTCCCATTTCCACTCGGGTATCTCAAGCGGTTGTAGCTTCCCGTACGGTCGTTGGTGTAAGGCTTTCACCTGTTGGCAAGCTAAGCAGCGCTCCACAAATGCTGCGACATCCCTCTTCATGCCGTTCCACCAAAAGGACTTCTTCAGATCTTGGTACATCTTTGTGCTCCCGGGGTGAGCAGTGTATGGGGTTTCGTGAGCTTCGCTCATGATCTCGTTCCTAAGTCCCTCGTCGTTCGGCACACACAGTCTGTCTTCAAAGGTGAGAGCATTGTCGGAAGCCTCGCTAAAATTTTCGGATTCACCGGTTCTTACTTCGACTCGAATCTCCTCCAATCTCGCATCTATCCGTTGTGCTGCAACGATCCTCGTCCTTAGATCAGGTTCTACTACTAACGCGGCGATTCGGCCCTCTACGGTTTCGGGTGTCCTTACTACCTCTATTCGCAACTTACTCAACTCTCGTACTAAACTTTCCTCTTCTGTCAGAAAAATAGCGAGTTGCGAATGGTCTCTACGGCTTAAAGCATCTGCCACTATGTTTGCCTTGCCAGGGTGGTAGTTGATGCCACAATCGTAGTCCTTCACCAGCTCGAGCCACCTCCGTTGTCGCATGTTCAGGTCCTTCTGCTCGAAAAAGTACTTCAAACTCTTATGATCCGTAAAGATTTCACACCTAACTCCGTAGAGATGGTGCCTCCAAATCTTTAGGGCATGCACTACGGAGGCTAACTCTAAATCGTGGGTGGGGTAGTTCAACTCGTGCGGTTTCAATTGTCGTGACGCGTAGGCGATCACCTTGTTGTTCTGCATCAACACGCATCCTAATCTGACCTTCGAAGCGGCGGTCCAGGTAACTCCTCGGGAAAAACGTCGGGAAAATCTCGTACGACAGCAACGTCTTCAAGCCTCCTTTCCTCCTTCTCTTCTCCGTGGAGATAGACAAGGTAGGCTGGGCGTCCTTTCTTTATCATGGCGGTGGCTTGTAACGCGGAGATTATGGCGGTTCGCCAGTTAATCGAGATTCCGTGGTACACGATGGGTCCCGTACCCGGGGCTTGTAGGGATATCTGTCGCTCCTTACAACTAATCGTCGCAAAGTTCGCGGTTAACCAGTCCATTCCTAGGGTTACGTCGACATCTCTCATCGTCATAACTCGCAGGTCGTAAACAACTATCTTAAGTTCTCCTAGTACGATTTCTATGTTCAGGCAAAATCGGGAAATCTCTACTATCCCTCCTACTGGTGAGGACACCATCATCCTATGTTCAGATTTTCTAACAGGCAAGCTCAAGGTATGCACACACAACTCAGATATGAATGAATGAGATGCGTTCGTGTCAAACAAAACAACAATAGGGGTATCGAGGATTTCGCCTAAACCTGCCGAATTTCCACTCTCGGGATTCCCTTGCTCAATCCTGGGCTGCTTCTGACTAACGGCGTACGCTCTAGCCGGGGCGGGAAGTCTTGGGCGGACAGGCTGCTGCAGCTGCGGTGGTTGACTCCGGTTCACTCCCGAGCCCGTCGGTGGCGCCCTCGGCTGCTGACGGAAACTCGGATGGTTCTGCCTCTACCCGGTTCCCACGTTCCTACTTGGACACTCCCTAGAGAAATGACCGTTCCCTCCACAGTTGAAGCACCTAGTCGGGTTTGGTCCCCTACATTCCCCAAAATGGTACTTGGCGCAAACGTTACATTGGGGTGGCCTGGTTCGGGGATCGCTCCTCGGGTTGAACGAAGTCTTCCCTCCTCCGTACGGCGGTCGGTTCTGGGTGGGGCGGTATCGCTTGTTATCGTAGTGGGACCTACTCTCGTCCCATCTCCTCTTATCGTGGTTAAGGCGTGACGGGGGTAGGCCTAGCGTAGTGTTTCCCGCGCTCTTCTCTTTGGGCATTGCTGCCTAAATATCCAGTGCGAGGGCTAGCGCCTCGTCGTACGTAAGGGTTCTACGGACTGCCAATGCCATCCTAATCTCGTGCCTAAGGCCCTCACGAAACTTATCAGCCAGCTTCTCGTCGGTATCCGTCTGTTCCGGCGCATAACGGGTCATGTCACAAAGCGCGCGGTCGTATTCGGTCACGGACAAACATCCCTGAGTGAGGTTGTGGAACTCGGCTGCCTTTGCCTTGCGATAGCTCTTAGGTATGTACTTGTCGTACATCTTGGTCTTGAAGTCTTCCCACGTCATCTCGTCCACACGCTCCTGGGGCATGGTCTTCAGTTTGGTGTCCCAGCAAAAGTCGGCGGACTCGGTCAGTTGATGCTTCACGCAGATCATCTTCTCCGCATCGTTGCATACTAAGGTTCTGAAAATGCGTTCCAGCGCGCGTACCCAAGTTTCGGCCTTAGCGGGGTCACCAATTCCGTCGAATGTAGGAGGCTTTTGGTCTAGGAATAGCTTTACGACTTCCCTATCTACTCGTGGAGGTAGTGGTGGCGACGGCGGCCTTGGTTGCGTCACACTTTCTTCTTCCGAAGCCTGGGAGGTGGGTCCCTCGTTCCTCACGTTGCGTCTAGGCAGCATTCTGATTCATTTTCGCTCGAATTGTTAGCGCACTTATTCAAACCCAAAACAGCGTTGGGGTACATTTGAAAAAGAATTTAACTCCTTCTACAAAAAAGGTCTAAGAAAAGACCACGCAATAGTAGTTGTAAAAAGAAATCAGTTGCAAGAGAAAGCGTAATTAAAGTTGCACCACAAGGTGGAAAACACTTGGAAGAAAACGGAACGAGCAAGTTTATTCACGCAATAAGGGTGGAAAAGAGTGAAGATGGCTCATTGCAAGATGATAAAATAAAAGGTGCGAATTCCCCATTAAATCTCAAAAGTGGTCTCAAAAGGTCTTGATACAATGAATGAAAAGGAGCAAAACAATTGTGAAAGAAAATGACAACGTAAAAAGAGGTTCTAGAATTCAAAAGACATGGGGAAAGGAAAAACAAAATCACTATTCGAGCACTAGACATCTCCGCCCTCGTCCTCTTCGGGTTCTTCCGACTCTCCGACACTCTCCTCGTTCGAGCTCTCTCCCTTCTCTGCGGGTCCCATCTCCTCGTCTTTCTTCTTGTCGCTTAGGGGCGAAGGGATCGAGGTAAGCATCTCTTCGGCCTCTCTTATGATCCTTCGAGGGGCCGAAACGCGCATCCTAAGGGTTCTTCTACGGGGAACGCGGGCAACGTGCGGCTCCTTGTCATCGCGATACTTCATTTGACGTGCTGCTCCTGCCGAGTACCTTTGCGTTGGCGGATGGAGTGGAGGTCCGTCAACGGCGGCAGACATGGCCGGAAGTAAGACACCTATTAGGCCGACGAAGTCTCCTCGAGGCGTGTATTTGGACGGGCTAAACCAGGTGTAGGATACTGAGGCTTGAGCGGTCCACTCGCTCCAAGGGGAAGGTAGTATATGGATAAGTCGCATGATTCCCTCGTGATGGGTAGTTCCATATGCGTAAGCGTCCAGCCAGTGACCGTAGAAATCGGTGACGAAGTTCAGGAGGAACTGCTGTCCGTCCCACTCCAGCTCTCTATAACATTCTACCGGAAAGTTCCTATTCTTGGCGTAGCGGTGACGCATAAGGGCGTGATAGGGTTGAACCATCTACAAAAAGGGGAAAGGATCAAGTCAGCACCGCTACAAAAGGGTAAAAAGAATAACAAGTGTGTATGGTTCCAAGTGGTGCTGCAAAAAAGGATAGATATGCGTAAAGCAAAAGACGGCGGTACGAAGATAATATCGTCGGACGTTCGCGTTCCTAAGGCAGCTATTCGCGCGTTTCCTCTCACGATTCGTCGAGTTCCATGTACACTAATAGCCTTATACTAGTCATTCCACGCTTCTATTGTTGGTACAAGCGATGTGATCGTATAGCTAAGGCATGCTAGGTTCAAAAGTCCAAGTCCAAGCATTGCTACATTTCAACAAAGTCTCACGTAATCATATTCGCAATACACAATTTTCACAAGTCCTCATCATTCAACAAATCACCATTCAAGAAGCATCGCTTCACATTCACAATATTTCCAAACACTTAGAAATCACCATTTAAGAAGCATCGCTTCACAAGCACGCAATATTCTCAACACTTATGGCATGGTTTCTATGTTCTCGACAAATGACATTTTCCACAAAAATTTCCAAGAGTATAAAGTTTAAATCATAGAAATATTCGGTACCTCTTTCTTCGTGGTTGAATGAGACGAGTTGCGGTGTTGAGCCTTCCATATTCAGTTCATTAGAAAAAAATGATTACAAGGACAACTTAGATTTTCGAAAAGACTCTTGGGTCTAGAGCGGAAAGAAACTGAGGCTCTAATACCAACTGTAACAGCCCGCCTTCCTAGGGTACAATAAATGCGGCAACTGCTACCAAACGGACACGAAGAAATGAACAAAGGCTAGGGTTTCATTTAAAGAGTGATGACCAAAAGATTTGAAAGAACTATCAGAGTATTTAAAGCAATAACTTAACCTAGAAGCTTGAATAAGAAAAAGGGAGATATCATAAATAACGATCAAAAATCTCAAGAGTATGACATAGTTTCCGAGATAAAACCACAAGATAGTCTAAGGCCTCTAAAACGAAAGGAGAGTGCAAAGTATTCAAAATAAACATAAGTGTAGCAAAAACTCAGCGGAAAGCGACCAAGAGAAAGAATAGCTATGTATGAAGACACAACTACGCTTGAAGTTCATAACAACCATCTTAATTAATTATCATGCTCAACACCCGCCACCGCTCGTCATCGTTCAACCTGCACATAAGGAAAACACATGCAGGGCTGAGTGTTTTGAAATACTCAGTGAGCTCGTTGCCAAAACATTTTATAAGTTATGCCACCCTTACCAAGTGAACTCGAGTTTTAAGTAGTTATAAGAGAATATCACGAGTATCACAAAATATATTGTTCAATAGACTGACCAGTCAAAATAACTCCCCATTTTTCCTCAACAATTTAATAATCACAATCATTCCATGGTGCGACGAAAGTTTGGCCACACTTTTCGCCCACGAGACCGGCCGACTAGCAAGGACGGCTCTCGATCCCCTCGTGTACACAACCTGGTAGGGTTTGCCGCCCGTACTCAGACCTGAATTCGTTGAACATATCCATAGCCCTATTGCCCAATGGAGCGAACTCGCAAGCTAGGCATCAGGCGCACAATATCACAATAAAACAGACATAGGCATGGCATAACAGTTAAACCACCCTTATTTCTCCACATTCATATATTTGCACATAAAAGAGTTTATGAGTAAAGCCCACCTCGACTGCTTAGGTTTCAAGTATGTTCTTTCCTTTGTTATCCGGCTTCGCAACTGAGGTTTCACCTTTTTAATCACATAAGCACATATTACAAATCAGATTCAACACAAACTCCTAACTCATGCATGTCTCTACACTTTCCTTTTTCCCATCGATTTATCTTATAATCACTAATCAAACTTAAGTCATGATCATCATATTCGCATCTCAACTCTAGATCTAACACCAACATATGCCACACAAGAGTATTTAACCATCAAACACACACACCACACAAACACACGACACACTCACACACGCACACCACACGCACACGCCACACACACATGTATACATATTCCCATATCCCTTTTTATCCCACTTTCACTCAAACAAGATGCATGAGGGTTCAAGAATACCGATTAATCGGTTAGAAAGAAGAGGAATCGAGTAGAAAGGAGAAGATTAATATAAGAATACCTTTTTAAGAAAAACAAACGGTAGAAATGAAGTAAAGACTTGGTTCTTCAAGATTCTTGAGGTTCAAACTCTATTTCTTCACAAAGGATGGAGGATTAATGGAGTAAAGTAGAAGAAAATTGAGAGAGTGAGGAGAAGAGGGAGGGGCGAAAATAATGGGGTATGGGGCGAAAATTATGAGGCTAGGGTTAGGGGTTCTCTTATTTATAGTGCTCAATAAAATCTGTAGGTAAATAAATAGAATATTTGGTAAGATTTGATTCTACACAATAAAATATTGTGAAGTAGGGAAGAAGAAATAAAAATAAGATCTAGGGTTCCCAAGGCATGTAGGTTTCGAAAATTAGGCTCTTTAATTAGCCAAGATTTTGTTTTGGTATATTTTACGGAGTGGAATAAAATATCACAGAGCAAAATAAAAATAAGAATTCTCCCAACTTGGGATTGAAATAGGCGTGTAGTGCTCTTTTTTCAATAAGGCATGGATTTTGAATATTTAACTAAAATAAGATAAGTCAAGATCTCTTAAGGAATGGAAATATTTGGTAGAATATTTAAATTCTAGGTATGGAAGGAAATCAAATAAGGGGTTAACTAAAACAAAATAATTCTTTCCTTCCCACAATAGGTGATTTTCGAAAATCACCAAGAAATAAAGGGGGCTCGATTTTTCCTCCACAAAAATAAGGAATAAATGGGTCTTGGATTTAATTTGGATAAATATCCCAAGAATTAAATTAAATCCGAAAAAAAATAGAATTCCTTCTTCAAAAGCCAAGGGGGTCGAAAATCATAAGAATTGGGTGGCTAGTATTTATGGAAATTTTCTCTAATATTCTCACTCACCCATAAACAAATAATTCATCTCATAACTTAATAAATCACATGCCACATCATATAATAAACAAGTTTGACTTTTCAAACTTCCAATGCAAACCCTAGACTTGACTCGGCCATAGCATCTCATGCAATAAATGCATTCATAACTTAATTCACGTCTCCACGTCATCAAAATAATTTCTAGGGCTCTAAAATTAGGGTTCGGGAAATCGAGATGTTACATCCTACCACACTTAAAAGAAATTTCATCCCGAAATTTGGTACCTTTAGGGAAAGAGTTCCGGGTATAGTTCTATCATTTTATCCTCACGCTCCCACGTGGCTTCTTTGGGCCCGTGGTTTCTCCATTGTATTTTCACGAAGGTAGCGGATTTATTTCTCGAGGTTTGGACCTTTCGATCCAAGATCATCTGGGGTTGCTCCTCGTAGCTCAGATCCGGGTTTACGGCAACTTCCTCGTAGCGGATCACATGCTTTGGATCGAATACGTATCTTCGCAACTGCGACACATGAAAGACGTTGTGCACATTCCCAAGGCTGGGCGGCAACGCTAATCTATAAGCTACGGGTCCTACTTCTTCAAGAATTTCGTACGGCCCGATAAAACGTGGTTTCAGTTTCCTTTTAACCCCAAAACGTGTTACCCCTTTCGATGGGGATACCTTGAGGAAACCTTTATCGCCAGCGTGGAACTGTAAGTCCGTCCGTCGGACATCGGCGTACGACTTCTGTCTGTCCTGGGCTTCCTTCATTCCCGCACGGATTTGTCGAACGATTCCGAACATCTCTTCGACTGCATCGAGTCCAAGCGCCTTTCGTTCGCCAACCTCATCCCAATAGAGAGGTGATATACACTTCCTTCCATAAAGTGCTTCATATGGCGCCATGCCGATCGTTGCTTGAAAGCTGCTGTTGTAGGCGAACTCGATCAGAGGGAGTGCGGTCTCCCAACTTCCGCCTCGGTCGAGCACCACATCTCTTAGCATATCCTCGGGAGTTTGTATCGTTCTTTCGGATTGTCCGTCAGACTGTGGGTGAAAAGCCGTGCTAAAGTTTAGTCGGGTTCAAAGCTCACGCTGTAGGCTAATCCAAAATTTTGAGGTGAACTTCGGGTCACGATCAGACGTAATCGTCACTGGGACTCCATGTAATCGTACGATCTCCTGGATGTAGATCCGAGCTAGCCTATCCGATCCATGGGTCACGGGGATTGGTATGAAGTGTGCACTCTTGGTAAGTCGATCTATGATCACCCAGATCGCGGTGTTCCCTTTTAGGGTCTTCGGCAATGCCGTTACGAAATCCATGGCGATGTGCTCCCATTTCCACTCGGGTATCTCAAGCGGTTGTAGCTTCCCGTACGGTCGTTGGTGTAAGGCTTTCACCTGTTGGCAAGCTAAGCAGCGCTCCACAAATGCTGCGACATCCCTCTTCATGCCGTTCCACCAAAAGGACTTCTTCAGATCTTGGTACATCTTTGTGCTCCCGGGGTGAGCAGTGTATGGGGTTTCGTGAGCTTCGCTCATGATCTCGTTCCTAAGTCCCTCGTCGTTCGGCACACACAGTCTGTCTTCAAAGGTGAGAGCGTTGTCGGAAGCCTCGCTAAAATTTTCGGATTCACCGGTTCTTACTTCGACTCGAATCTCCTCCAATCTCGCATCTATCCGTTGTGCTGCAACGATCCTCGTCCTTAGATCAGGTTCTACTACTAACGCGGCGATTCGGCCCTCTACGGTTTCGGGTGTCCTTACTACCTCTATTCGCAACTTACTCAACTCTCGTACTAAACTTTCCTCTTATGTCAGAAAAATAGCGAGTTGCGAATGGTCTCTACGGCTTAAAGCATCTGCCACTATGTTTGCCTTGCCAGGGTGGTAGTTGATGCCACAATCGTAGTCCTTCACCAGCTCGAGCCACCTCCGTTGTCGCATGTTCAGGTCCTTCTGCTCGAAAAAGTACTTCAAACTCTTATGATCCGTAAAGATTTCACACCTAACTCCGTAGAGATGGTGCCTCCAAATCTTTAGGGCATGCACTACGGAGGCTAACTCTAAATCGTGGGTGGGGTAGTTCAACTCGTGCGGTTTCAATTGTCGTGACGCGTAGGCGATCAACTTGTTGTTCTGCATCAACACGCATCCTAATCCGACCTTCGAAGCGGCGGTGTAAACTACGTAATTCGCTCCAAGCTCTGGCACAGCTAACACTGGTGCGGTGGTCAATTTCTCCTTCAAGAGTTGAAAGCTCGCCTCACACTCCGGCGTCCAGTTCACCTTGATCCCCCTTCTTGAGTTGCTGGGTCATCGGTCTCGCTATCTTGGAGAACCCTTCTATGAACCTTCGATAGTATCCTGCCAAATCCAGGAAACTCCGAATCTCGTTCGGCGTCGATGGCGACTTCCATTGTTGCACCGTCTCAACCTTGGCGGGGTCCACTCGTATTCCTTCTGCCGACACGATGTGTCCTAAAAAGTTCACTTCTTTCAGCCAGAACTCACACTTGCTGAATTTGGCGTACAACTTTTCCGTCCTCAACGTCTCCAGCGGGATTCGTAGGTGCTCCGCGTGCTCCTTCTCGTCCTTCGAGTAGACTAAGATATCATCTATGAACACTAAGACGAACGTATCTAGGTACGGGTGGAAAACTCGGTTCATCAAGTCCATGAACACTGCTGGGGCATTTGTCAGACCGAACGGCATCACAACGAACTCATAGTGACCATATCTAGTACGGAATGTGGTCTTAGGTATATCCTCCTTTCGCACTTTCAGCTGGTGGTATCCGGACTTCAGATCCATCTTAGAGAATACGCCGGCTCCTCGGAATTGATCGAACAGGTCGTCTATCCTTGGCAATGGGTACTTGTTCTTGAGGGTCAATTTGTTCAACTCTCTATAGTCGATACACATTCTCATTGACCCGTCTTTCTTCTTAACGAAGAGCACCGGTGCGCCCCATGGCGAAACACTGGGCCTAACGAAACCTAAGTCCATGAGCTCTTGTAACTGTATCTTTAGTTCCTCTAATTCCTTAGGCGCCATTCGGTATGGTGCCTTTGATACGGGTGCGGCTCCAAGTTCAAGGTCGATCGTAAATTCTAACTGCCTATCCGGTGGCGGTCCAGGTAACTCCTCGGGAAAAACGTCGGGAAAATCTCGTACGACAGCAACGTCTTCAAGCCTCCTTTCCTCCTTCTCTTCTCCGTGGAGATAGACAACGTAGGTTGGACGTCCTTTCTTTATCATGGCGGTGGCTTGTAACGCGGAGATTATGGCGGTTCGCCAGTTCATCGAGATTCTGTGGTACACGATGGGTTCCGTACCCGGGGCTTGTAGGGATATCTGTCGCTCCTTACAACTAATCGTCGCAAAGTTCGCGGTTAACCAGTCCATTCCTAGGATTACGTCGACATCTCTCATCGCCATAACTCGCAAGTCGTAAGCATGATTGGTTTGGCTCCGAGCCATTCCTTAGCCCGGAAATGCAATTTTCAGGGTCTCCGAAGAACATTGGGGATAGAAGACTAGTCTTTCACGGGTATGTTTTTTAGTCTTTAATTATGTAATTTTTAATTTGTAGGATGTTAATTATGTATTTTTTTATTTTCTAGGATTTTAATTATGTATTTTTATTTTTTAGGATTTTAATTATGTAATTTTTATTTTTTAGGATTTTAATTATTTAATTTTTATGTGTTAATGTATTTTTATATTGTAGAAATATTTTTAGTAATTAAAGTATTTAAATTGAATAATAGGATGGTGGGACCTTTGAGCTTGTCCTTGCAGAAGAGCATGGATGTGGATGTTGTGCTCTTGCCTAAGGATAAGGAGTAAAAGTGCATCCGGGTCCACCTCCGTGCTCTTAAATAAGAGCACAGATGGGGATGCTCTAAGTGGAACATTTCTAATTCGGCATAATATTTTATAGTGTTGTTTTGTTAGTAAGTAAAGAGAATAAAGTAAGAGAGACAAAAAATAGAAAGAATGATGTTTCTATATTTAAAAATATATTATTTAAAGTTTGACATTACAAAAGGAAAAATGCGTCGTCTAAAATGGAATAGAGTAATATTCGTAATTCAATATATAAATATATATCGACACATTAAACGAACAAATGTCGTAAATGAGGGATGAGGGTTTAAATGCTGAATTTGTCATTGGAATAGAAGTCCCCAGATATTGCATCCAGCCAAATCAAAGCATTTATGGTGCATGAATGCAGACATTATTCGTACATTTAGAGTTTCCAACAGGTGTCACACGTATATGGAGTGTAATGTCATCCAATTGAATATTGAAAGGGAAAACTGCTAGCTTATTTTCTATGGTTACCAATTGTTTAACTGAGGCTATTTATATTTACCTATAAATATCGAATTAAGTTTGAATTAATTAATTTGGTAGATTTTTTCTGTAAAAATAAAATTTAGTCTTGTAAACGTACTAGGAATTTTTATTGTTCACGGATTTCATACTGTTTATAGTTAAGAAAAAGTAAGAAAAAAAAAATGAAAGGTATGCTGGTTAATATGTGACCTGGTCTTTAAATCGAGCTGCAAAAATGCATACCTTCGAAAATAATATGAGACAAATTTTACAACGTTAAGAGAGATAAGATGTTGCAAATTTTGGTGTGTGGCATAACTTTTTGCCAAAATGGTCCGCAGAAAATGATGTTACTAACATTTCATGATCCGAAAATTTGTCTCATGCCCTATTTGTAATCTTATACTATCTCCTTCTCCCAAATTTTGACACATTTTGACCCGGCACGGATTTTAAAAAATATAATGGAAAGTGAGTTGAAAAAGTTAGTAGGATGTGAGTCCTACTTTTAAAGTATTAGTTTTATAATAAAATGTGAGTATGAATGAGTTAGTGGAATATGAGGTCCACTGCCAGAAATGGTAAAAAGTGAAGTGTGTCAAATTTTCAGGGATGTACCGAAATAGTAAACCGTGTCAAAATTTGGGAGACGGAGGTAGTAATAATTTAGACAGTTTTTGTAATTCGACCCAAAAGATCATATCATAAACTATACCCAATTCATATAAGTATGAGGAAAATCCAAGTACAAAGGTTCCAATGCAAGATGCTATTTCAGATACCCTGATTTGTGCGATACTCCCTCTGTTTTTTAAAAATAGCAACTCTTTCCTTTTTAGTCCGTTCCTTAAAAATAACAATTTTCAAACTTTCCACTTTAGGAAATTTTTACACCCCTAATAAAGTGGACTACATCATCCACTAACATTAATTTCATTACTTTTTTTTTCTTCTCTCTTTTACCTTACCAATTTTTTTCCTCCTCTCTCTTGTTTTATCAAATTGTGCATTAAAATCCATGCCATTTCAAATCTCCTTATTTTTTAAAAACGGAAATAGTATTAATTAAATTAAATCCAATTTCTTGCTACCTAGTTGTCTAAATGTTGATCTAGTATTCTCACTTACAATTTAATAACAAGAATTTGTTGCCTGTGTATTATAGGCTTCATTATTAGTTTGAAACTTGAGTTTAATAACGAGAATTAGAAACTTGAGTTTCTGCATCGTTTGGCATCGTTTCCCTCATATATACGGTTATTTTCGAGAGCGATTGGGCATCGATATATATGGGATCCCATTTTGCTGATTAAACAAGATACATTCCTTTAGATCGATCGAATTGAGCCTTGGATTAATAGCAGTGAAACTGCATGCATAGTTAGAATCAATATGGAAACTGAATATTGTCCTAGTGCAAGAATCGTCTTTAACAAGCAAAAGTACCATCATCTCTCTCATACGTGGCCCAATTAGAATTAATCTAGATGGGTAAACCTAGTTTAGACTAATTTATTTTTTACTAAGATGGATTAGAATTTTATTTTAATTTAATTTTGATTAAATTTTATCACATGGAGTAAAAAGGGTAGGATTGGAAACATTATAATATAATTAATGAGTACACAGATATTCAACCAGAGATGTAATCAAATGCAAACTCTATATATTATACAAACTCTAAACTATGATTTGGCTCGTGAGAAAATGTCAACATGGTGTCAACGGTTGATGCTGTGTTGACATCACAATCTTGAAATTACAATATGTTGACATAGTGTTGACACTGTGTTGAGAAGTTTGGAATTTGTACAAGATATAGATTTTGCATTTTATCACTATCCTATTCAGCAATATATAATTATATGAATAATGAAATTGAAAATGGGGAATCACTTTATTGCTATAGAAACCACATATACAATGACAGAAAGGTGGAACACCTTCATCACTATAAAATGGACCACTTAAAATCAGATAACAAATCTAACACAACACAACACAACGCAACTCCCCATACATATATATTACTATAACAATAAAGAAACAGCATGGTTTGACTTTGAACTACATACATATAAGTATGATCTTTTATGGGCATTGGAAGCCAGTGGGGACCTTCTTGCCACAGTAGTTCAAGAGCAAGCTGAGCGAGATGGGAATGTTGAGGTTGTTTCCCAACACATTGGCCTTGAGTGCAGTGCAGAGGCACACCGCGGCTTCGAGATCCGCCAAACCCTTGATGAGGGTGCAGCATGGTGTCTTGGGAGGGTTTCCCACCACAAGGTGCACCAAGTCATTTAACAAGTTGGCACACACTCCCAATTTGAGTGTTTCTTTGGGGCACTTCCCCTTCGGCGGCGGCTTGGGGGCTGAGGACGGCGGCTTGGGAGCTGGGGACGGCGGCTTGGGGGCTGGGGTTGGCGGCTTGGGGGCCGGGGCAGGAGCCGGGACAGGAGGTTTAGATGGAGGAGGGCATGTGTCCTTATTCGAGCTCACCATTGTGAACAAGAGAATGTTGAAAACAATGAAAATCACTCCTCTTGAAGCCATTGTGAATTTTTGCTAGAGTTGTGTTTGTTGTGATGGATTCTATTGTGTGGGAATTGGGGTTTTTATAGGAAAATTGTTGATTTTATTCAATGTTTTGGAGATATGATTTTTTAGCATCCATGTGGTTGAAAAAAATAAAAATATTTGTTACAGGATATAATGAGAAATCTTGCTAAAGTTTATGGCTGAGTTTTTTCCATTTTTTTTTTGTTACTATGCATTCCTGTAAAATCATAGAAATATGTGTATGGATACAATCCTCATGAAATTTGGTGCTGCAAATTATCATTTTATTTTACAAATGAGTGTGAGTGTAATGTATAGCTCGGTCACAGCTCTTGTGTTATACCTATCACTTAAAATACTTGTATCATGTCATGCATATATATATGATTTTTCTTGAATTTAGAGTGGGGTTGAATCTAGAAAACAAGTGTGGTGGAAAATATTAGCAAACAGGTAAACGAGGCGATACATTAGGCGTAGTATGCTGTTGTGGATATGCCAATTTTATACTCCCTTTGAATTAAATTTTTTGATTAAATAATGCTAGCCAAATAAATCCTTCAGTGAATGGCGAGTTTTTTTTTTATAGTGAATCTAATAATCTACATAATTACTTAAATAGATTTAAATTTGGGCATTTATTTAACTGTGCAATTTTTGCAATGCAAATTCCAAACATGATTTTGGGCGAAGGCTAGGCCTTTGGAAACTTTGTCGATGAACTTTTTGCTGACAATATAGAAGCCACAAATCCAATGTACTAACGTACAATTTCTTCAGTTGTTCCTGTTAAGCATATAGCACACAACTATGTCAATTTTTTCCAAACTTTTAAACATTTTCGTCTATTTTTCAGCTCAAAATGTTGACGTTTCATTTCGGATGCCATTGTATAATACTCCATCCATCCAAGAAAAATTATTTCATTTTACTATTTTGGAATGTCTGCAATTTCAAGTCTCACTCTTTATTGAAATACTTGCTCCTTCCCTCATAGTTGAGTCATTTTTTTATTTGGAGAAGTTCCATTATAGTTGAGTCATTTCTATATATCATAACACTTTATCTCAATCTTATTTTACTCTCTTTTACTTTTTTTTCTCTAGTTTATTCACTTTCTACTCTATTCTCTCTACTTTTTTATATCTCTTACTTCTTTATCTATCTACTTAACACACTAAACATCAATTTCTTAAACTTTGTGTTGAAAAATTTCGCCTCAACTATGAGGGGGAGAAGTACTAATTTTTCTATTTTAGATACGGATCCCACTATACATTTTATTATAAAACCAATACTCCCTCCGTCCCACTATAAAAGTCACATTTTGCCATCGGTTCGTCCCACAATAAAGAGTCATATTTCACTTTTACCATAAATGATAAGATGTCCCAGATTCCACTAACTCATTTCACCTACATTTTATTATAAAACCAATATGGAGTATCAAAATGAGCCTCTTATTCCACTAAATATTTCAACTCATTATTCTTTACATTTCTTAAAATTCGTGCCTACACCAAATGTAACTTTTTATTTGGGACGGGGGAAGTACATTAAAGTGAGATCTACCCTTCACCAGTTCATTTCCCTATTTTTCTTCATAAACTCAAACAATTCCTTAAAATCCATAACAAGTCAAAATGAGACTATAAATAATAAACGTATTGGAGTAGTATATATTTTTAAAATGACATAGTTGTGTGCCAGAGTAGATTATATCAAACCATGCATCAAATATTTTGAGGGAATATCATTTTTGATCCACAAACTTTGCCAAAGTATCATTTTAGGTCCGTAAACTTTGAAAATATCATTTGAGGTCCATCAACTATGGAGTAATATCATTTGAAGTACTTTTTTACTATCTCCAATTTTTTTGGACGAAAATACCCTCAATATTTTTAAGGGTATATATTTTTAATAAACTTATGATATACTCATATTTTTTTATAAATATCTTTACTATATATTTTTGATGAATTTTCTAAATATAATTTGACCTTCAATATTATCACTTAATTTTGTGACATGCAAGAAATAATCCTTATTCAATTTTTTTATTATTAAAGAAGTTCTATATTCAATTTTAAAATTCTTTAATATAAATAATTGAAGAAGCAATTTAACTTGCATGTCACAAAATTAAGTGATAATATTGAAGGTCAAATTATATTTAGAAAAATCGTCAAAAATATATTGTAAAGATATTTATAAAAAATATGAGTATATGATAAGTTTATTAAAAATATATACCCTTTAAGGTATTGAGTGTATTTTCGTCCAGAAAAACTTGGAAATAGTAAAAGAGTATTTCAAATGATATTATCTCATAGTTGATGGACCTCAAATGATATTTTCAAAGTTCACGGACCTAAAATGATACTTTGGCAAAGTTCGTGGACCAAAAAAGAAGTTCGTTAACAAATTATATTACAAATCCAAATTTTTTTCAGCATTTTTATATTGTAGCTATTGCAAAAATTTTGTGAGACATATACTAACAAAATGTTGTAAAATTTGAAGTTGGAGTAACTTACTTTTTACTGTAACATATGTAAAAAATGAAATAGAATTTGTGTAAATAATTGGAGATGAATTTAAATGGAGTCAGAGAATTAGAAATAAAAATAAAAAGTGGCACATCTGATAAGCTTGAAGGTCGGAAAATGTACATATTTCATATGGGATATGTATTAATATGACAACCGTCTTTATTGTAACACCATACCACCATTTTAGGTCATTAGATCTGAAGATAGTGTGATTCTCAAGTTGCCATGTGGCAGCCCATTTTAATTATTGAAACATAAAAAAACGCTAAAAGGAAAAATCAGCATTCTCTATATTTAGTCTATTACCAGATTGCAGTGTTACTCTATGAATATTGAAGTGTTACACACCTGCATCATTCGTTATAGTTTTTTACCTTACCTTGCAGTGTTACTCTATGAATATTGCAGTGTTATCAAGTAGTATTTGCAGTTTATATTTTATTTTATTGTACTTGTTCCTAATATAGTTTATTCAAACGATTGCAGATTTGTTCTCTCAGTATTTTAATGCATAGATTTAAATCACTACAGATGTAATTGAAACATAATATAACATATTTTGAGTTAGTATTAAAAAAAGATTTAGTGTAATTTAATTTGTCTGCAAATTTGTTATATCCTTTTCTTTTACTACCTCCGTCTAAAAAAATAAGCAAAGTTACAAAACATGGATTTATTGCGCAATTGGTTAATATGAGAGATTGAGAAAAAAAGATTGCGAAAGTAGTGTTAACAGATTGTAGAGTAACATTATAGAATGAGGTATAAGATTGTTATTTGTTTAAAACTTTTCATATTTAGAATTAGTCTAATATTTGTAAATGATTTAAAAAAGGTAAAATTAATTTATTTTTATGAACGGATATTTTATGTGTTATTTTTTTTGTTAAACACACAAAAATATGTTATAATTTTCAATAAATCAATAAACTAAAACAAAGCTCATTTCAAAAATGTCGGTAAGTTTTGAATAGGTCACAATTAAATATTGAGCTCCTATAAAGATGAATTCAATAGAAATATTATGTCCTATAAATGTCGGAGTATATTGAATAAGGTAAACTTACTACATGAAAGAAAAGATAAGGGCCCACCATCTCCTCTCTTGCGTTTCATTCTTGGTTTGCTGCCGTTTTAAGCACAGGAGGCCTGCTATGCATTATAACACAGCAGAGGATCCCTCCCCGTGTAATTAGTACACATTAGAATTTAGCAATACTCTATCCGGACTAGCAAATCAACTTTTAATTTGTTTGACTAAGCAATATCCAATTAAAACTTATTAATTCTCAATTAAAATTTATTGGTCACATGCAATTAGATACTTCATCCTTTTCCTTGTTAAAAGAGACAGTTTCTATTAGCCACAAATCTTATGAAAGAGATGTTTAGTGTTTATTAAGTGGGAAGATAATTAATTAAGAAAGAAGCAGAAATAATAAAGTAGGAAAGGTGAAATATGTTAACTTTTGGCAAAAATAGCAATGACTCTATTACGATGGTAACATTCCAAAATGTAAAGAGTCTAAATATTGGCTAATTATAATTTTAATTCTGAATGATTATCCATTTCCATTTCAATTTCATTGCGAATTAAGATGGTGCTTCAGTTACAACCAATACAAATGACAAAAGCAAGAAGCTTACATTATAATCAAAGATAAAAAAAAATGAACAAACATAAGGAATCGACATGACACACAAAGCAACCGTAGTAATAGAGTTTGATCAAATTAGTGATAATTTATGCGCATTGGAAGCCGGATGGCACCTTCTTGCCGCAGTAGTTGACGAGCAAGCTGAGCGAGACGGGCACGTTTAGGTTGTTTCCCAACACATTGGCCTTGAGTGCAGTGCAGAGGCACACGGCCGCCTCGAGATCGGCCAAACCCTCAATGAGAGTGCAGCATGGGGTTTTGGGAGGTGTTCCCACCACAAGGTGAACCAAGTCATTCAGCAAGTTGGCGCAAACTTCAAGGTGTCTTTGGGGCACTTCCCCTTCGACGCCTTGTGGCCATGCCCATGGCCATGGTGGGCCGGGGATGGTGGCTTTGGGATCGGAGTTGGAGATGAAGGAGGGCATGGGACATTGGTTGAGCTTGCTAGTGTGAAAAAGAGAATGTTTAGGACAATGAAAATGGCAGCTCTTGAAGCCATTTCGAGAGAGTGTTTGGGGCTAATTAATTGATGGTGTTTGTGTGGAATGAAGTAGGCTTTGCTTTAGAGCTTCTAGGTGAGAAATTTGGGGGATGAGATTAGGGTTTTTATAGTGAGAAATGTGGGTTTTATTGAATTTTTTGGTGTAATAATTTGAGTAGAGCCATGTGGTTTTGGCGACACTAGAGGAAAGAATAATAATATTTGTCATGAAATTTTGTGTAATATAATTGTAAAAGTTATCAGTTAGCACTCAGTGTTTCTGCTGTATGCGTGATCTATCAAACTTGTATGTATAACTGCTAGAGAAGATTTATTAATTAGTACTACTACATTAGAAGTATTGTTGTAACTTGTAATATATATCAATCACTTCTCTTGTCGTTATCATATAATTAAGTAACATGCACATTGGTCAGTTGCTGATTATTCGTTTTATTGAATCTAGAACGACAAGGTGATACTTTTGCAAACTGTCAAATGTGGCAATGCCAGACTATGATTTGGAGTTTTACTGGTGTATGCTTCTACTATGGAGTTTCAAAATTTTTTACGTTCAAAATATGAATTGGATTCCCCCATAATAATACTATATATAATTCGGATTATTGATGTATTGTAGGTATTTACATGTTATGTTCTGCTTCCTCCGTCCCTGAAAATTTGTTACCTATTTTCTTTTTCGTCCGTCCCAAAAAATTTATCACCTTTCACTTTTATTATTTTTGGTAGTGGACCCCATATTCCACTAACTCATTCCCACTAACATTTTATTATAAAACTAATATATAAAAGTAGGACCCACATGCCACCAACTTTTTCAACCCACTTTTTATTACATTTCTTAAAACCCGTGCCGGGTCAAATGGTGACAAATTATGGGGGACGGGGCGCCAATTTTCCATCCGTTAGAAGTTGAGGCAAAATTTTATGTGGGTGGCTGGTTGATTCGATTATATTTCAGAAATATCTCCCATATCTCTATTATTATATTATCATATCTTTTTCATATCGTTATTATCTTTTTCACTAAGTTAGGTTATTCGTAGGAGTATTATAAATATGATCTATTGTTATTCTCTTGAATAAATCAATGAAATCATAATTATTTGTTTTTTATTTTTATTTAGTTTTCTGTTTAGAATTTTCGATTGTCTGACAGAGCACGATTTCTTTGCGACTTTCTTTATCTTTTTCACTTGATAAGGGTTTTTCCCTTATCACTGGTTGAAAAGCTGATGTGGAGTTTGCTAGCGTAAAAGGGAGACGTCGTCATTTTTGTTATGAAAAATACCACCCGAAAGTAATGTCTTTTTGGGAAATGAACGAAATGTGAAGCCACGTTACAGTTCATACTGTCGGTGCCCCACAATAAAGCACAAACGACGACTGGATTTTTGCGAAGTCATTATCGTGATTTGATGATCTGTGCTAAATTGTTGATCAGATATATAATTTTTAAAAGACATTATGCTCTTTTGGTTGCTAACAATAATTTCAATGATAACTTACTTTTCGATTATTTGTTGTTGGAATACTTTTATGTTATCAATGATTGCGTAGTAGATGGGTCTCGCGGGTTGTGTATGATTGCTCGTTACTAAATTCGGATGAGCCAGAAAATAAAATTTTAAAAAAAAAATTAATACAGAAAATATAAAGATTGAAAGAATTGTAGAGACTATATTGTAGAATTATGAGTATTTAATATAAAATTTATCATATTTTGATTTTTTTTATAATATTTGATTGGTCAAGATTACTTTCTTCATTTCTTGAGTGGATTCAAATCGTAATCTTGATTATTTTCTTCATAAAACAATCTTCTCTTAATTCCAACACCCCTCATCAAGTTGAATATAAGACATGTCGATACTTAACTTGCAACAATCTTCAATTCGATAAATAGTTTATAATCGTATTTAGGAGTTCTTCAATTTTAATTAAAAGTTTATACTCATATCAATCAGCTTTTTTGGTTCATCATCGGCAGTTTTTACTCGTATTTAGAAGCTAAACAAAGAGTTTTAACACTTATCTACGAGCTACTTCAGAAAATTTTAACACGTGTCTAGGAGCAAAATTTAAACAGTTTTTTATCATATTCAGGAGTCAGTTGAAGATATTTTTTGTATCAAAAGTTTTTTTGGACGATTAAAGTGAATGAAATTAGTTTTTGTAAAGGAATTTGTATGGAAGCCATAGAAGAAGAGCAAACTGATTTTGTGTAAGATTGTATATATTTTTGTGTAGTGAACAATACATGATAGCTTGGTATATATAGAGACAATAGAACACTCTAGATGCTAAATGAATCAGTAATTATGCATTTATCATTTCTTGACTCTTCACAATCCACAGCTTGGGCATGACCTTTCATCTTCTTCGTATTGATGGAACATAAGTTAACACTTCCCCTCAATTCAAGGGAGGCCAGCGAACATACTCCCAATACTCCCAATTTGTTGCGTAGCCTCGCGAAGAATTGCAAACTCGGAGGTTTAGTTAAAATATCAGCAACTTGATCAAGGGAAGGAACGTGTCTGTGCTCAATCTCTTTAGCTGCAACTTTGTCACGTACAAAATGAATATCCAACTCTATGTGTTTTGCTCTTGAGTGTAGAACTGGATTTGAAGCTAAGGCAATTGTACTCAAGTTGTCAACCCATATAACAGGGGGTGACTTAACATGAATATGTAACTCATGTAGTAGAGATCGGCATGGGCTAGACTTCTGTACTCAGCCTCAGTACTAGATCTTGACACAACCTTTTGCTTCTTAGAACACCAAGATACCAAATTACCACCAAAGAAAACACAATAGCCAGTGGTTGATCTCCTATCATCAACATCTGAAGCCCAATCTGAATCAGAAAATCCACACAACTTGAAATCTGAAGCTTTAATTTGCAGGCCATAATCAATCGTGCCACTCAGATATCTAACTATCCTTTTTACAGCTTTCCAGTGGGTATCTAATGGACATGCCATATATTGGCTAACTTTATTCACAGAGAAACTAAGCTCAGGTCTGGTTATAGTAACATACTGCAAAGTTCCAACTACACTTCTATATAGCTTACCATCAACTGTTGGTTCTCCTTCTTCTTTACTGAGTTTAAGATCAGAAACCATTGGAGTAGGATATGATTTAGCCTCCAACATTTTCACTTTCTGCAACAATTCAGTGATGTAGCCTGAGATAAATGCAGACCAAGAGTTGTTTTAGACACCTCAATGCCAAGAAAATGAGTCACTTCCCCTAGATCCTTCAAGGAGAATTTCTGATGCAATTGATCAATAATACTTTGAATCCTAGAAGAAGAATTTCCAGAGATGAGTATGTCATCAACATAGAGCAAAAGATATGTAGTGTCTGTCTTTGTGTGTTGAAAGAAGAATGAGTGGTCTGCTTTTGATTGAGTAAATCCAAGGGATAGAAGAGTAGACTGAATGGTAAGGAACCAGGAACGAGAAGCTTGCTTAAGCCTATACAAAGCTTTATTAAGCTTACACACCATCCCTGGAGGACCCTGTTCAAAACCCGGAGGTTGTTTCATGAAATCTCTTCTTCAAGATCACCATTAAGAAAGGCATTATTAACATCAAGATGTCGAATGGGCCAACCATTTGTGACAGCAATACTCAGTATTAATCTAATAGTGGTAGGCTTAACCACTGGACTGAAAGTCTCGACAAAATCAAAACCAGCCTCTTGAGCAAAACCTTGAGCAACTAAACGAGCTTTATGTCTAGCAATTGAACCATCAGCATGCTTCTTGAGCCTAAAAACCCAAGTACAACCAATAAGATTCTTCCCAGGTGGAAGAAACACAAGAGTCCAAGTCTTGTTCCTTAACAATGCCAAGAATTCTGCAGTCATAGCACACTTCCAAACAGGAATAGCAATAGGAATCTTGGCTGAGTGAGGAATGAGAAGATGGAGTTCATCATCATCACACGATTTAGTTTCTGTAGCAAGAGCCTTAGGTTTGAAGATGCCATGCTTAGCTCTAGTGATCATGTGATGTCTGTTGGTAGTAGCAATAGGAATTGATGGAGCGGTTGTAATAGGAGAAGAGAGTGAAGGAGTATTGGACGAGACAGAGTCTGAGACACTAGAAGCAGGCAAGGGAAGAGGAGAAGATATAATATGATCATGAGATGAAAGATCAGGGGAAGATCTTAAAGGAGAATGATAAGGAACTGAAGAAGATTTCGAGGGAGTATGCTGTACAGCAGGAGTTGGAGCATGAGCTGCAGAACGAGTTGGAGCAGGAGCTGCAGAAGGAGCTGGAGAGAAGATAGGATAAGAAGTGGGAGTTGGAGTACTAGGATCAGAGGTGTTTGAATGAGGAATAAGGAAATAAGTAGAAGAAGTAGAGCTAGCAGATTTCTTAGGAAAAACAGTCTCATGAAAAACAATGTCTCTAGTTATAATGACTTTCCCAGAATTCAAGAGAGCCTTATAACCTTTATGAGATTGGCTATATCCAAGAAAAATTGCAGATTCAGACCTAAAATCAAGTTTGGATTTGTTAAGAGGCCTAGTATGCGGATAACAGAGACAACCAAAAGGTTTAAGATCAAGGTAATTAGGCTTGACTTTAAATAGCAGTTCATAAGGTGACAAGAATGATAGGTTTTGAGAGGGAGTTCTATTGATCAGATAGGTAGCAGTAGCAAAGGAGTCATCCCAAAAACATGTGGACAAGCCTGACTGAGAGAGAAGAGTTAAACCAGATTCAACAATGTGTATATGTTTTCTCTCGGCTAGACCATTTTGTTGTGGAGTATATGGACATGAAATGCGATGATGGATACCTTCTGAGTGAAGAAAATCGGTAAGGCCCCTGTATGCCCCACCCCAATCACTCTGAAGACTTTTGATTTTAGTGTTAAGCTGATTTTCTGCAAGAAGTTTGAAGTGTTTGAACACAGGCAAAAGCTCATCTTTGGTTTTCAGGAAATAAATCCAAGTGAAACGACTTGAGTGGTCAATGAAGTTAACATAGTACATAAAACCATTTCTAGAGATTATGGGAGCTGGTCCCCATAGGTCACAGTGTATTAATTCCAAAGGATGATTATGCTGGGATGTGGAGTTAGTATAAGGAATTTTGTGACTTTTAGAGATAGAACAAGAGTGACATATGAAATCAGTATTCATTGATGAAAATGGGATATTACAATCTGATAAAACTCTCTTAACAATAGGCAAAGCACAATGACCAAGTCTTTGATGCCAAAGTTCTAGACTATCAGACTGATTATATGAAGAATAAAAAAGTGAAGGGGAAACTGGTTGCACTGCATTGGTAGGCAAAGAACTGCACTTTATTGAAGAAGTTGGGAGATCTTGAACTCTGTTGAGGAGAAATTTGTATAGCCCATTCTCAAGGATGCCTCGGAGTATTATTTCCTTGGAATCCTGATCCCTCACAAGACAAAAGGTAGGATGGAATTCAAAAAAGACATGATTATCTTTGGCAAAATGAGAGACACAGAAGAGGTTACTAAGCAGAAGAGGTCTAGAAGAATGGTTAGAAGCAGAAAAAACAGTAGCACTACCAACATGAGCAATTTTAACTCCAAAATCATCACCAAGATGAAGAGAATTGCCTCCATGATATTCAGAGGCACTGTTAAGGTTGGAGAGATCATTTGATACATGGTGAGTAGCACCTGAGTCTGGATACCAAGATATTGCAGAAGCAACATCATTAGAATATTCAAGAGGAGATCCATAGCTAGAAGAGCCTCTGATTTGAGCAACATTGGCTGAAGGATTTGAACCAGAAACTGAATTGTGATAACTGGGTTGCTGTTGCTGCTGAGGTGGTCTATAGGTGGACTGTTACTGAGACATGAAATTAGTGGATTGCTGAGGCATGAAATTCTGTTCAAAGCGGTACCAACAACGGCTAGAAGTATGCCCTGGTTTCTCACACAGCTGACAGATCAACCTATTCCCAAATCTTCCTCGGCCACCAGATCTACCACCTCTAAAATCACCTCTTCCTCTAGCATTAACTCTGAACTGATTGCCTCGATAATTCTGATGTTGAGTTTCTTCTTTGCCCGGCATAATAGCATGAGCAATATGAAGAGATGGAGCAGATCCATCCATGTTAACTTTTGATGGCTTGGAAACCTCCAATCTGGACTCAAAACTGAGAAGTAAAGAGCTTACTTCTTGCATAACCCATCCGTCAACTCTAGCTGTGATGGCAACAATAACTGGATCATACTCTGCACTAAGACCATTGAGAACATGAAGGATTTGATCATCCTCTGAAATTTTACAACCTACAGCAGCAAGAAGATCACAATAGGTTTTGATTTTCCCCAAATAATCTATCATGGACATATTCTCCTTCTTCACAGATTGTAATTGCATTTTGTATTGCATCATTTTTGCTTTAGATTGACTAGCAAAACTTGACTCTAAAGCATTCCAGATCTCATAACTTGTAGTTAAACCAACCACCAGACCCAATATACTATCTGTGAGAGACGACTGTAACCAGGAAGCAAGCAATTGATCCTGCTTCTTCCATGGAAGATATTCTGGATTCATTGCCAACTGCGATGATCCATCAACATGAAACATAGGAACTGGCGCAACCTTGCTATCAGAAAGATATGATTCAAGGTCAAATGCCCGAAGTGTAGACATAATTTGCTGTTTCCAAAGGAGGTAATTGCTCTATGTGAGCTTAATTGAAATTGGATGAGATTGGGTTAAAACATAAGCAGAAGCTGAAGCTGAAACTAGTGATTCTTCCATGTTGGAGCTATCACTGTCTGCCATAACATAAAATGATCGAGAAAAAGGAAAAATTAAAAAAAGAGCCCTAGGATGAACCTAGGCTCTGATACCATAAAGGAATTTGTATGGAAGCCATAGAAGAAGAACAAACTGATTTTGTGTAAGATTGTATATATTTTTGTGTAGTGAACAATACATGATAGCTTGGTATATATAGAGACAACAGAACACTCTAGATGCTAAATGAATCAGTAATTATGCATTTATCATTTCTTGACTCTTCACAATCCACAACTTGGGCATGACCTTTCATCTTCTTCGTATTGATGGAACATAAGTTAACATTTTGTAATGAATAAACTAATAATTGATTATGAATCAATAGCCTCTCTGATTCTAAGACAGAAAATAGAATATGAAAAATGAAAGACTATTACAGAAAATAAAAGAATGGAAAGTATCATAAAGATTGCATTGTATTAAGCTTTATTTTAATCTCTCACTACATTCCAACTCAGTTGTACAGAGTTCTATTCTACATGTACAAGAAATGTAACTATAAAAATAGTTTTATTTTTTATTTTGGGTTATCTATCAAAATTAGACTCTATTTATTTATAGTAAAAAAATATCCAATGATGTACTGTATGTCTCATTTTCTACTAATCAATGTTTTAAAAATCAAACTGATAAACAAACTGACGAGACAACTGGTCATGATTAAACCACTTGCCAATGGGAATATTGTTGTAAATATATAAAGTTAATATATGATATACAAAATACATTAATATAGTGATTAATGAATATAATTAATTACATATCACAATTTAACATTAATCATTATATATAATTAGTCGCATATATAAATAATGTATAATTAATATAATAAAGCAATATTATAGCACACATTTTAATAATAATTGTAACTATTTATATTTAGTAAATAAAAAATGTAATAATAATATACTTACAAAAGTATTAAATCTATGATTAACTATATATAAAAATAATAAAATTTAATGAATGCTAAAGTATAATTAAAGTGGACGATAAATACAATTGAATATATATTACTCCCTTCGTCCTATAGAAATAATTCAACTTTAATTTTCATCAGTTCCACATAAATAGTTCGTACCCATTTATGAAAACAAAAAATTCCTTTTCTTTGAGCCTGCCCTTTGAGTTTACCTCAAATGCTTAAATTTGAAACCACCACAAATTTCCTTCTTCTAGCTCATATCATTTAGTAGCATTTGGGCATTAGCGCTCCTTCAACATATGCATTGAGGTCGCGGCTGTAGTTGCACACTAATAAAACGGTGCAACTAACATAATCTAGTCCACCGAGCATTTCATTCAATAAACAACAACTCACAGTACATCCAAAATTAACATTAGCACAATCAAGTATGATTTTGACGAATTGAATCTAGATTGCGATTCAACCTCATAAAATGCTTATAGCGATGCTCAACCATTTCATGACTATGTTCTTCAACAAAATCTTTCATTTAAAAACCAATCTACACAGAAAATTTGAATGTCACTCTAGCTTTGAAACCACGTCTCTGTTTGACCTCCGTCTGATACGCTCGGATTTTGCACTATTTTAAAACCTATATTTGGTCTATTTTTAATGTCTAAATCGCAAGTCATGTCCATATTTTTTTATATTTTATCTATGTTGGTATTTTTACATATTTTGTGAGATTTGTGCATATTTGAACTCAAAAAGATAGGAAAGAGTCGAAGTTGGAAATCTGGAGCATTCATGCCGTCCAGCAGTCCGCTGCAACAAGAGCAGCGACCGCTACACCTATAGCAGCCCGCTCCAGAGAAAGTTGTGCTGAAAATCTGAAGACGCCCAGCGACCGCTGGGGATTGCGCAGCGATCGCTCGAGAAGTTCTCGAAGCTACTGGACTAATTTGCAGCGACTGCTACAACACATGCAGCGACCGCTACCCAAAATGGCAGAAGTTATGGACAACACAGCGACCGCTGGCCAAGGTGCAGCGGTCAGCTGCGAAAACGCGGCGCACGATTTGACGTATATTCTCTCCAGATTTTACCAAAATTAGCCACCTTTTTCCTTATTCCCGTAGGACTCGATTTCTTCCCTAAAATACCCCCTCAAACCTCTTCATTCATACCTTACCTTACTTTTATCATCTTTTTGCCTCATAATTCTAGAGCATAAAATAGAGAGAGTTCTTCACCGTGCAAGAGGTTAGAGACGAAATCAAGTGAAGATCAAGGCTACGAGGATTCTACCTTTGGGTTTTATTGCTTTTAGTTCTTATGTTCACTTTTTCCCTTCATTCTATGTTTTTACATTATTCTACCATGTGTAACTAAATTCATAGGATTTAGGGATGGGTTAGTAACGACTTTAGTTATACAATCTTTTTTCTATTTAATATCCGTTTTGTTTTTACTTCGTTTCTTCCTTAAGTTGTTCCGTAATACTTCATATTTGAGTGACACATTCGATGAAGATTTAATATAACTTGCTACATAATCGTGAGAGGAGGTTGGCGAGTTAGATCCACTTAATGGACACTACAATTAGCTTCCCTTAAAACGACACTGTTATTGAGAGTAAGGACTTTTCAAGGGTCTTAGGAGCTTTTAGGAGTTACAAATCTAGGATTGACAACCCTAGTTTTAGTAATCTACGCTTGTAGCACATGTGCATAACTAGTGTGACTCGTTCTATCGAAGTTTAAACTGTGCTAGAGTATTGTAGTTGGAACTTGTATAACCATAACTGTGAACGCACATCCCTGGAATTCTCTTATTTTTCATATCTTTATCTCTAGTATTTGTTACAATTAGTTGTTTACCGCTTTCAGTTCCCTTGTTTTCAAAAAAGTTTTCACAAATCCTTGGTTTTCCAAATAGTAAAATAAGCTTAGTAGAAGGTAGCCAGTCTGTGATATTATTCCTCGTGTTCGACAACCCGGTACTAACCTTTAGCTATACTAGATCTACCCTGTATACTTGCAGGTATTTTTAGTGCTAATAAAAAGTGCATCAAGTTTTTGGCGCCGTTGCCGGGGAATAACATCACTTTGTGATTGATATCTTCAAACGGACGATTTTGCTACTTTGGATTTTACTGCTTTCATTTTTATTTTTGTTTTCTTTTTCTTTTTAGTTTAATGGATCTCGAGGGTCCATACTATGATGAGCAGTTGGGAGGATACTACGAGGAGTGTTACAGCCCCGACCAAGGGGGATCATATTATGACCCAGACTGCTCTAATTTTTCATACGACGTATAAGATCCTTATGTGAATGATAACTCTGAAATTTCTGCAGATATAGAGGAGCGAACCTCCTCCAAATGGGACGAAATACTAGAAGTATGCATCATCGAGATCTAGGAAAACATGAAGGTAACAAACCAACGGTAGTTTAATTTGGAAAGGAACACGAGTCTGTTGGAGCAAGGTCTGGCGACCCTAGCCGTGCAAGTGGGGGAGTTAGAACTCAACATGGGAGCGTTGGCAACGATAATAGGGAGCAAGCACATGCCAGGAATGTTTCCGAGATTACCAGAGATCAATCCTAAGGGAAACTGCCATGCCATGCAGCTCCGGAGTGGGACTACATATCAACCTCCAGAAGCATCGGATCTAGGAAGGGGGAGAAAGGAGAGAGAAAAGGGGTTGACCAACCTGAGGCCTGCCGCTGATCAATCGCCAGCGGCCGCTGCACCACCTCGCAGCGGTCCGCCAGAAAAAACCCTCAGACTGCAGAGCCAGATTTAGACAGCGATACTAATGCACCGCCATCGGCCGCTGCGGTGCCCCGCAGCAGCCCGCTACCCGAGATACAGATCCCAGATCCGGTCTCCTCCAGTGTTCCCGTCATCCCATATCCCCAGAGATTGAAGAGCAAGAAGCTAGATGCCCAATTTACCAAGTAACGACTCTTTCTAAATGAGATGATGAGTTTCGAATGGAAGCATATGATAGCTCGTCTACTTACAAGGAAAGGATGAAAGCATACCATGACCGGATGATTAGTCCGCAAGAACTCACTTTGGGGGATGTTGTTTTGTTACACAATTTGCGACTCTCCCTCTTTCCTGGCAAGTTGAAGTCCAAGTGGACCAGTCCCTACATGATCAAGAAGATTTATGATAGTGGAACAGTTGAATTACTAGCGCTAGATGGTAAGTTGTTTCAAGCAAATGGCCACCATGTGAAGAAGTATTATAGCACGGACAAGGTGGTGGAGGAGGAAGTGGACTTGGAGGAGCCCCAAAAGGAGTAAAAGGGGTAAAGTCGAGCCAACGACTTTAAAATAAAGGCGCTTGTTAGGTGGCAACCCAACCATGTTTTGACAATTTTTTCTTGAGTTTTTGGTTATTTTTGTTTTAATTTTCATTTTTAAATCCTTGAAAAATTTTCGCAGGTTCTAAACTCTCGCCAGCGAGGCCCGCTGGCCACGCACTGGAAGATTCTGACTAGTCCGCAGCGACCGCTGAGGGAGGCCCAGCGACCGCTGTCCAAATACAGTTCCAGCGCGATTTTTCGATCTTTTTCGAATTTCAAGGTATCTTTATTGCTTTCTAGTTTATTGATAAGTCGTATTCGTAGCCTTGGTTATTGGTCAGTATGTCGTGGTTTTTCATGTATTATTTGCAAAACAGTTGCTTAAGTTCGTAGGAGACGGTTCGGACGCGCAGGTGAAAAGAGCGCTAGAAGGGTGCAATACTGACCAGGATGTATGCCAGAGAGAAGGCTCGAGATGGAGAAGAAGGATAGCTGGGATGATCATAACAAGGGCAGAAAAGTCAAATTGCGAAGGAAGTCTACCCTATAAGCAGGGGCAAGTCTCCCTATAAAAGAAGCCACTTGAAGAGAGAGAAAAGAGTTCCGAGTTCGAAAGTCCAACCACCACACTTAGTTAGAATTCTCTCTAGAAGATCAGTTCCTTCAGCATTCTCCAGTCTTCTCGTTCCTCGCCACAGCTATGGTCACCTGAAGTCCAGCAGTCCACCGGAGAGTCATCATCCCCCTGTTCCAGCCAGTTTGTTGTCGTAGTATAGCAGTTTCATCGCCCGAAGTGGCATAAACAATCTTCAATTGCTTTCCTAGTTTAAAGTTTGCTTTCTTCGTTGGGTCTGTTGCAAACATTAATTTTCCTTTTGAAGTATTTCGTGAAGATCCGAACGTTTAAGTTATGAAGTGTCTATTTCGCATGTCTCTTTGGTTTGAATTTGCTTCGTTCTGCCTAGGAAAGTTAGATTTAGTCGTTGCTTTTAATGTTTAAGTGTTTACGCATGTTTTCGTTTGAGTAATCTAAATCTGGAGTTGTTGATTGAAAGTTGTAGTTAGGTTTCAGTTTAAATTTTCGTGCATGAGTTTCTTGTTCTGCTTTGTTATTACCACCTTGCATGTTAGTCAGTAGAAGTAATCTGCAGTGTCAGTCGTTTATCTTAAGTTTGAGCATTTTAATTAATGGATCTTGAGTTTGAAGTTATGAATCTGAGTTTAGCTATGGAGTTTATGTTCATATGATTTCTGTTAAAACTTGGTGAAGAAGAAAACGTCAAAATCAACTTTTGTTTTGGACCACTTTTGCTTTTTAGTTACTTTTTGCTTTTGTCTTTTACTTTTCAGTTGTACCTTCCAGACCTGTCAGAAAGCCACTCAGCCACCAGATATACCCTGTTGTCTATATTTCCCCAATTAGTAACTGTCTTCTTTTCACATGTCTCTGAGATACCTTATCCCCAATTTTCACGAACACAACCACATGTCTGTTACTTTCACGCCTACTAGACAGTGGAGTACTACCTTTACTTTCCGCCTAGATAAAGTCTCAACCCAAAAGCATGGTAGCTAACCAAAACCACCCAAGAGTATCACCATAATTATCCGAGCGTGTCCATCCTTGTGGGATTCGACCCTTACCTCTACACAACAACACCGCATGACCGAGAGCACTGTCATTTACTCAAGTCCCTACTGATCTACAAACTTATTTTACACTTTGTTGTACATAAGTTTGGGGGAATGAAGTGGTGGACCGTGAGTTTAGGGTTTCTGTTTTGTTTTTGTTTTGAAATAAAACCCGAAGGTGAATTTTCTTGAAAATATGTCATGAACTTAGCATGAAGAACTTAGAAACACGCATGCTTAGGGACGCACATTAGACAGAGTTGCCAATGATATTACATTCCATCCCTGTTTAAGTATGGTTTGATGTCTTGATTTGATGGTTTGGTAAAAAGGTGCATAATTAGTGAATTGCTTGTTCGCCTTGAATCATACTTATACTTTGTGAGATTTGAGCCTTAATTTCTTTCTTTTGTGATTTATCTGCATTCACGTATATGTTTCTAGAACTTGCTCCTAGTCTGCCTAAGTTTACATAGTGTTTGAGTTGATAAGGGAAGATGTTGGACCATCATTTCTAGCCCACTTTTACATCCAAATTTTTGACCCTCTCAAAATTTCATATTTTTTCCCTTTTGGAGCCAATTTTGAGCCTTTAAGCCTATTCTTTGGAAGCCAAATAAATGGGGACAATTTCTTGGGTTAGTATAACTTTTGTTATCTTTTGTAAAGGAATTGGAAAGATAAGGAGGAAAGTTATAAAAAAAAATAGTGTGCTTAAATGTTGAAAAGTACAAGTTGTGAAAAAAGAAAAAAAATCAAAATATGTGCTTGATCTAGAAAGGATGTGTATGAAAAAGAAAAGATAAAGAAAAAAAAGTTGTGAAAGGTTGTGAAAAGAAAAGAAAAATCAAAGGATTGGAAAGTGAGTTGAAGGAGAAAAATAAGTATTAAAAGTGTCTTGGGGTTTAGAAAAGTGGATTCAATTTAACTCTATTTGGGATATCTTTATGTTTAAGGCACTATTTAGCCAAATATTCCTCACCTACCAAAGAGCCTACATTACAACAAAAAATAAAGATCTTTCGGATTTTTTATGCTTATTCACGTCTAGTAGAGGGATTAGACTTTGATCAAGCCTATGGTAAACTTTGCATGATGCATGATTTGAGTGCTATACACTTAACATTTATACACTTTGAGAGTAAGAGAAAGAATCACTTCCCATATTTGGAAGTTTGCCACATGTGAATGCATGAATTCAAGGTGTTCCACGAGCTAGTAATGAAAATGCATTAATAAGTCTTGTTTGATTTGATTGCGTTAATTCATGCTTAATCTATTCTTTCATCTTTTGAGGCAATTATGGCGTCTAGTCCTTGTGCATTCCGTGCATCTATTTTTGTGTCTTTATTGTTTTGTTTGAGGACAAACAAAAATGTAAGTTTGAGGAAGTTGATACGCTCGGATTTTGCACTGTTTTAAGACCTTTATTTGATCTTAATTTAATGTCTAAATCGCAATTCATGCCCATATATTGCATATTTTATCTATTTTGGTATTTTAATATGTTTTGTGAAATTTGTGCATATTTGAGCTCAAAAAGACAAGGAAAGTCAAAAGGGCAGTGATAGGAGCTTGAGCACCTTTCGAGTTTGCTAATGGGATATTTTAAGACTAGGTTCTTCAAGAGGGAGAACCGTGAATTTGCATTGAGAATAAGAATGATAATAATTATATTGTTATTTCTAAATGAACGCTATAACCAAACAATTATACGATTAATAGGACATCTGAACACTAGGAAGAATTAATTAAAATAATTAATTTTAAATCATTGCTAATAATCTTTTTAAGTTGTTAGCTTTGCTAACTCATCAACACAGTGTATTAAAAATGTTAACACGGTGACATGAAAATGTCAACATATAATGTGAACACAGTATATTAAAATGTTAACAAAATTATATGTTGACATTTTAATGTCATCGTATTGACGTTTTTAATACACTGCGATGATGAGTTAGGAGAGTTACCTACTTAAGAAAATTAGCAATTGATATCACCTTAGCTATGCTAAATCAAATAATAATAAGAAGACACAATCGAGATAACTTGTATATATAGTTAAAACTAAATCTTGCGATGCGGTCTTGTTGGGCGATATTTATGTACTATTATGTAAACTAACTGCAAGGTATGCAACATAGAGAAAATAGCTAATGGTTAGTATAGAATATATGGAAGGCAAAACATATTCTCAGGTCCTTATACTTTAATCAAAATGTTCATTAGGTCCTCATACAATTTTTTCGTTTTAATAGGTCCTTATACCTTTCTCATAAATTTCATCACATCCTCGTACAATTTTTTCGTTTTAGTAGGTCCTTATACTTTAATTATAACTTTTATTAGGTCCTTATACAATTTTTTATTTTAAGATATTCTTTTACTTTTATCTTAGATAATAATTTATATTTAATTAAATTTAATGAACCTTTTAATTTTATCATTTAACTTATCTTATAATTATAAATATTCAGGAAACGTATCTTTCAATATAAATATAAATAATCAATTGAAAATTCGGATAGTTATTCTAAAAAAACTTCGATTTTAATCTTCAATCATCACGGTTAATCTTTTTATTATTCTCTACAACTTATTGAGATTATTGGATAACAAGATGATATTATATTTATAGATTATGCTAAGTTAAATAATGAAATATTAAAAAGTTCATTAAGTTTAATTAAATTTAGATTATTATCCAAGATAAATGTAAAAAAATCCCTAAAATAAAAAGATTGTACAAGGACCTAATGAAAGTTATGATAAAAGTACAAGGACCTACTAAAACGAAAAATTGTACGAGGACCTGATAAAAATATTGTGAAAAGTATAAGGACCTATTAAAACAAAAAAATTGTACAAGGACCTAATGAACATTTTGACTAAAGTATAAGGACCTAAGTATGTATTTTGCCTATATGGAATAAGATTGCAAGTTCTGTCATATACTATGTGGAGACATTGGGTTTTTGGTTTTATATATTAACCAAAACAGAAATAAATAAGAAAATAGAATAAAAGTAATACTCCTCCATTCTATAATAGATATCACACTTGACTAATGGCATGAGAATTTAAGAGACGTTGTTCTATATGTTAAGTGAACAGAGAAAATAGTATATTTATATTAATTTCAGAAATAATAATTTTTAAAAAAATGTGACATTTTTTTTGGGACATACTAAATATGATATCTATTATGGGATGGGGAGAGTAATAAAAAATTAGACAAAAAAAGAGAATTCCATAAATATTTACTTATTTTACTACTTTCGGGCATGATTGGTAGCTACTAAAAGCCCCATACACACACATAAAAGCCCATAATGTGCGGAGCTGTATCACCTTATCAACTGCTTGGTAGAGGCCGTCGATATCAGGCGACCCTTGCAATCCACTATCCCAGAAATTTTGAGGTATTACGTTTTCCTCGATTCATCGATTTGTGGTTTATGCAATTTATCCCCAAATTACCCTCTTTTACAGTTGAAGATCTGAACAGCAGAGGCGGACCTTGCAAGTGTTTGACGGCGAATTATCGACCAATCCGACAACCCTCAGGTACGCCGAAACCCACAGGTATGCCGTAACATAAATCGCTAATTTGTGTCGTTGAATTTTGAGATCTGGGCTTTAAACAGTAATACATGAGTCCGACGCTGAATGATTCTTCAAAATTGACTGAATACAAGTAATTTGGTAGTTTGCTCTTGCGATCTGATGTGATTTTCTCGATGCGATTACATTCTCTGTGTGAGTTTTAAAGATTCATCAGGATCTTCATCTCCTTCGCAATCTGTGTTTCAGTAATCGATGGTGGATTAATTTTGATTTTACAATTGAAGAAGACGCAAATAAACAATTATTACAATTCGATGTTATTTTACTTTTTGTATGTTTAAAGATTTGAAATTGATCAAGATATGGTAAAATAGAACGAGATATGCATAAAGAAAAACGTTAGAGAAAGTTTATTGAGATTTCGTTGAGTTGATTTCCAAAATTAATAACAAAATTTGGTGAAATCTGAGTGGAAAATCATTGAATTCTTGACAATTATTGCAATGCAACTTCATGTGTTTATTGAATGAGAAGAATAACAGATGAAATTGATCTATATACATATACATGGTTTGAATGAATATCTGATCACCGCATCTCTTGTGGTGTTGCAGTTTGAAGTGAATAGGGAGTGGAAAGTGGTCTCTGGGGAAGAAAGCACAGAGATCGAGTTTCAGAATCAAAGGAGAGGGGAGTGATCGAAGCAACTTAACCTCGGCCATCAGCCATTCCTCCCAAGTAAGATGCTTACTCATGGTAGAATGTATGGTGTTTTCTCTGTTTCTATTTGAAGTTAAGTAAGTAACCATGTTTGTTATCTTTGTCTAGTCCTCGTCTGCCAGTGAATGCGCCCGGACCAATTGTTGATGATCGCAGCACTCCCTTGATTCATATGACACCTATTGAAGAGGCTGATGTTGAACTTGCACCTTCCGTCTCCCACGCAGCTGATAGTGGCCCGATGATCCTACAGCCACAGCAGGGAAACTCAATGCAGCCCAATATTGCTCAGTAAATTACAGGAGTATGGATTCCGGGGGGGGGGGGGGGAGAGGGGGTCTGAGTTGAGAGGAAACCATGTTGCACCTGCTTATATGGATGCATTGAGGAGAAGATGGCGCGAAGTGGCCAAATAGTCCGCGCCAAATGAGCAGAGACACAAAGACGATGGAGGGCAAGGGAGTCAGATAACTTAAAAAAGAAAGGACATAAATGACATCACAATGGTTAGTATGACATTCCAGTAAATTGACTTTGGCCTACCAAACGATGGATTAATCTAAAAAAGGTTTGTACCAAACATCATTAAAGCCAACATTAATAATCTAAAATTGTTGTAAATCATGTTAACTGGGAAATGAGTAAAAGTCCAAGATTGCTACCAATCGCGCCCTAAGTGTATCACTTATCAGTTTAATCATCCAATCTTGATTATATAGTCACTAGGGCAAGTTATATAGATCCCAACTAATTGAGAAAATAGATTGCAAAGCTTTAACGTTGTCAATTAAAAGCATACAGTTTTATATAGTTTCTTAGACCCTTAAAAAGCCTCATTCCTAGATTTATTCGAGATATTGACTATAGTGTTACGACTCTGATCTAATATGTGGATTGTCTCTAGATTCCCACATACCAATAGATCATATATTCATTGATTGTCAGTCAATCATAAGTATTATCACATAGAGTTAGGACAAAATAAATGAAGAAAATCTTCAATTCATTTGTCTTTTTTCTCCCATTATCTTTTCTAATTTGGTAATCATTATACTTGTATGATTGACTATCGTTAAAAGCTTTTTTTTTTTTTGTAAGAAATAGACGAGCGAATCCGATTAATGTAAAATTTGAGGTTTCTTCTTTATAACAAAATGGAAAGTCCTCAAAATACCCTGTCTGATTGAAACCCAACACTCACTGCCACCATTGTCATCCTCTTGAAATAAACTTATAAAAGCTCAATATACATTTAAAAAAGTACTTAACAGAAGAATACTAAACTTAATTGGGCATCTGCAGAATTCGGCCCATCTCGGCCCGCTAGCCCACACACATTGCATGCACAAGCTGTCCTGCCCCGAGCTTGAGTTTACTCTCTCCGTCCACTAAATAATTAGTAGCATCTCAATTGTCTGCCATTTAAATCTCACTATCTATCTCCATCCACTAAACAATACTCCCTTTATTCCATAATAATAGAGACACTTTCATTTTTCGTCTTTTCAATAAAAGTAGTCCATTATCATTTATGGAAAGTTCTCTCTAACTCATTATCTATATATATATATATATCAATTTATTCACAAGTTATATCATTAGGGCCTACCATTAACCACTAATAATAATATGAGTTCCACTATCCACTAATATTATTTTAGGGATGTGATCAATTGCTAACTCATCCCTTAATTGCTAACTACAACTAATTTAAATCCATAGAATTTCCAGAGATCTAGTTGTCTATATATTGCTATGTGTAATTTTCTTTTATTATTATTTAAATTTAAATAGATTAAAAGAATGACCAAATTTAGGGCTTTGGACAAAATGTCAATACAGTATATATAAAGATCATCAATGTGATTCATTGAATATGTCAACACGATTTTGCATTAACATTGTATATGTGTTATATTGACATATTTTGATCCTTACATTTACATTAAACTGATAGGAAAAAATAAGAAAATTAAAAAAAAAATCAAATTTTGACATCGGAACATATGCAAGTGAGATCTCGTTAGAATCCTTATAAAATTATCTTTAATTTGATATATTTTGTATATTAAAATAATATAAATTGAGATAGTTATAATCATTTAAGGTTTTGGGACATTTTTAAAAGTTGATTATAACTATTTTTTTGTTAATTGACATTAATACACCTAATTGACATTTTTTGTGCATTTAATGATCTAATGCCCTACCATTTAGTTGTAGTTAGCAATTTAAGAGAGAGTTAGCAATATAACACACCTCTATTATTTTAATTATCAATCTCAAAATTTATCTTACTTTACCAATTACTCTCTCCGTCCGCGAATATTAGTCTCATTTCTTTTCTTCACGGGTTTTAAGAAATGTTAAGAAAAATGGGTGGGAGAAAGTTAATGGAATACAAGTTCCACCTGTATATATTAGTTTTAAATGATATGTGAGTGGAATGAGTTAGTGGAATGTGAGCCTCTTTACCATTTATGGTAACTATGAACAGGGACTCCTATTCGCGGATGGAGGGAGTACTCCCTCCGTTCCTTGTTAATAGAAGCATTTCTTTTTACACGGAGTTTAAGAATAGTGTTTTAAATGGATGGTGACAAAAAGTAAAAGAGGTGAAGAGAGAATAAAGTAAAAATGAGAATTACTTTTTGCCAAAAGTAGAAATGACTCAATCAACTTAAAACTTCCAAAAATTGAAAAATGACTCTATTAATTCACATGTCGTCTCAAATGTCCATGTTTTATGGGATAGAGGAAGTATCTCAATTTGTTATAGGGACGTCCGTAATTTAAAATCTCATTTTTTTTCCATTTAGATAGTGAATCCCATGCTCCACTAAATCATTAAACTTGCATTTTACTCAAAAATTACTTCCTCTTCTTCTTCTTTTTTAAATTGTCACGGTTGACTTGAGTCTACGACGATGAGGGAGGATAAACTAAAACTTCACAGCTGGAAAACGTCGTCGTACTAACTCAAACTTCATAACTGGGAAATGTCTTCCCATGGATAGAGCAACAAACGCAACGTTTACTTATTCACTTAATTAATGCCGAAAAACAAAGACAAAAACATTTATGCTAAAATCTTTTTTAATGGTACTATAAAACTCAAATAGAGAAAGAGAATAGCTTTAATGCACCTCAAAATCCATTTCATTTTGGAATTTTGATAAATAAATACCTATTTTAATTTTAGGTTTACACTACTAACATACCTTCAATGATTAGAAAATCTGCAAATAATATATTAATGTAACCTCTACTCCATTAATATGAGGTCTTTTGAAAATTGACCCTATAAGAAAACCCTGAGGGCTTATCCCAAAACAGAAAATATCATATTAATGTGGAGTTCCGTAATGCATCGACGAACCCAAACAATACCCAAATCACTTTTTGAGATTTATGAGTATAAAAAGCGAGTAGATAGAAAATATGATTTAAGTTTCTGTTTATTTTAAATAACTTAAGTAAAATGACTATCTGATGTGATATTTACGTTAAAACGAGTTTGAATTTGGTATAAATCATTGAAGATACTAATACATACAACATGTAAATGAGCACCATATTAGGTTCCCTTGTTATGAATAGGTGGTTTGCGATGGGGTTGGGCATAATCCATTACTACGATGTCCTCCACCCTGCCTTTATCCTTAGTGCTCTCATTTTCCTCAGAGTTGAACACCGACGACTCTACCTTCGCTCTCTTCCATGACTCAGAACCTTTTGTATTTTTTCCTGCATGCATAGTTATAGTATCAATAATTGTAATAAATGAAAATTACTAAATTGAGAATATCTGATACAACAGTAACTTGATTTTACAAGATGGTAGTAGTAATTAATTATTTGTAGTTATTCCACATCACTTGTCCCCGCTCTTCAATCACTTGACAGTACTATGATGCAGTCCGAATATATTAACTGGCGAAATGACTTGAAATTTACACGGAAGTTTTAGTTTTGATTTCCTAATTGGGGTTTTATTTCCTTTTACATTCCTATGGTTTCCTAACCACATATAAATAGTGAGTTTCATTGTTTCGAAGTACCAAACTTTCATTATAAATTTTATTTTTGTAATCAAGAAATTAGAATTTCTCTTACTATTACCTTTCCAGTTTGGTCATTCTACACAAGTTTTTTATCATACTAGTTTGGCCTATCTATGATATACTCCCCCCCGTCCCATTAAATATGCAACATTTGTTTTTCGGCACAAGATTTTATGTAGTGTTGTTTTGTAAGTTAATAAAGAGAGAGTAAAGTAAGAGAGAAGAAAAAGTAGAGAGAGTATTGTTTCCATTTTTAGAAACGTTTCATTTTTAATGGGACAAACCAATAAGGAAAATGTTTCATTTCCAATGGGACAAAGGGAGTACTATATATACACTATGAGATCGGATCTCAGTTCCATCCTATTTTCGAAATTCAAAAAGAAAAAAATAACATTGTACACGCACCTAAATTCTACAGGGAGTATAGATTTCTGAAAGACTTCCATAACAATAATATGAAATCATGATGGAATAATAACAAAATTTTACTCTATACTTTCTAGGAAATAGGGAAACTGGTTGACAAGAATTGAAAATTAAATCTCTTACAAACCTTTAGTGTTTTGATCTTGTTGGTCCGAGAAAAACTTTGACGTTTCTGCATCCTGCACAATTTTTCCTTGTCAATCAAAACCTGATTTTTGTGTGAATTAATCATCAAAGTAGAATTGAATATATGTAAAAGTAATTTGACCTTGCTTCGAAATGGAAGTTGACCAGCTAAAGATTTTTTATCCGAAACCATAACAAGTTTAGCAGTGCATGCATGCAAATTAAGATAGAAAACAAGATAATAAGCTAGTAGTACAGCCATAACAATAGACTCCAATATAATGTATAATAATAATTAATACAGATTATTTGAAAACTAGGGATGCTAATGTTTAAGATCAAATTTTGGTGACGGCATGGCAGAGAGGAATTGTTGATTTGGGTAAGTAAGATGGCTATGCATATAAATATTGTCAAAGGGAAAACGAAGCATTAAATGTATGAGATGGATTTTGGTTTGAAGAGAACATGATGTGCTCAACATTCAATACAAAATTGAAGATATCATCGGGGCCCACATGTAAATTCCTACAATTTCTTTTCAGTCAAATCGATGTGGAATCAATTTATATCCATGAAAAGTACGAACAATTTCATTCTTAGTCTGTCTTGAAAAGTGTGAATTTTTTAATTTTAAAAATTAATTTCTCTCTAGAGAAGCGGAGTGGATCTTCTAATCCATTTTTCCTACACCATTTCTAATATACCTCTCACAACTTAATAAAATAATCTTATATGTGTAAGTGATGGTTAAGTGATAGTGGGATTATTTTATTAAGTTGTGAGTGTGGATTAGGAATCGAGTAGGAAAATGGATTAGGAGATCCACTCCCAGAGAGAGGTGTGACTCATTCTCTACTAACAATACTTAAAAAAAAATTATATCTCTTTTATAATTATGAATTAAAACCCATGTCGAACCAAATGTTCGTATTCTTTGGGGACGTAGGGTGCATACATATGCTTTTTCCTATGTGAATAACGGAAAAAATTATTGTTGCACCATTGGTTTAGTCGGTAGGATGGGTTAGTTGGCTTGTGATCTAAATTCAGTAACGGGTATTAATAAAAATTTTCTTGACAATGTATAAAACTTGTCACCTTTTAGTAGTGGGTACCATTTCCGATAGATCGTGAGATCAGTGTTATCATATGGTTTGATTTGGGCATGTAGAAGTGCAAGTAGAATATAAAAGTGCAAGTAGAATTTAAAAGCTACCCTAACTCTATTTCCGTAAGGTATTTTGGAGAGTAACTCAAAAACAAAATTCAGATGTGCATTGTCGATCTAAAACTTTTAACTTTATATTATGAGATTGACTAGTGTGGTTCTAACTAGATTGCAAGATTCGTCCAGAATATACCAATACATATATAGCCAGGGGTGGATCTATTCATATCTTATAAGGGGCATTTGCCCCCAACTCATATTTTCTCCTCTGCATAAATATTGCTTTTCATATAATTTATTTTTTTTAATTTAATTTTTCAATAAATATCCCTTCTTAAGTTATTAAATTTTCTTCATAGATAAATTTGCCCCCGTTCCTACAAATTTCTAGTTCCGCCCCTGTATATAGCGATTGATGTATGGAAGAAGTTAAATGAATTTGTTCCTCATTTAATGGAGAAACATGGCATGTTATCCCCTACTTACAGATTTTATCACTGCAAATGATATAGCTCCCTACTATATCCTTTTGTACATCTTCTCCCCCAACTTTGTAACACTATATTCATTCTATATGTTATTACAAATTTACAACAATATTTATTTTTGAATACTGATCACATACTCTATCAATCCATAAAAATAAATTATTTTTATCATTTTATCGTCTCAAAAGAATTGGTACTTTCAATTTTTGTGTAAATTAAAAATTTATCTCATTATCCAATAATACTCAAATTATATTTTCTTTCTATTTCTTTCTTACGTTACCGATAGTATACATCAAAACTCGTGTAATCCCAAAATCTATTATTTTATAGGATGTGGAGGAACTACCTGTGAGCGATCGAGATAGTAATTCGTAATTCTTAAATGGAAAAATTCTATTTGATCACCCTCCTAAAAGTCAATAAATCACGAAAATGTTCAATACAACAATGCATCTTAATATAAAATCCAAACTAAATTCTAACCATGAGATTTGTCAATCTAATGATCAATAATGCACCAAAAACATGGAGGGTCATTATTCAGTTGTATTAGGTCATATTATAAAATTCGGGTATGATGTCATGTTAAGATCATTTTAGGTCATTCTTACTATAATGAACTACAGATAAACTAACAATGACCTAAAAATGACCTACGTATGCTTATTTATGCGCTTTTATATTAAAATTGAGTTTCGCATTGATTAAAACCCAAATAAATCATTTATAAAATTCCGGCAACCACATATTCATCGACAGCTCTATTTCTAGTCAACCCAGCAAAAATACATTCGTCAATTTTATGCCTCCTTTTTCTGAAATTGTATGAAGTTGTAGGGACTAAAATCATCATCCAATAAAATAACTTCTTGTAGTTCAATTTCCTTAACGCGTTAAATTACATGATCTCCTACACATCTTTTACAACATGTTATATCATAATCATCTTATAGTTCAATTATTGTCTATCACTCATATATATTCAGACCAGCCTTGTGACATAGCACTAGATGAAAGAACACGCATCCACTAACCTAAATTATTAAAAGACTCTTTTTTCAACATGTTGTTCAGGTTTCGTTCAACTAATATTTCATGCTGAGCGCTCGCCTTCCGAAAAGAACCAAAGTTTTTAAATGATTCATAATACAAAAGCATACATAGCAAAGTCAAACACCGAAAAAATTTAATGTCATGTGGATGTTGCAATTTAAATAATGGTAGGGCACAAGGGAATGGGAAATAGGGACCCCTAAGAGATGGTTGAGCAGACAGCAACGCATGGCCAGACCGCCATTTGCACCACATTGGCGCTACACACGGGCCTGCCCCATGGCCCTATCATCGGCCATGTTCGAGCTCACATCCATATCTCTCTTTATAATATTTATTATCAACCTCGTTATTGTGTGTGTAATAATTTGCGGGTTTGATTATTAGATGCGATTATAAATGGGCGTGAAATTGGGATAAATCGGCCCAACTAAGAATATTTTACGGTAGAAAACAAAGCTCAGATTAGTTGTAAGACGTTGTCTATCTAGCCAATAGGTAGGTGGTTCGAGTTATCTTGTGTGTGAGCGCGAGGCTATTTGTAACGGAAGAAAGAAATAATTGAATTCTTTGTACTAAAACAAAAAAATGGTGAATATCAAACCAAAAAGGAGATGTAATTGTTGTGACTTGTATTCGTGTGTGTCGGACGATAAGACCATTTACATGTTTTCTTGTTTCAAATCTTGACCATGGGTTGAAACGGTTGTTTCACACTTTCACTGGATCAATGATACGACCAATTGAACTGTTGAGAAATTTGATGAGTCGTAATTATTTGATTTGATGTATATATATACACAAAAATATATAAAATGTGAATATATTAAAGTAATATAATCCCTCCATCCTATAAAAATATATACATATGAAATGACACGAAAATTAAATGTACATTTGATAAAATAAGAGAGATGAAGTGATATGACCATGAGTGCTAGATATCAAGTGTTTTCACCTCGACGTGAGCCATGGATTGATTGGGGTCCAAGGAAGAGAGTGAAGACGTGCCAAGGATTCAATAAATCTAGAGGGTTTCCCGAGGATGCGAGGAATAGAGAAGGCTTGGATTTGAGGACAAATCATTTCCAAGAAGGGGAGGATGATACGAACATGGAAGCCGTGCGTCAAGGATTTCAACTACAGCTGGATTCAACCAGAAACCGTCCTATCGAGATGATATTCGAAAGCTATGAAACTACCACCATCGTCTTTGTCTTGGAACAGCTTCTCGTGGGTATCTTGCACATCTCAATCGGAGTCCGAATGAGGGAGTTATGGTGGTTTTACAGAAGTCGCGCAGAACTGGCGAGGGAGTCCAGAGAGAACACCCGGGCGGGTGTTTTTCAACCTGCAATTCACCCGACCGGGTGAATCACCCGAGACTTAGTTTTTGAGGGCCTTTTTCCACATTTTGGGCCCTTAGTATAAATACCTTTTGGTGTCATTTTTCATTCTAGATTGAGATTAAGATTGTGATTGAAGTTATCTCCCTAGTGAGTTTTTCCTCTTTGAGGAATGTATCCAATTCCTTCCTTGAAGGTTGCTTGTCTCAATTTCATAGATTGATTCAAGTAGAGGTATGCATCAATGGGGTGTATCCATTGAGTAGTGGAGCCAAGGGGTAATAGAGCTATTGAAAGTTGCCTAGGGTTTTTTCCATTCTTTTGGTCAAGGTCCTATGGTCATAACTCTTTCATCTCATCATTATACACATGCTTTCCATTCCTAATCTTCCATCAATTCTTGTTTAGATTCAATTTTTGTTGGTTGGATCATCTATTATCTTTTGTCTTGTGTTGATAAATTGAAAATAGTATCACAAAAATAGTTAGATCAAGCATCATAAATGGGTAATCCTTGGGTAATGGATCGTAAAATACATGGATTCAATTTTTTGGTATTGATCCCCGCGCCCAATTTGGATGAATTTTAGTGGATAGATTCCCAAACAACTTTAGATCAAGGGGAAAATAGCCATATATAGTCAGATTTGATAATTTGATAGGTTTTGTATGGTTTTCCCCAACTATGCCAAAACAGGGAAATGATGTTAATCTCCACAGTTAACTAGGCAAACGATGGAAATTTTTGATGCTTGATCTAACTATTTTTGTGATGCTATTTTCAATTTATCAACACAAGACAAAAGATAATAGATGATCCAACCAACAAAAATTGAATCTAAACAAGAATTGATGGAAGAGTAGGAATGGAAAGCATGTGTATAATGATGAGATGAAAGAGTTATGACCATAGGACCTTGACCAAAAGAATGGAAACAACCCTAGGCAACTTTCAATAGCTCTATCACCCTTTGGCTCCACTACTCAATGGATACACCCCATTGATGCATACCTCTACTTGAATCAATCTATGAAATTGAGACAAGCAACCTTCAAGGAAGGAATTGGATACATTCCTCAAAGAGGAAAAACTCACTAGGGAGATAACTTCAATCACAATCTTAATCTCAATCTAGAATGAAAAATGACACCAAAAGGTATTTATATAAGGGCCCAAAATGTGGAAAAAGGCCCTCAAAAACTAAGTCTCGGGTGATTCACCCGGTCGGGTGAATTGCAGGGTGAAAAACACCCGCCCGGGTGTTCCCTCTGGACTCCCTCGCCAGTTCTGCGCGACTTCTGTAAAACCACCATAACTCCCTCATTCGGACTCCGATTGAGATGTGCAAGATACCCACGAGAAGTTGTTTCCAAGACGAAGACGATGGTGGTAGTTTCATAGCTTTCGAATATCATCTCGATTGGACGGTTTCTAGTTGAATCCAGCTGTAGTTGAAATCCTTGACGCACGGCTTCCATGTTCGTATCATCCTCCCCTTCTTGGAAAGGATTTGTCCTCAAATCCAAGCCTTCTCTATTCCTCGCATCCTCGGGAGACCCTCTAGCTTTATTGAATCATTGGTACGTCTTCACTCTCTTCCTTGGACCCCAATCAATCCATGGCTCACGTCGAGGTGAAAACACTTGATGTCTAGCACTCATTGTCATATCATTCTCCCCTTCTTGGAAAGGATTTGCCCTCAAATCCGGATTCCGCACACCTATGAAATGGAAAAAGAGTAAATCAAATATCAAAGTATGATGAAAAGGATTAAGACCACTAACGGCTCTAAGAGACAATACTACACCAAAGACGTTGTATGGACCTCCAAATTCATGTTCCCTCAAGCTCAAGGCCAAGTCACAATAAATATGAGAACACAAATTAATGAATCCTTTCATGTCCAAATCCCACCCATAAGGAATCAAGACAAACTCATCAAGATACCCTTCATACCAAAACTCAAACAATCTCACAATATAGGTACAAGATGTGAGTGCAAATAAACATAGGCATTCCTTCACAATGTAGTCCCAAACAAAACCATTAGATATAAAGTTCTTCACAAATAGACCATAAAATATCCCAACTCCATTGAATGGTTTGATGGACATGCAATAAAAGCAATCAACATGCCAAAACACACATGCCCCAAACACTTTGTTTCTATTTGGTTTAACCATCCTCATACAAATGATTTCCAAATTCTTGAACATCTTTACAAAAGATTTGGCATTCCCAACAAGACTAGGCATATACAAGAAAGGGTCCTCATATGGTGCAAAATGGAAAGTTATCAAGAGAGGTCTAAGCATAAAAATTTTATTCTCATGCTCATGCAATGAACAATCATTTTCAATCATTAACACACCACTCTTGCTCAAATAAGTTCTCTTCCACAAATTGACAAACTCTTGGTCAAAATATAGAGGTGGTTCATCACAACACACATCAAGTTTGCAAGAAGGATTACCATTCAACAAACAAAGTTCATCACAATGGATTTCACTCACTTGCTTCAACAATTTCAAAAAGTGGTCAAAAGCATATGCACAATGTATCCATAAATCTTTATGCTCCACATGGATCATAATAAGCACAACATCATGCATAAGTAACTTGTGTAAAGTCATAGTACGCATCATAAGATTTTTATCAAAATATGCCTTACACAATTCCTCCAACAATATAAAAACAAGACCACAATTATGGAACAATGCAATTTTATGCCCATATTCACAACATCATCCTCAAGAGACATATGAGTGGAAAAATCCTTCAAAAAACGGCCATAGAACACTCCAATCCCATTGAAGGGTTTAACCACCTTGAAATGAAAACATAGCAAACACCAAGTTCTAAAGTCACTATCCATGTCACTCCTCTTGGTCCTACTATTCTCAGCCGCACACTCATGAAGCTCAAAATTACCAACAAATGAAAGCTTAGGCATCTTAGCATAAAAGGAAGTCACTCCAACATTCAAGGTAGAATCCATAAGAGAAATGCCATGTCTCTCAATGCTTGGGCTTATCAAGAAAGGATCAATATATGGTGCAAAGGTAGATTTAACATTCAAAGATTCAAGCTCATGAGACCACTCTTTACACAAGTCATCAATAACAAATCTATCAACACAAAGAGACTTCTCTAGTGTAATCATATGCAAGGGAGCATCACAAGGAGACAAGGATAGTGCACTTGAACCTTGGGCAAGGAGTTCATCCACTTGCCCTTGTTCCTCTTGGTCCTTCTCCGAGGGCATAGTTTCCAAGCCATGTGCAATTTGATACTTTACTTCCATGTCTTTAATTAAATTTCCTACACATTCATCAACACAAAAAGACATAGAAGAAGTGTATGTGGGTAAGAGCTTATTTTCCTCACCAAGGGCAAGAGGCAAAAGATCATTTGGTGCCCACCCAAGGTTGGCCTTAGAATCTAACAAGCACCCTTTACTCACTCGTGCTTGTGGTTTTTCTCTCATTTGATATTTTTCTTTTCTCTCACCCCCACCACTCTCTCTTGACTTTTGCACCACACACTCTTGTCTTTTATCACGCTCTCTTGGCTTTTTAGACTCACTTTCACTCTCAAGCCTTTTCTCTCTCTCTCGTTGTTTTTCTCTACTAATTTGGTTTAAGCTCATTCGAAGAGGAGACATTTCCATATACATCATGAGGCTTATGTGAGAAATGGAAAGAAGAGGATGTAGTCAAATGACTTGATGAGTTACCTCTTTGGTTCGTGTCAATACCACCATGTAGGTAGGTAGGCCTCAATCTAGCTCTATATGAAACTTCTTCTTCAATTGGCCTCTCAAACCCCTTATGGCTAACATGATCTCTCACCCTCCTAGAATGCCACTCTCTATGAGACTTTGGAACTCGTTCCCCACGACTTCCCCTATCAAGTCCATCTTCATAGTACCTTGATTCATAGTCACCTCTATCATCACCATAGAGCCCAACTCTCCCTTGTTGATTGCCCATCCCAAATCTACCATAGCCTTCATTCTCATCCCGATTTGCCATATTCCCTCCTTCAATTTCCCCACAAGACTCCACCCCTCTGATAGGCTAGCATTCGTCACCATTTTGGAGTCACTTTTCATGCTATATTGTTGAAAATTTGCATATAAAGATGCATGTTTTGGCAGGAAATGAATGGAGTGGTCCGACGAGCATGCTAATGGAATGGATTCTGGATTACATGCAAAAGTAGAGGCAAATTGGATACAAATTGAGTATCTGGAGAAGGAAGGAATCCACAAGACACAAATTGCCCAGTCTGAAGGATTGGCCAGTGTCCGAGTAATGCTGACAACTCTTCAAAGTCGCATTTCAAAGTTAAATTGACAAGTCTTTGTGCTACCAATGGCCACAAGAGACACTTTTGAAGGCAAAAGAAGCCAACTACCATCATTGGGAGTGGAGAAGCCTTCCACATCAGATTGGTTGGAAGATGTGTAACAAAAAAAAACAACAAAACTTATCTTTTGGCCTAACTTTTGGGAACACCACTTTTAGCTAGCTTTAGTTAGTTTTATTTCCTCTCTCTAAGCTTAGTTTTCTCTCAACCTTGAAGTAAATTTCGAACCATAGGCAGCCATTGCCACTTTTGCTCACCATGGGGTGAAGCTTGTAGTTATGTAGTGCTTTAATGCTTTGAATGATCTAGATCCTTGTTTGTACTCATTTTCCAGCATCTTAACTCTCTAGTTAAGGTTGTTGGGTTGATCTTAAAGAGCTTTTGGTGTATTTAAATCTCTAGGTGTTTAGCATTTATGTTTGGTTGTTGGTGTTCTTGAGCATTTACTTAAAATCTTGCCTTGGTTCTACTATTTTCGTTCTCTAGCTAGCCTTTGTCCTTGTTGATTCCTTTTCTTGTTTATTTGAAGTTTTTTATGCTTTTGAAAGGGTCTTGCAGGGGCTGATTCTACTTGAAGCTTTTGATTGAAGAAAAAGAAAAAAAGAAATAGTGGTTGTTGCTAGTTTAGTTTTACTTGCTTAGCTTGTTTAAATTTCTCTTTTTGCATCTTATTTCTTTGATCTTTTCTAAGTGTTTAGGTCAGCTAGTTAATCCTTCTTTTCCATCCTTTTAATTTCGAAAATCAGTAAAAAAAAAGAGGAGAAAACGTTTGTGAATTTAAGTTGCAATTGTTGGTGATTTTCCCTTGCTTAGTAGCTTTGTTCTTGTATGCTAGCTAATGTGTTTTAGTTGCTGCAGTTTCTTTAGTTATTTCTATCCTCCATTGTTGAATGTTCTTAAGCTTGTTCATCTTCTCCAAGTTGCTAATATTCAGCTTTTTATTTGGTGTTTTCAAGGCATAATTAGGTAGTTAACTTGTTGATCTTATGTTTCTTTAGCATAGTTAAGTGTGTAGAAGTCTTTTAGTTTCTCTTTTCTCATAGTTTTCGTGCCTTAGTGTATTTAGGAACCCAAAAATCTGATTTCAAATTGCTAATCCTTTTATCCTTTGTTTAGTTTAGTTGTCTACTACTTTTGACCACTGGATAATAGCCCATAGCAAGCAGCAAGTACAATCCCTTTTCACTCTTTGACATGGAGCCTCCAAAATCAGTTTTAAACTCTCTCTCTCATGCTTTTCATGTCAGCTTAGTCACCTTAGGAAGTCTCCAAAATAGCTAGATAAGTAGGCTTTTAGATCCCACCTTTTAAGTGTCTCTTTCCTAGTAAATTTGCTTCTCTAGCTTTCATTTAGGTGTGAACATTTAGAATTTAGTTAGCAGCCTTCTACTTAGTTCTTTTTGCTTATTTTACTTAGTATTTTTTGTGGCAAAAGCTGGTTCCTTTCCCCTTTTTCCCTTTATTCCCGAAAATTTTATTTTACAAAGTGTTGTTATTTTTCTCGCCACTGTTCTGATTTTGCTGCTAAACTGCCCAGTTTACTTACTTGCCCAGTTTAAGTATCAGTTTATTTGTTTTGTCTCAAATTCATAATTTGCTTGCATTGTTACTTTATTTAAACTTTAGTTCCCACTATGTTCGTAAGTATGGTTTAATTTCTGTAGTTTGGTTTCCTCCTTCTTTAAATTAAAGCGTGGCGGCATCGCCAAACTCTTAAGTGTTGAATTACATAACGGATACGACCGTTCCTCGTGGGATCGACATCCGACTTACCACATACTAATTAATAGTATTATGGGAAGTGGGAACGTATAAGTATTGTTGAACAGGAAGAACACGCGCCTACGACACGCGTGCAAAATTCCTTCCTTTCAAATGGCGCCGTTGCCGGAGAACGGTGTTGTTGTCTTGTTATGTTTTTCTACACTTATTGTATATAGTTTTTGACTTGTTTTTTTTGTTGTTGTTTTTTTTCTTTTTTTTATTTTTAGTTTATGAGCAGGTCCTCTTCCCCAAGGCTGCTGTTCGATATTGAGATCGAGAAGACGGCGAAGAGGCTGCGCAAGGAAGCACGTTTGAGAAAACAAGCTGAAACTGAGTTCTCTAGCCCGAGCAGTTCATCGACTTACCCAGTTCAGCAGACTGTCCAGTTTGTCGAGTCAGAGGGTTCGGAAGATACCGACGCAGAAACCGAGTTGGGCACAGACACTGAGAGTGCTACACCATCAGTGGACAGTATGGAGATGATAGATCCAGATCCAAGGATATGTGACCTTACTAGTCATGTAGCCGATGATCCAAACAGCCCGATCAAGTTGCCCGATGGAACTCCAAACATTGAGATTAAGATTCCATTGCTCAACGTGTTGCCGAAGTTTTACGGGAAAGCCGGGGAGGACCCCTACAACTTCTTGAGTGAGTTCACTCGCTTATGTAGCATTCAAAAGAGGCCGCAAGGAGTTTCAGAGGATATATTTCGATTATTTGCCCTCCCCTTTACATTATCGGGAGAGGCGAATGCTTGGTTTGGAGGATTACCACCTGATTCTATCACCTCATGGGCCGACATGAAGAAGACATTCTTGGAACACTTCTTCCCTTCCACAAAGACCAATGCCATCAAGATGGAAATCACAAGTGTACGACAAGAATATGATGAATCATTGAGTGCATATTGGAGCCGTTTCAAGAGATTGGTTGAGTCTTGCCCCAATCACAAGTTCTCGGAAGGAGATTTGCTGCAATACTTCTACCAAGGAATGACCTTTGAGAACAAGCATCTTGTGAATTCATCAAGTGGAGGGGGTTTCACGATGCAAAGAGTTAGTGAGGCGAGGAATCTCATTCAACATCTTGTGGATGCGACACGAGAATATGAGGATCCACAAATGAGAACAATGAGAAGAGGAGCATTTGTGAGTGCTAACACTGCTGACTTTGAGGTCAAGCTTGATGCCAAGATAGGAAAGTTGGAGAAGCTTCTCACAACGGTAGTGGAAATGGTTGGGCAAGCACCAAGCCCGAGATTGTTTGTGGAGTGTGTGGAAAAGGGGATCATACCACACCCTATTGTAGAGTCGAGGAAGGGCAGCCTATGGCCCAAGTGAATGCCGCAGGGGATTGGCAACATCGAGGCCAAAAGAGAGATCCATATGCACCTACATATAATCCCGGATGGCGTGAGCATCCCAATTTTAAATGGACTGACCCGAACCAACAAAATCAAGGGCCACCACCACAAGCACATTACCAAGCTCCACAAGGACCAAATCAAGGAGGAAATCATGCTTATAGGCCGCCCCATCAAAGAGGACCTCCACCTGGTTTTCAGCAGCAAAACCAAGGCCAAAATCAACCGAATCATGCTCCAAAGCCACCTAAATCCTTGGAAGAAACGATGGGAGACTTGATCTCGTCCCAACAATTCATGCAAAACAACTTGCAAGCCAACAATGATGTGGTTCACAAGCTACAAGATGCACAACGGGAGCAAAAGATTAGTCTTGATCATCTTGCACGCCAAATGACACAATTGGCGACTTCCATCAATGAGATACGTGGGAATGGTGGAGGAATTCCGGCTCAAGTGCAACCAGCGAGGAAGGAGACCCTCAATCAGATTACCCTTAGGTCCGGGAAAGAGTTGAAAGCTTCATTCAACAATAACTCAAACAACGGACCAGGGGAAACATCGGAATAGGGGGCCAGGTTGCCCAGCACTGCACACTGCCCAAGTCAGGAAACTGCCCAGTTTGAACAGGTAGAGGATAGCGATGAAGAGATCGAAGTAAACATCATCATTCCACCTGATGGGCCTACACCCATACCTTTGAGACCAGAGGCTGATTTTAGTGGTGTAGAGAAAGAGGTGCTCCAACCAATTGCTAAGGCCAAACCTCCTTTTCCGGGGCGATTTGCACAAAAGGCAAGGAAGGAGGACCCGATGGATTTCATGGCTATTTTCAGCAAGTTGGAGGTCAGCATACCATTCATGGAGGCATTGAAACTTCCCTCAGTCAGCAAATTCATCAAGGACTGCATTTACGGGAAATCAAAGGCGGATGGGAAGATCGTGGTAGGTGAGAACGTGTCCGCCGTCATCCAAAATCATCTTCCATCAAAATGCAAGGACCCGGGTATGTTTTCACTTTCGATTACTATTGGTGATGGTCATATCCCACATGCAATGTGTGACCTTGGTGCTTCTATAAATGTTATGCCTTTGGCTATTTATAATCGCTTGGTTGGAGTTGAAATGTCCGAGACAAAGGTTGTGATTCAACTAGCCGATAGGTCTTGCATATGTCCCGAGGGTGTGCTTGAAAATGTTATTGTGAAAGTGCATGAATTTCAATATCCCGCAGACTTTTATGTGATTAGAATGAATGATATGATGTCTAGGGAATCTAATGGTGTGTTGTTAGGAAGACCATTTTTGCGAACCGCTAAGAGCATGATCAATGTGTTTGAGGGTACTATTTGTTTGGACTATCATGGTGAAAAATATACATTTGGTATTGATGATGCTAGGAAGAGACCCTTGGATGTTGAGAATGCAAATTCTCTTGATATTATTGACCCGATGGTCCAAGATTACCTTGAGGCCGAGTTTTTGCAGGATAGGTACCCTATATCTACCATTGAAGAGCAAGTCGAGTTGGAGGCAAACGGTATGAGTGAGTTATTTAGCTCACAAGGATTGACTGATGAGGAGATAGAGGCAGCCATCATGAAGTGGTGCAACAAATTGGAGCATGCAAAGTCTGCCAGCAACTTGCCCAGTCTAGACGAACTGCCCAGTCAGAGCAACCTGCCTAGTCTGAGGGCAGAGGAGGAATTGGTGCCATCGGAAGTTCGACCACCGAAATTGGAATTGAAGCCGCTGCCCGCCAACCTCAAGTATGTATACCTGGGGGAAACTGATACTCTTCCCGTTATAATCAACAGTGGATTGGAGAAGGGCCAAGAACAGAAGTTGATCAAGTTGTTGAAGGGGCACAAGAAAGCAATTGGGTGGACATTGGCTGATATCACGGGTATTAGTCCCGACGTTTGTATGCACTACATCAATTTGGAGGAAAATAACAAGCCACACCGTGACCCGCAAAGAAAGTTGAACCCGAATATGAGGGAAGTTGTATTGAAGGAAGTTCTCAAGCTATTGTCAATAGGGATCATTTATCCTATTCCCGATAGCAAGTGGGTCAGCCCCATCCACATGGTGCCGAAGAAGTCCGGAATTCAAGTTGTGGAGAATGCAAATAATAAGTTGGTCCCCACAAGGTTGGTGACGGGGTGGCGCATGTGTATTGACTATCGGAGATTAAATGAAGCCACACGAAAGGATCATTTCCCACTTCCTTTCATCGACCAAATGCTCGAGAGATTGGCCGGCAAAAAGTACTTTTCCTTCCTTGATGGGTACAGCGGCTATTTTCAAATATTTGTCAACCCCGATCATCAAGAGAAGACGACCTTCACTTGTCCCTTTGGCACTTATGCATATCGGCGCATGCCATTCGGATTATGCAATGCACCCTGAACCTTTCAAAGGAGCATGATGAGCATATTCTCCGACCTTATTGAGGAGTGCATTGAGATTTTTATGGATGACTTCACCGTATATGGGGACTCCTTTGAGAAATGTTTGAGCAACCTCAGCTTGGTACTTGCACGATGTGAAAAGAAGAGCCTTGTGTTGAATTTTGAAAAGTGCTATTTCATGGTAGAAGAGGGGATAGTTCTCGGCCATGTTGTATCTGGAAGAGGAATTGAAGTCGACAAAACGAAGGTGGATGTCATTGCCCAACAACCGTATCCCACAAATCAAAAGCAGATACGCGGCTTCCTTGGTCATGCCGGATTTTATAGGAGATTTATTAAGGATTTTGCTAAGATAGCTCGACCATTGACACGCCTCCTACAAAATGATGTGGAATTCGAGTTTGATGATGAATGTAAGTGGGCATTTCAAGCTTTAAAAGACATGTTAGTCTCGGCACCCGTGATTAGAGGCCCGGATTGGAGCATCCCTTTTGAGATCATGTGTGATGCAAGTGATCAAGCCATTGGTGCCGTGCTCGGCCAACGTGTAGGGAAGGAAAGTCACGTGATATACTATGCTTCAAAAACCTTGAATCAAGCTCAAGGTAATTATGATACCACCGAGAAAGAGCTCTTGGCAGTGGTCTATGCGTTTGAGAAATTTAGACCATACCTCCTTGGGTCAAAGATCATTGTATACACCGATCACGCCGCTCTCAAATATCTTTTGTCAAAAAAGGAAGCCAAACCGCGGTTGATTCGATGGGTGTTACTACTTCAAGAGTTTGATTGGGAGGTAAGAGACAAAAAAGGGGCTGAAAACAAAGTGGCTGATCATTTGAGTCGAATAGTGAAAGATGGAATTCATGATCCGGTCGACGATGCATTTCCGGAGGAACACCTGTACACTACCCAGTTCGTTAAACTGGGCAGTCTGGATGCACCAGTGGGAAAACCAGCAGAGAACAAAGAGCCTTGGTTCGCTGACATCGTGAATTATCTTACCACTGGAGATCTGCCTTCTTCACTGATCATCACCAAAGCTCAAAGAATGAAGATCCGTAGCGAAAGCAAATACTACTTTTGGGATGATCCATACCTTTGGCGAGTGGGAGCCGACCAAGTGATTCGACGGTGCATCCCCGAGCCCGATCAAGAAGATATCCTACTGCATTGTCATTCATTAGCATGCGGGGGACACTTTGGACCAAAGAGGACAACGAGGAAGGTGTTGGATAGTGGATTCTTTTGGCCGACGCTCCATCGTGATGCTTATGAATTTTGCAAAAGATGCCCTCGTTGCCAATTTATGGGAGGACTTTCGGCTAGAGATGAGATGCCCCAAAACCCCATTATTGTTTGTGAGATTTTTGATGTGTGGGGGATGGATTTCATGGGGCCTTTTTCCGAGCTCATTCGGGAATTCATATATCTTGGTGGCCGTCGATTACGTCTCCAAGTGGGTTGAAGCAAAGGCTACAAGGACTAATGACTCACGAGAGGTAGCTTCTTTCCTCAAGTCTACCATTTTTAGCCGTTATGGGGTACCAAAGGCCGTCATAAGCGATCAAGGTACACATTTTTGCAATCGCACAATTGATGCTTTGATGAAGAAATATGGTGTGCATCATCGCTTATCCACCCCGTATCATCCACAATCCAACGGGCAAGCCGAGATCTCCAATCGGGAGATCAAGCATGTGTTAGAGAGGACGGTAAATCCTTCAAGGAAGGATTGGAGTGCGAGACTAGATGATGCACTATGGGCTTACCGCACGGCATACAAGACGCCAATTGAGATGTCGCCGTATCGCCTCATTTTTGGCAAAATGTGCCACCTTCCCGTTGATATTGAGCATCGCGCTTATTGGGCCATTCAAAAGATGAGTATGGAACCGGGAAAGTCTGAGGAGGAGAGGAAGCTCCAACTCCAAGAGCTTGAGGAATTTCGCCTTGAAGCATATGATGCCGCGATGTGGTACAAAGAAAAGACCAAGCTATGGCATGACAAAAATTTGAGGGGAAAGTCGTTTGGAGTTGGGCAAAAAGTTCTCCTATTCCAATCAAGGCTCAAAATCATGCCGGGAAAATTAAAATCCAAGTGGACCGGTCCTTACATCATCCGAGCAATTCATCCAAATGGAGCCATCGAAATTCAGGGAGTTGACTCTAATTCTCTACCCTTTGTTGTGAATGGTCATAGATTAAAAATCTTTTTGAAGCCTTCGGAAGCATATACGGTGGAAGAAATTCCACTGTATATGCCTCGGATTTCGAATTAGGGTGATAAAACTTTTCATGTAAATATTTGTTTTTACTTTTTTTTAAGTTTTTTGTTGAGAAAAAAAAAACAAAAAAACAAAAGAAAAATTTTTATTATGAAAAGAAAAAAAAAATTGATTATCTTCACTGTTGAAATATTTGTAGTAGGCTTATGTGTGAGTTTTTTTTTTTTTTTACGTGCTGTACTAATATAAATGTTAGGGGCTGTGCTCAAATTTAAGTTAGGAAAGGGCCCATTTGAATCACTTTGAAATAAAAAGAGACGGCCCATTTGTTTTGTGTGATTTAAGTATGGCCCATTTCCTACTTCTAAGTTTTTTTTCTTTATCAAAAGCGTGAATTTTGGGGAAGTATAGGATTGAAGGGATTTATACTTAAATATTGGGTTTTAGTCTTCACATTTTCCAAAATTTCTCTAATCCCTAATTTCTCTCCCACTTTTCACCGCCCCTTCATCCTTTTTTTCTCTCACGGTAATTCCTCTTCCTTTTCAAAAATTTCAGAGTGTCTCTTCAAATTCCCGCCACGACACTGCTGACCGTCGTTCACCATGCCGCCCCGGCGATTCAAGAGGACGCCGGAGGAAGAAGCTGCTCGTAGAACAGATGCACCACCGCCGGACAGCCCGTCTCCCTCTGATGAACCGGCGAAGAAGGCACCCAAGAAACCTCTGGTGAAGCCCAACCTCAAACCCAAATTGCCGGAGGAAGCACCCATCACGCGGCGCACCGCCACAGCAAGGAGGGCTGAGACCACCACTGCCACTCAGGCAAAAGCCACGGTTGAGATTCCGGCAGAATCTGTCCTTCAAGAGCCGGGAGAAGATGACGTTGTGATGAAGGTGATTAATGAGTATAAACTTGATGCTGCACCACCGCCACCTTCGGAATCGACTACTATTTCCAGAGATGAAATCCTCATCAAAGCCGCTGCACTCTTGGCGGCTGATTTGCGAAAGATTAAGGCGCAGACCAAATCCACATCCAAAGCTGCAGAAATGCTGAAAGGAAGAGCCCAAGCCAAGAGTTCCAAACAACCGGCCAGCCTCGACATGAATAGAGTGCCAGAGGACGGGCAGACTGCAAGTGAGCCCGAAGAAGAAGAAAATCAATCGCAGCCATCACCCAATGAAATTGCTGGAGCACAGGAGAAGCAACACGAGGGTGGGGACCCTTCCTTGGAGGAAATGGATGGTTTTCTAGGGGACGAGACTGTCGAAAGAGAGCAGAAACGAAAAGGAAAGCAACCTGCTAAACCAAAAAGGAAGAAGGCTGCCCAAAGGACAGGACTAAAGCCCCGACCACGCGGACCAGTGATACGCACCCCCCCGGACAGTGACATTGAAGGGAGTTCATCCGCTGATAGCTCATCCAGCTCTGAGGAGGAGGAGCACCTTCGGCCTCCTGAAATTGCACCCCCCGACCTACCAGATCGCTTTGACAAGTTCTTCGTGGAGTTCAAAATGGAAAATGCGGGATCTCTCACTGACTTTGATGATCCCAAGCTGGCGGACAACTACGACAAGCGGGATAAAACCCTCAAATTCTACAAATCTGGCCGTACGGTAGATTTCGAAACCCTTGATGAATTACAGGTGCATGATGAATTTGTTGAGTATATGAAAATGGGAGGGTTTACTTGGTTATTATTTTTGGAGTCACACAACTTACCAAGCGCACTTGTGGATGAGTTTTTCACCACTTATCGGTTTGAGGTGACCACTGATTTGTTCACACCTAGCGTGCACTTTAGGCTTTTTAACACTCACTATCACATGAGTCTTCACGAGTGGAGTGTGCGTTTAGGTTTGTATTCTATGAGAGAAATTATAAATGGTGAAGCTACTGGGCTAGAGTGTGGGCTACCTGGGAAAGACATTGAGGTTGACCTAAATGAGGCGTGGGTGAAGATCACAAGAAGGAAAGGGACTTACCATTATGCACCCGCCTTTGGGCAAGACATCCTAGACCCCGTCCTACGTTTGTGTCAAGCATTCCTAGTCACAAACCTCATAGGAATGTCTACCGCATATTCTCGGATTCCGGCAGCTACACTTTATTTCATTTGGTGTATAGTGAGAGCTGTGCGTGTGCATCTAGGCTTTTGGATAGCTTATCAAATCAATGCAGTCAGCCGGCGTCCCTCTCGGCACTTCACTTTGTGTCATTTCCTTGAAAAATTCATTCATGATAATTTTGATTTTGGTGAGTTCCCATCCCCCATGGCAGCCAATCCCCAAATTCCTCTACCAAAGAAATTCAATTTGGAATTTTTAAGGGATGCGGGTTTGATTCACATCCTTGGGGATGGCCCTCGGTTCTACACTGTGGGCGAATCCCCCAATATGATGATTTCTCGTAGATGTGTAGGAGGTGGACAGGTTCGATCATCTAAGGACAACAAAGCAGCCGACAAACGGCTCAAGAAGCTGGAGAATAAATTGACAGTTGTACAAATTGCCCATGAGGAAGTTACAAGAGAGCTGCGGGAGACCCGGGCCGCTCAAGCTCAAGGCCAAAAGGATCTCAAGGCTGACCTTGAGAGACTCATGCTAATTGTGGGGCAACTAGCTCAGCTTCAACCGCAACCAGCCCCTGCACCATCTGCTGTTCCAGAACCAGCCCCGGGAAAAGCACCAGCTCCACCACCACCTGCCGCTTCTGCTCATACCCCCTGCAAGAGGCGGGGGTGGTGATTTCTATCCAACTCTCTCTTCCATTTGTGTATATATGTGTTCTGTGTGACGTATGTGTTTACTTTGATGTTTTTGTAATTGTGGCCTTGCCGGCCTTGTTTGTATATATTGTGGCCTTGTCGGCCTTGATGCATGTGTTGTGGCCTTGCCGGCGTTTGTAACTGTTTCGTGATGTTAGTGGGGTTCTTTCCTAACACTTCAACCAAACTTGCTTGAGGGCAAGCAAGGTCTAAGTGTGAGGAGGGGGATCATTTGTTGTTAGTGTTTTGTTTTTCGTCGTTTAGTTGTGTAAACAGTTTGTTAAGAACGTGTCAGTTTTTCTAAAAAATGAAAAAAAAAAAACTTTTTCTGTTTTTAGTCAAGCTTTGATGCATAAGCTTTGCAAAATATCTTCCCTTAAAACGAGCTTGAACGCGGTTGTTTTGCAAAAATCTCTTTCCAAATAATGGGTTGTTGGATGACGTTTGTACGACGGAAAAGTAGAGCACTACTCATTAGTTTAACCTCAGTTTTTGTTTCTAAAAGTAGAATACTTTCTACTATCTTTTTGAGAGTGTTATTGAGTGTGTGTGACTTGCACAATATTGGATATCGCTTGGTCATTTTGGAAAACGTTAGAGGGCATTAGGATAGCCACTTGAGCCTTAATTTTGTTGATAATCCTACCTAATGAGCTATCCCTAGTGATCCATTTTGAAGCCTAGGCCTTGTTCATTCATAGCCAAGAATATATTTTTGCCCAAGCCACATGAATGCCTACATCCACACCCCAACTATGCATATTACACACTTGCTTAGTCAAGCCGAATGTGGCGAATCTTATCCCATTTGAAGATGAAGAATGGCGTTGCCTTGAGAACCTTTTGAGAAAAAGATCAAGAAAATGTCGGAAAAAGAGAAAAAGAGAGAGAAGAAAAAGAAACAGAAAAAGAAGATCAGAGAAGAGCAGAAGAACAAGAAAAGAAAAGAAAAAAAAAAAGAAGAAGAAGTATGAGACAGAAAAAAAAGGGGGGAAAAGATGAAAAGCAAGAACAAGACAAAAGGAAAAGAAAGAGAAAAAGGAAATAGAAAAAGATGAAGTAAGAAGTACATGACAGAAAAGAAAAGCACAAAAAGGAAGAAGAAAATGTTGACGTGCGACAAAGCTATATTTGAAGATCATAAGTTCATCATGCTTTGGTTTGATTTTTGTAAGTGTGTACACACTTCAAATGCATGGTTTCACTCTTTACATCAAGCTTAGGACCCCTAGGATCCATCCGATGCAATTCAAAAGGCCCGTAAGCCCCGCTACAACCCTCTCAAAGCCCCTTTCGAGCTATTTTGACTAAGTGATATCTTTTTGAGTGCTTGTGGTGAGTTTTGAGTGAAACACTTCACACATTGAGAGGTGACTTGGGTGAAACTTGAACTTATGTGTAGTGCTTAACGATCTTGACAAAACTGACAACATGAACCATATTTTGAGGAGAAAAATCTGTTGGGCTGCATTCTTGCTTGAATTTCGGGGAGGTTGAGTATGGTTTGTGTTTGATAGGCTTGACCCTTGTAGTTTTGTATATTTTCATTTGAGTCTTCTTTTGTGTTTGCGTCTTGTACATGTTTGTGTTGTGTGTTGTGTGTTGTTTTAATTAGTGTGTGTTGAGAGAGGGGGTGACTTGAGCTAGCACTGGAGTAAAAAGCTCAACCACATACTTGGGACAAGTATGAACCAAGTGTGAGGAGGTTTGATTGGCTAGCATTCGTCACCATTTTGGAGTCACTTTTCATGCTATATTGTTGAAAATTTGCATATAAAGATGCATGTTTTGGCAGGAAATGAATGGAGTGGTCCGACGAGCATGCTAATGGAATGGATTCTGGATTACATGCAAAAGTAGAGGCAAATTGGATACAAATTGAGTATCTGGAGAAGGAAGGAATCCACAAGACACAAATTGCCCAGTCTGATGGATTGGCCAGTGTCTGAGCAATGCTGACAACTCTTCAAAGTCGCATTTCAAAGTTAAATTGACAAATCTTTGTGCTACCAATGGCCACAAGAGACACTTTTGAAGGCAAAAGAAGCCAACTACCATCATTGGGAGTGGAGAAGTCTTCCACATCAGATTGGTTGGAAGATGTGTAACAAAAAAAAACAACAAAACTTATCTTTTGGCCTAACTTTTGGGAACACCACTTTTAGCTAGCTTTAGTTAGTTTTATTTCCTCTCTCTAAGCTTAGTTTACTCTCAACCTTGAAGTAAATTTCGAACCATAGGAAGCCATTGCCACTTTTGCTCACCATGGGGTGAAGCTTGTAGTTATGTAGTGCTTTAATGCTTTGAATGATCTAGATCCTTGTTTGTACTCATTTTCCAGCATCTTAACTCTCTAGTTAAGGTTGTTGGGTTGATCTTAAAGAGCTTTTGGTGTATTTAAATCTCTAGGTGTTTAGCATTTATGTTTGGTTGTTGGTGTTCTTGAGCATTTACTTAAAATCTTGCCTTGGTTCTACTATTTTCGTTCTCTAGCTAGCCTTTGTCCTTGTTGATTCCTTTTCTTGTTTATTTGAAGTTTTTTATGCATTTGAAAGGGTCTTGCAGGGGCTGATTCTACTTGAAGCTTTTGATTGAAGAAAAAGAAAAAAAGAAATAGTGGTTGTTGCTAGTTTAGTTTTACTTGCTTAGCTTGTTTAAATTTCTCTTTTTGCATCTTATTTCTTTGATCTTTTCTAAGTGTTTAGGTCAGCTAGTTAATCCTTCTTTTCCATCCTTTAATTTCGAAAATCAGTAAAAAAAAAGAGGAGAAAACGTTTGTGAATTTAAGTTGCAATTGTTGGTGATTTTCCCTTGCTTAGTAGCTTTGTTCTTGTATGCTAGCTAATGTGTTTTAGTTGCTGCAGTTTCTTTAGTTATTTCTATCCTCCATTGTTGAATGTTCTTAAGCTTGTTCATCTTCTCCAAGTTGCTACTTTTCAGCTTTTTATTTGGTATTTTCAAGGCATAATTAGGTAGTTAACTTGTTGATCTTATGTTTCTTTAGCATAGTTAAGTGTGTAGAAGTCTTTTAGTCTCTCTTTTCTCATAGTTTTCGTGCCTTAGTGTATTTAGGAACCCAAAAATCTGATTTCAAATTGCTAATCCTTTTATCCTTTGTTTAGTTTAGTTGTCTACTACTTTTGACCACTGGATAATAGCCCATAGCAAGCAGCAAGTACAATCCCTTTTCACTCTTTGACATGGAGCCTCCAAAATCAGTTTTAAACTCTCTCTCTCATGCTTTTCATGTCAACTTAGTCACCTTAGGAAGTCTCCAAAATAGCTAGATAAGTAGGCTTTTAGATCCCACCTTTTAAGTGTCTCTTTCCTAGTAAATTAGCTTCTCTAGCTTTCATTTAGGTGTGAACATTTAGAATTTAGTTAGCAGCCTTCTACTTAGTTCTTTTTGCTTCTTTTACTTAGTAATTTTTGTGGCAAAAGCTGGTTCCTTTCCCCTTGTTCCATTTATTCCTGAAAATATTATTTTACAAAGTGTTGTTATTTTTCTCGCCACTGTTCTGATTTTGCTGCTAAACTGCCCAGTTTACTTACTTGCCCAGTTTAAGTATCAGTTTATTTGTTTTGTCTCAAATTCATAATTTGCTTGCATTGTTACCTTATTTAAACTTTAGTTCCCACTATGTTCGTAAGTATGATATAATTTCTGTAGTTTGGTTTCCTCCTTCTTTAAATTAAAGCGTGGCGGCATCGCCAAACTCTTAAGTGTTGAATTACATAACGGACACGACCGTTCCTCGTGGGATCGACATCCGACTTAATAGTATTATGGGAAGTGGGAACGTATAAGAATTGTTGAACAGGAAGAACTCGCGCCTACGACACGCGTGCAAAATTCCTTCCTTTCACCCTCCATGTTGGTTTCCTACCCCAAAACGACCATACTCCTCATTTCCTCCTCCAAACCGCCTATTGGCTCCATTACCCCTCGACACTACATGCTCTATGCCGGAAGCTTTGAGATGTAGATGGTCACTTTTAGGAGTGACGATCTTGATGCACGGACCTCCTTTAAGGCTCCAACCAATGTGTTTTGATTGGATTTCCATCGGGTCTCGAACTCCTTCCTCCGGGCATCCATCCGGGCATCTCATTCTCTCATCTCTTGTTTGAGATCACGACTAAAATCTTCCATCATTTGGGACATCATGCTCACTAGATCCCCTTCGGGTTTGGAATTACTAGAGCCCGCGTCCTTCTCGACTTCCTCCTCATAGATGTCCACCATTTTGTTGGATCGAGTCATAGGAGGCATCAATGTTTCCTACAAACACAAAAACAAAGACTAGGGACTAGTCTTAGAGATTAGTAAAATTAAGAAAGAGAGATTTAAGAAGCTAACTCACCCCAATGTAGTATCCCAATACCCCCCCCAAGTCACTCACCAATGTCACTCGGTAGGTTTAGAATATAGTGGGGCTAGTATCACACACTCTCGATCCAATTTCCACTCGTTGGCGCCCGGACAACTCAATCAAGGTATACACCTCAAGAACATATGGACATGGGATGAAAGCTTTTTGCTAAAATCTGGCTGATCTTTATGAATATTTTTGGTATTGATCCCCGCGCCCAATTTGGATGAATTTTAGTGGATAGATTCCCAACCAACTCTAGATCAAGGGAAAAATAGACATATATAGTCAGATTTGATAATTTGATAGGTTTTGTATGGTTTTCCCCAACTATGTCAAAACAGGGCAATGATGTTAATCTCCACAGTTAACTAGGCAAACGAAGGAAATTTTTGATGAAATTTTGCAGGTAGCTAGGTCAGATAACATAGATCATACACACCAAATTTCAGCTTAATCTAAGCAAAATTGATCAATCCGATCATCCCAACAAAAATAGAGTCAAAACAAAGAACAAAAGGAAAAATAACCAAACCCAAAGCAACAATAGATCAAACACCTAGTGGGTACTAGGCTCTAGATACCAAATGATACGGATCCATGTATTTTATGATCCATTTCCCAAGGATTACCCATTTATGATGCTTGATCTAACTATTTTTGTGATGCTATTTTCTATTTATCAACACAAGACAAAAGATAATAGATGATCCAACCAACAAAAATTGAATCTAAACAAGAATTGATGGAAGATTAGGAATGGAAAGCATGTGTATAATGATGAGATGAAAGAGTTATGACCATAGGACCTTGACCAAAAGAATGGAAACAACCCTAGGCAACTTTCAATAGCTCTATCACCCCTTGGCTCCACTACTCAATGGATACACCCCATTGATGCATACCTCTACTTGAATCAATATATGAAATTGAGACAAGCAACCTTCAAGGAAGGAATTGGATACATTCCTCAAAGAGGAAAAACTCATTAGGGAGATAACTTCAATCACAATCTTAATCTCAATCTAGAATGAAAAATGACACCAAAAGGTATTTATACTAAGGGCCCAAAATGTGGAAAAAGGCCCTCAAAAACTAAGTTTCGGGTGATTCACCCGGTCGGGTGAATTGCAGGGTGAAAAACACCCGCCCGGGTGTTCTCTCTGGACTCCCTCGCCAGTTCTGCGCGACTTCTGTAAAACCACCATAACTCCCTCATTCGGACTCCGATTGAGATGTGCAAGATTCCCACGAGAAGCTGTTTCCAAGACGAAGACGATGGTGGTAGTTTCATAGCTTTCGGATATCATCTCGATAGGACGGTTTCTGGTTGAATCCAGCTGTAGTTGAAATCCTTGACGCACGGCTTCCATGTTCGTATCATCCTCCCCTTCTTGGAAAGGATTTGTCCTCAAATCCAAGCCTTCTCTATTCCTCGCATCCTCGGGTGACCCTCTAGCTTTATTGAATCCTTCGCACGTCTTCACTCTCTACCTTGGACCCCAATCAATCCATGACTCACGTCGAGGTGAAAACACTTGGTGTCTAGCACCCATGGTCATATCATGAAGAGAATAGTAGTTAAAGTAGTGTCAGTGGATAGTGAGGCTCATATTATTATTAGTTTTTAATGAGTTGTAATGATAGATCATAATGGTATAAGTTGTAAATAAATTGATGTATACGGGCAATGAGTTGGGACAACTTTCTATAAATGAAAAATTGTCCATATTTTATGGGATAGGCAAAAATTGAAAATACACATATTTTTATGGGACGGATGGAGTATATGACAAGAGTTAAATCAAATTATTAAAAATCATATGTATGATAGCGATAAAAAGTGTCAATATAAACAAGATCTGTAAAAATAATTGCTTCCTCCGTCCACCAATAGTCATCCAAATTTGCTATTTCATTCGTCCGATGAATGATCATTTGTTTTTACTACTTTAGATATTGGATCTCACATTGCATAACTAATTTTATCTCACTCAAAATTTTTTTAAAACAAAGAAATAGTAGTATATAGATATAAATTTTTTCCATCTACTTTCCATTACTGTTCTTAAAACTGAGCCGAATCAAACCTCGCCAATCAAATGCAGACGGAGAGAGTATAATTGTTTAATCTATACAACTTTTATACCGTTATCATCACTTTCGTGAATTAGTAGCATGTTTCTTTAGTTAAAACAGGAAAACGTAACTATAGTGTGATCTAATCAGCGTTCACTGAACTAATTTCTAGCCACATTTAATAGTATTGGTATGTAAAATTTCATAATGAATTGGATTAAAAATGTAGGCTAAATATAATTGATATTTTTTATTAAAGTTTTGCGAAATTGGCGGATTGGCGCGGCCCACTGGACTTATATTGTTTATTAAAGCCTTTTTTACGAAATTGGCGGATCGGCGCGGCCCACTGGACTTTTGAGGTTGTAGAGATTTATTATTCATGGACCTACATTACATTTGTTGTTTGTGGTTAATTACTTCATGTATAGCAATCCTTATCGGATTTCAATGGTTTTTGATAAGTATATTTGTCAAGTAGAACATGTCAGCCCACACCTATGACTTGAACATCCTTTTTAAAATATGGGTATAGCAATGCCCAAAATAGTTTTTATTATCATGCCTTAATGAATATCATAAATTAAAATTAGAGTAATTCAATTACTCACAATATAATAAAATTTCTACAACATAGGAGTACATAAAAATAATTATTCTGGATATTTTTTTAATTCTGTAAAAAATTGATCTTGAGTACATGAAGGGTAGCAATTCAAAGTTAGAAAATTATAATTTCTCAATATATGGCTCTAGATTTTTGAGTAAAAATTAAGTGGTTCGTACATATTGTCACGTAGTGTATCTAATCAAGCACAATTGCAGAAAGCGAGAGAAAAAAGAGAAGTGGTTTCTGCAATTATGAGTAGATGTCACACTTAGGAATGAGATATAAATTTAGGATTAGGAGATATTGTTTGATGTATTAAGTAGAGAAAGAAAAAATTATTGCCTCCGTTCTTTAAAAATAGATTAGTTCCATTTTGGTTCGTCTCTTAAAATTAGCTAGAAACTTTTTATTTTAGGAAGTTTTCTCTATTATGAGATGGGGCACATTCTTCATTAACAATACTTTAAAAAAAAAATTATTTCTCTTACTTACTAATCGTAAAAAGAAACATGTGCCCTTTCACAATTTTATATTTTTAAACAAAAGACAAAAAGGTAATTGGAGTAGTAATGAAGAAGTGTACTTCAGGGGCAGGATCGGTCAAATCGTCTGCAGGTACATAAACCGCTTGAATAGAAGTTATGGATCCTTCTTTGGTAGAAGTAATTCTTTCTTGTAAAGAGCCCATTTCAGTACTCAAGGTGGGTTGATAACCGACATCGGAAGGCATTCTACCCAATAAGGCCGATACTTCGGATCCGGCTTGAACGAAATGGAAGATATTGTCGATAAATAGAAGTACGTCTTGTTCATTAACATCTCGGAAATACTCCGCCATCGTTAGGGATGTATTAAAGCAGTTTTGGTTTATTGCGCTATGTTCCAGGGTTTAATACCCAAATGTAATGCATATGCTGCTCTAATTAGTGTATGTAATGTTCATAAAATGTGTATATTTTTAAATTTGCAAGCAGTTTTGGTTTAATGAGGTATGTTGCAGTGATGTAATGCATCAAGTGCAATGTATATAATTCTCTTAGTGCAGTGTATATATTGTCAGTAATATATGTCTATTTTCAAAATATATTCCTTCTGTCCCATAAAAAAAAATATGCATTTTCCATTTTCGTCTATCCCATAAAAATATGTGCATTTAAATTTTACAAAGTTATATCAATTTAATAATGTAGATTACACTATCCACTCATAATACTTTAACTACTATTCACCTCTCCTATCTCTTACTTTATTAATTTTATTTTAATTTTCATGTCATTTTCATTGTCTATATTTTTATGGGACGGAGAGAGTATGTAATAATACAAATATCAATCGGACCATTGTACGTCTTAATGTCATATTCACATGTAACTAAGGTCCTTTCGTCTCCACCATTTATTTTTTATCTAAGGGTTCATATTTAACCTTAGTTTTGATATAAAATTAGAATTATTTTAACCATACCATATACATACATAGTGCTTATATATTATGACAGTGATATATTCATTTTCAGACAAATCTAGACCATGTATACTTAGTTAATATGAATGGAGCAGATTGCTTAGGTGATCCAAAGTTTCAACCCACAAAATCTGAATAAAATAAAAAATAAGCGGGTGATCTTGCTTCAGAAATTGGTTGCACAAAACTCGCTCCATGAGAATCATCCTTTTGCAATGATGCAATCTGTCTCACATGATTGTTTTGATCTGTTAAAATCCTCAAATTGACTAACAAAATAAAAAAATATGTATGCATTTTAATAATATCATTACACCAATCCCACCACTGTTCCAGCTGCAAAGAGTAATTTTATATTTTTTCAAAAGTCATGGTCCCTATTTACACTACTCTCTACTATAATCTCTAATGTATCTTCCTCAAAAATGGCGTTTGCTGGTAATTACATACCAGTATTTTTTCTTGTCTCATTTTTTCTTACAAAATTGGTGGTAGTGAGTGCACAACCATTTCCTTGCTTTTTCATTTTTGGTGATTCCTTAGTGGATAGTGGCAATAACAACAACCTCAATACATCAGCTAAGGTGGATTACCCTCCTTATGGTGTTGATTTCCCTTATGGTGCTACTGGGAGATTTACCAATGGACTCACTTCGGCCGATTTTCTCGGTGATGCCCTCTGCCCTTTGTTACTGTCGTTGTTGTTGTTGTTGTCGTTGTCGTAGCTTATGATGGTTTACAACAAATTATTGCTGCAGCTAAAATGATCGGTTTCAGCGATTTCATTCCGCCTTTTGCCGAGGTGCAACATACTGGCGATGTATCCAACGGTGTCAATTACGCCTCCGGATCAGCCGGAATTCGTAGTGACACCGGAGAGCATCTGGTACGAGATCTATTTTCCATTTTTCACATGTTACGTAACAAGATAATTTGTATTAGAGAGCATCATACTTCTACTAACTCATTTTCACTCACATTTTATTATAAAAAAGTAGTATATAAAAATAGGATCCACATTTCATGAGCTTTTACAATCCACTTTCTGTTATAGTACATTTCTTAAAATTAGTAGACGGTGGAAGTACTACTTAACATACTCATTTTTTCTAATTTTGCGAAGAGAAAACCTACTTTGGTATGATTCATGTAGGGGTATAGGATCAGTTTGGATCAACAGTTGCGAAATCACGAGATCGCGTTGTCGCGATTAATGGCTTTGTACGGGAATGAGTCTTCAGCCAAACAGCACCTCAACAAATGCTTGTATTATTTGGTAGTTGGCAGCAACGATTACATCAACAATTACTATGAGCCTAAATACTATACCACCCGCAGATCTTATACGCCACAGCAATATGCAACACTCTTAGCCAATAAATTCTCTGAGCAGCTTAAGGTAACATTTCAATCTCTCATCATCACCTAAATAAATACTACCTCCGTCCCATATTACTCACACTTTTTTATGTTAGATCGTAAATTTGGGATTGATTTTTCAATGTAACTAAATTAGTATTTTAAGGGATATTCGGTTTATAAGAATATATCTCGAGATCAAATATGTATTGTGTTTGGTTCATGAGATTAAATATCACGACTTAATCCTAGATGAATAATTATGTGATAGTTAGTCATAGTTATATACTAATATATCTAGGAAACCGGACACCACCTAAGTGTAAATAGATCAGTTAATAAAGGAACAATTAATTAACTATAGGGGTGCATTATATTGTTAACTCACTCTTAAATTGCTAACTACAACTAAATGATAGACATTTAAACATCAAATCAAGGGTCAAAGATCATTCAGTCTCAGAGTATCAATACAATGTATAAAAAATGTCAATTAATAACAAATTAGTTATAAGTTATAACTATTTTTTAAAAATTATGTTATGGGACATAGAGAGTATAATCACTTGATAACTAATAGACATATATTTATGTCTCAGCAATTATACAATTTAGGGGCAAGAAAAATAGGTGTTGCCGGTCTTGGTCCATTAGGTTGCATCCCGGCGATGGTGACAAAAGGTACTCAGGGCTCCCTCTGCGTCGACGCCATCAACGACGCGGTCGGATTGTTCAACAAAGAGCTCAAAGTCCTTGTCAAACAACTCAGTCATGATCTCCCTAACTCTAATTTCATCTACATAGGTGCCATGGATTTTAGGCCATCAGAGCTGTTTGCTCCTGGTTTGTTTTGTTTCAATACTATTATGATATTGATCAGTCATGCCGAATCTATAAAGTAACTGCGTTAAACTTTATATTCGATGATCAGGCATGAGGGTGTTGATCGAGGCGTGCTGCAGGGTCGAGAGAAGTACGGGGCTGTGCGTTCGAGGAGGAACACCGTGTGCTATTAGGGACATTCATTTCTTCTATGACCATTTCCATCCAACTGAGATTGTTAACAGGGTTGTTGCAACCGCTTCATACCTTGATATTCTCAAGTTGATGGTTTAGATCCCATAAATTCATTTGCTATGCTCAATTGTTGGAGTATATTATGTATTGGTTGCATGAGGATGAAGAAGTAACATTTTCGGTTCAAGTGTTTAATTGTTGGACGGTACGATGAAGTACCAGATAGATACTATATAACAAGGTCATGTGTTACATCTATGCCATGTTTTGTCTGCTGTACAATATTATTTTGACATTTTCCTTTGACATTTTCCTTTCAAATTGTTGTTGGTTTGTGTGTTGCCTGTCATATAGTTGTTGTCCTTGGAAATTAGATAGATCGATGGTGATATAATGTTATGATATATCATTTGGCTACCTAGCTAGTTAGAATGTTTTAAATCCGCCACCACACTCCACCACGTTTACTTCATCTATTATATACTCCCTAGGGCTGGGGAAAAATACCGAAAAAATGATATATCGCTCGTATCGTATTGAAAAATATCGAAACATTATCGAATTTTTGGTATATCGTAATTTTCGATACGATACGGTATCGTATCGTAAGTTTCCGATACAATAACGATATGAATTTACTTATATCGCGATATATCGTTTTATATCGAATATATCGAAACATATTGAAATTCAATGCATATTGAAGTTTAAAATTATAAATATATATAAATCCATTTAATTCATTCATATGTTTAGAAAATATATATATGAAACCCTAATAAGAATACTATTTATTTTATTGTGTAGAAGTTTTATTAATTTTTGTGTTATTTTTCAGTTTTGAAATTATATTTTTCGATATATAGGTATTCGATACGATAACGATATTTCGATGTATCGTATCGATCTTACGATATATCGAAATATCGATACGATAACGATATTGATATTATCCATATCGAAAGTTCGATATATCGAAATTCGATATATCGAAACTTTCGATACGAGAACGATATGAAATTCTTTCATATCGATATTTTCGATACGAAACACGATACAACATTTTCGATACGATATATCGTATCGACCCACCCCTAATACTCCCTCCGTTCCTGAAAATTTGTCATGACTTATTTTATTTTTCATCCATCCCTAAATATTTGTCACCTTTCACTTTTACCATTTTTGGTAGTAGACCTCACATTCCACTAACTCATTCCTACTCACATTTTATTTTAAAAATAATATATAAAAGTAGGACCCACATGCCACTAACTTTTTCATAGTGCCAAATTTTAAGGGACGGAAGGAGTATTATAAAGCATGTTTTGTTGTATCCTTTTTAATATATTATTGAAAAGAATTATTTTTATCATAAAATATGTTTTGTTTATTGATATACTTTATTTGTCTAATTAAAAATGAAACATTTTTTTTTATTGTTCTATTAAAAATAAAACGCGTCCTAAAATTGAAATATCATCATCTCTACTTTTCCATCTCTATTATTTTACACTCGCTTCATTAACTCACAAAACACCACCACATAAAATCTCGTACCAAAATCCAAATGTTTCATATATGTATTGGGACGGAGGGAGTATATTATAAACCGTAACACATACTCTCTTCGTCCCATAAAAAAGAAATTTTTGGAACGGCATGGGTTTTAATAAACAATTGGTGATGCAAAAATATATAGTGAATGACTGTACTGAGAGGAATTCAAAGAAACTCTAGTTTCTTGAAAACGTAAATAATACTCCATTCGTTCTATACTAGTGGAGGCATTTCTTTTTGGCACGTAATTTAAGAAAAATTGTATTAAGTGAGTTAGATAAAGGAAGATTAAAGTAGAAAATGAAAAAGGTAGAAAGATGTGATACGCTTGGATTTTGCACTGTTTTAAGACCATTATTTGGTCCGTGAAAGGTGTCTGATCTGCGTACAGTGTGTTCAAAAGGGAATAACTGGTTCCCTAGATCCAGCAAATCCACTAGATCACACGGTCTAGGAACTCGTTGGTCGCAGGAAATCCCGATCGTCGGACACACAGAGCACTTCTTTCAAAAACCCTCAACCAATTTACTAAACCTAGTATAGGGAAGTAGGGATCGATCCCACAGAGAAGGATGCGTAATACTCATGTTCAAGGATTTGGGTGTGTTTTTGGTGTTGGCTGCTGCCACGCATTTTCTTGGATTGAGGAAAACAAATTAAACTGACTTGGGAAACTTTAAAACTCTCAAGCTAACAGCTAGACATAGGCGAAATTATGAAAGAGCGTCGCAAAGGAAATTAACTGTTCAACACTTGATCTAAGAAAACTACTTTACTACTAGACCTAGGAAATAAACCTACTGTGGGGACCATGACTGAAAAAGCAAAGTACGAACGAAAAGCTGGCAGAATAACTAACTCTCGTACTAACTAACAGCGACATCGTCTTCTACAACCAAATTGCGTAAAACTCATAAGAAATTCAACATGAACGAAATCAAACAGAGCAAACTAATTTAAAATCAAATTAATGCATAAACCACGAAGAACTAAACAGATCTACAGACACTAGACGAAGCAAAACAGAAAACAAGAAGAAAACAGAATCCATCTAACAACTATCTTTCCTCACGTCGAATCCAACCTCAGACGCTAAATCCACTCCGGATCCAAGCGTCCAACACGAACTCCAACCAACAGAAACTCTTCGTCACTTCAGATTTGAACAAAAAAACTCCAAACAGTCAATAAACCACAGATCTATCACCACATTCTCATATCAAACACCACAACAACAAAATAAAACAGAGATCGACATAATACTTGTAGAAATAAACTATCAGCAGAGAGATCTACGCAAATCGACTTGAAATTCAACTGCTAAACGCAGATCAACAGACGGAAACACAATAAGTATCATCAACAGCCAGGTCGACTCCCAAAAGTGAAGTTCGACAGTAAAAACGAGCAAAACAACTGAAATTAAAAGGAATTGTATCTTCGTCCACACTCGGACGGTGTTGCTAACCGGTGAACTTCTAAAGAAAGTAACCTTTCGTACCCGACTACCCCAGATCTCTCATTCCCAAGTGTGTGTAATGTGTGTGAGCTAAGAAGAGTGAAAAGTGATATTCTTTGTGTTGCATGCTCTTCTATATATAGGCGTTGGAGTGGGGCCCAACGAGGTATAGATAAGACTTTGTTGCCCTCAGCTATTGACTCCTCTGTCACGCCAATTTTCCTTGTAAATCCTGCTCACTTCGTTCCTTTCCTTCGCTAGACCATCTCCTTCAGTACTTCCTCGATCTAGCGATTTTCTTCACACACCTGGCTTAAGAAACGTGTCAGACCCAGCAAATTATAACATTTTTTGCACATAACCGATGCATGAAATTAGCCTTATCAAATTGCTCACACTTAAACCATACTTGTCCTCAAGTATAAAGACAAGAAAAGAGAAAGAATAAGGCGAATTTCAAGCAAGGTTATCTCTTGACCGACTCCTAGACCTAGACACAAAGAAAAACTAAGAAAATATAAGAAAAATCATACAAACACATAATCACATATACATGAGCTAGCTTCAATTTTTAGGCATCTGTCCCCACAAGATTAAGGTCAATTCAATAGGTTGCACTCCTCCAAATAGGCCCTTTCCCTTCCTTTACCTAGCCAATCTGTCAGCTTGTCAAGATAGCTTTCTACTTACCCGATTGTTGGATTCTCTCGATCACTCATTCCTCACCAGGGATGTTAGGATCGATTCCCTCTTAAGTTAGTGCTACACCACTGAAGCGTCGGGTTATGAGAGTTCCTCCTTCTTGGGTCAGGCTATTATCTTTCCTGCTTTCTAGACCATTTCCCCCTGGACTTCGTCCAACTTATTCTTCCTCTTTTCTATATATTTTTTTTTCTTTTTTTCTCTCTTTTTTTTTTTTTTTCTCTGGACTTTGTCCAGCTTATTCCTCCATTTCTCCTTCCTTCTGGACTTCGTCCAGCTTATAACGCCTTTCCCTGGACTTCGTCCAGCTTATACCTTCATAACACAATTCCCAATTTTTTTCTCCTTCACAGCTCTTCTCCCTAAGCATTCAATGGTGGCCCTTAAACATGTGTTAGCTCGAAGTTATTTAAGGCTTATAACTCACTATATAGTAGGGCTTCACAACTAAATAAGTAGAGGCATCCTCCATCGTTCTTGCTTCATTCAAATTAACTAGGCTTATTTAAGGAAAAAACTTCTAAGTTGAAATGCCTCCTATCTTCAATTACTTTCACTAAGGGAATCATGCCGTATTATATCCACTGGCTCATGCGACAACACTTAAGACTTACAGACTCTTAACATGCAAACAATGGTAATGCATTGACTCCTCTCCCCCTCCCACTTCACTCAAGCTTGTCCCCAAGCCATCGTCGTGAAGGGGGGAACAGAGAGATCAATGCGAAATAACAAAACAGATTATATAAACACAAACTTCTCACACTTAGACCAAGCAATGGGCTAAGTGGGAGAAGAAACACAATAAACAGAAAACACAAGAAAACAAACACAACAAACAGAAAATACAAACTTCTCACACTTAGACCACGTAGTGGGCTAAGTGGGAGAAGATACAACAAATATTAAACACGTATATAACAGGAATTAAAATAAACTAAAAGAACGAAAAATAAAAGTTATTTGGTCAAGAGATGATGGGTCACTTCTGGGGCTGGCTTCCTCAAGAGCCAGATTGGGGCGGGATTCCGGGTGGGTCACTTTGACTTTCTTCTTTGCTGGCTGCTCCAGCTCTTCTTCCTCCTGTGTTGCTTGTTCAGGTACTGGTTTCCTCACTATAGACTTTGGTTTTGGTGGGGCTGGAACTTGCATGGGAACGGTCGGGGAGATCAACTGCTTGAGCGATTGCTGCGACTGCCTGACGGAGGGACTGCTCTGAGTGGGCTGCCTGACTTCACTGCTGGACCCAGGAGTTGTCCTCGACTGGGTCAAGGGGAGCGTTTGCTGCAACCACTTTAACATCTTCAATGAAAGCTCCACCGCTTCCGTCATTCGCTCATTCTGTTTGGCGCACTTCACCGCCAAATCAGCAATGTTGCCCCTCAGGGTCTGTACTTCCTCCCGATTCCCCATCAATTCCTTCCTTATCCCACCGAGCTCCTTGATCATTTCTCTCCTCATCAACTGCATTTCATTCTTCACGTCCTGGACTTCCTTGCGTAGCTCTTCAAACTCCTCACTTGGCATGGCTTCCTCGGCTTCCTCCGGCTCTGCCTTCACCTTGTCTCCTAACGAATAGAAGAGAGTCTTGGTGCCTTGAGTCTGCAGCAACCCCTTGTTGAAGAAATAACCAACACTAAACACCTCTGGGGGTTCGCACATGACTACCAGCGGAGCGGCCTTGGCAATTTTCATTTCTATGTTTCTCTGGAGGTAAGCGCCGATGAGGTGGCAGGTGTACATATGACGCCCCGGGTTGCTCGTCATTTGGTGGCACGCCTGCGCCAGCCAATATCCGAGGTGCACCTTAACACCTTTCTCCATGCACCATGTAAAGTAGAGATCGGTAGTGGTGAGAGCTGAATTCGCGCTGCCCATTAAATTATAGCTGACAAATGTTTGAGCAAAACGGAGAATCCGGTCTTCAATGTGGGAGGCCTTGGAGTAGCTGGACTTAAACGCTCCCAACTTAGGGTGCGTGACCAGTTCCCATGCCGTCTGTACTTTGAAACCAGACGTGTTCTTTGGCATTTCAACCATCCTGTCATTCCACGCCCCCTCTTCATCTTCGGCCTGGGTAAACAACCCCATCCTCAGAGACCACTCCCTAATGCTCAACTCATATTCCTGATTGAAAAGCCTGAACATGATAGAATCCGCGTCGAGATCAGTGGTATTCTTTAAACGAAAAGTGGAGAAAAACCCCCTTGCTAAATCCACTGGTACCCTCTCCTGGCTGTGCTGCAACAGCCACTCAAAACCTATCGCTCGGATACAGGCACAGAATTCTTTGTCACATGCAATCATTTTGAGCTCCCTCGAGCTGTACTGCTTTCCTGACTTGGCCATCTTCCCGGCGCTACACCTCTCCTTGTACACCGCGATCCTCTTTTGGCCGGTCGTCCTGGAATCGGCTCTTCTTCAGCTTCCTCAGAGTCATAGCTGGGTTCAGGGATGGGTTCGTCTTGTTCCTCGACAGAGGGTTCCTCGGTTACAGGGGAAAGGGTCTCCTCGACCTCCTGGACGGAGGGAGCTTTCCTAGACTGGGTGGATGAGGTCGCCGCCGCCTTTCCTTTCCTTTTCCTTGGCCAAGCGGCGCTCCTCTGCCTCTGTTGCGTCAGGCACTAAGTCATCGACTTCATCGAGGAGGCTCCTCCTGGTGCGCCTCCTTTCTGCCCTCTCATCCACCTTGGGCACATCTTCTTCCTGGTCATCAACCAGGTCCACGATCAGTTTCATCCCTTCCTCGGGCTCCGGTACTTCAGTTGTAGGTAGTTCTGATTCCTCTAAAAGCTTTTCTGGGGTTTCCCCCTCACCGACCAACATTGGGGTTGCCCCCTCGATATAAATGGGGTTCTCCCCCCTGACATCTCCTGGGGTTGCCCCCTCTTCCACGAACTCAGGGGTCGCACCCCTGAAATCAACCGGGGTCTCATCCCCCGTCTCCATAGGGGTTTCCCCCTCAGCATCTTTCTCCAAAATAGGGGTTTCCCTCTCAGCAACCTTTTCAAACACAGGGGTTTCCCCCTCAACCACATTATCCACAATAGGGGTCACCCCCTCCGCAACTTCATCTAACACAGGGGTTTCTCCCTTACGAACTTCATCAGAAATAGGGGTTTCCCCCTCACACACTTCCCTACCCTCAAGATTAGGGTTCTCAGTTTCTTGCCTTTCTGTCTCCACCATGGTCTCGTCGTGAGCCGGTTCATCACCCTCCGCCCGTTCGTGTGATGCCCCCTCTTCCTTCGCTTTTTGTGAAGCGGTTTCTGCATGCGGAGATGTAGAATCTCGCGGTCCTTCTTCAGGAAGATTCGCTGGTTTTGCAGCCGAATCTACCGGAATCGTCAGTGGTGGTGCGACCGGCGCAGACGGCATTAGGCTAGCGGCGAATAGGGCATACACCTCCTTCGCTTTCTCTACGCTCCCCACCCTCTGCATCAACTCTGCCAGCAAGGTTGGGTCATACACGGTGCTTTGGGTAGAATCCATTGGTGTAGATCTGAAAAAAAAAATGAGAGAAACTGGTCGAATTTGGTTAGGGTTTAGTTATTTTTTTTAGAGAGAGAACGAAATTAGAGAGAAGGGAGAGCGAATCAATGTTTTGTCAATTTGGGGATAATTGGAGAGAGAAGGACGACGGTTGCCTTTCTGGTGAAAAGGTGGTACGGTTGCAGGCATGATGTAAGCAACTGTACAACTTCCATAATTATCGGCCAGAATTTGAATTTCAAAATATCTTTTCCCTCCTCGACTCCTTCCTCCAATATTCCCTTGATTGCTTCCCTCAGGTTCTTCTTTAGCTAATTCCCTCGACCATGTCCTACAAAAACAAAAAAATGAAGGTTCCAAACTCCTAGGTCAAGGTTAGAGCATAAAATATCGATTCCTCTTGAAGTCTGGTGCTTCGAAAATATTTTTATTTTTTTTTAGATTTCTAAGTTTAAAAAGCAATTAAACTATTTACATACTTATTGTATTTCCGAGATTCCCTGGTTCATTTTGTATTTTCAAAATTGTTAACTTACTCCTTGACCCAGGAATTCATCGGAAATTTCCCCCGTCCGTTTAGGCGATAGTAGGGAGTGCATGTAGTGGAACTTCGTCCACAACACACAACTCGGAATTATCCCTATAGACTTTCACTCTATGACCGTTTACAAGGAAAGGAACAGAGTTTGGAGCACTTCACTGGATCTCCACTGCTCCATTTGCTCGGATGCCGACGATGGTATATGGGCCGATCCATTTAGACTTCAGTTTTCCTGGCATTAGCTTGAGCCGAGACTGAAAAAGTAGCACCTTCTGTCCCACATGAAGTTCCTTGACCCGGAGATTTTTATCATGCCATAACTTCGTTCTTTCTTTGTACCACATGGCAGACTCAAACGACTCTAGTCGAAGTTCCTCCAATTTTTGCAATTGTAACTTCCTTTCTTCTTCGCAAGCTATCGGCTTCATGTTCATTTCTTTCACTGCCCAGTACGCCTTGTGCTCAATACCAACAGGTAAATGACACATTTTGCCAAACACAAGTCTGTAAGGCGACATTCCAATAGGCGTTTTAAAAGCAGCTCTGTAAGCCCACAATGCGTCCCCGAGTCTCTTGCTCCAATCCTTCCTTGACGGATTAACTGTTTTCTCCAATATCGCCTTGATCTCGCGATTAGAAATCTCTGCCTGGCCATTAGACTGAGGATGGTAAGGAGTCGACACTCTATGGTGAACACCATATTTCTTCATCAAAGCCTCAATGGTGCGATTACAGAAATGAGTCCCTTGATCTGAGATGATGGCCCGAGGAACTCCATATCTGTTGAAAATATTTGCCTTCAAAAATTTTGCCATCTCCTTCGATTCACATGTTATGGTGGCCTTAGCTTCTATCCACTTAGACACATAGTCTACTGCAACCAATATATATGTATTCCCACAAGACGATGGGATCGGTCCCATAAAGTCCATTCCCCACACATCAAAAATTTCGCACACTATCACTGGGACCTGAGGCATCTTGTCTCTTCTCGAAATTCCCCCCGTCTGCTGGCACCTCTCGCAACTTTGGCAAAATATCAAAAGCATCCCTATTTAGCGTCGGCCAATAAAAACCGCTGTCTAAGACTTTCCTCGCTGTCTTCCTTGGCCCAAAGTGGCCTCCACATACTAACGTGTGGCAATTAATTAACACATCTCTTTGTTCCCATTCGGGAATGCAACGTCTAATCACTTGATCTGAGCACATTTTCCATAGGTAAGGATCGTCCCAAAAGTAATATTTAGCTTCACTTCTAATCTTCATCTTCTGAGCTCGGGAAATCTCGTCTGAACTTGGCATCTCTCCCGTGACCAAATAGTTGGCTAAGTCAGCAAACCATGGTTCTGCATTCAGTGTGCGCTTCCCCTTATCCGATTCCCCTAGACCGGTCAAAGCCAAAACTGCTTCCCAGTTAGGTGGTCTAGGAAATTTCTCCAGAAGGTACAAATGCTCCTCGGGGAAGGCATCGGATATGGCCTCTTCTGTTTCCCCCTGATGTATTCTGCTCAAGTGATCAGCCACTCTATTTTCCGTTCCCTTCTTGTCTCTTACTTCCCAATCAAACTCCTGCAAGAGTAACACCCAACGGATTAATCTCGGCTTAGACTCTTTCTTAGCCAGCAAGTACTTAATCGCCGCGTGATCCGTGAAGACTATAACCCTCGACCCAAGGAGATAGGGTCGGAATTTTTCAAACGCGTATACGACAGCCAACATTTCCTTCTCCGTGGTGTCATAATTTTTCTGAGCCTGATTCAGCGTCTTGGAAGCATAGAAGTTCACATAACTTTTTCCATCAATTTTCTGTCCTAGGACAGCTCCCACAGCGAAATCGCTCGCATCACACATTATCTCGAAAGGATGGCTCCAGTCTGGTGCCCTGATAATTGGTGCTGATATTAACCTATCTTTAAGCAACTGGAACGCCCTTTCGCACCCTTCGTCAAAGACGAACTCCACATCATTATGTAACAACCGAGTGAGTGGTTGCGCGATTTTTGCAAAATCCTTGATGAACCTCCTATAGAACCCTGCATGGCCTAGAAAACCTCTCACCTCTTTTTGATTCGTAGGGTATAGTAATTTTGATATCACATCCACCTTTGCTTTGTCTACCTGAATACCTCTCTCAGAAACCACGTGACCCAGGACAATGCCTTCAGTCACCATGAAGTGGCACTTCTCGAAGTTCAACACTAAATGCTTCTCCTGGCATCTCTGCAACACTAGATCAAGGCTGGCTAAACAAGTATCAAATGAGTTCCCATATACAGTGAAATCGTCCATGAATATCTCAATGCATACTTCCAACAGATCCGAGAAAATGCTCATCATACACCGTTGGAAAGTTCCCGGAGCATTACACAATCCAAATGGCATTCTTCGGTATGCATATGTACCAAAAGGGCACGTGAATGTGGTTTTTCCTTGATCCTCTGGATTAACCTAGATTTGGAAGTAGCCGCTGTATCCATCAAGGAAACAAAAATACTGTTTGCCTGCCAATCTCTCCAGCATCTGATCAATGAAAGGTAGGAGAAAATGATCCTTCTTTGTGGCTTCGTTCAACTTCCTGTAGTCGATGCACATCCTCCATCCTGTCACTAATCTGGTGGGTAACAATTCATTTTTTTCATTCTTAACAACCTGTATCCCAGACTTTTTCGGCACCATTGGACAGGACTGACCCACTCGCTGTCAGGAATGGAGTAGATGATCCCTAGAGCAAGCAATTTCAATACCTCCTTTAGGACCTCCTCTCGCATGTTCGGGTTCAGCTTCCGTTGTGCATCTCGATGAGCCTTCGCACTTTCTTCCAAACGAATGTGGTGCATACAAAGATCCAGACTTATTCCCACCAAATCTGAGAGAGTCCATCCTATTGCTTTCTTGTTTCTTTTGATGACTTCCAATAACTCCTTCTCTTGCTCCTTGGTCAAGTTGCTGTTGACTATTACTGGAAATGTCTCACCCTCCTCCAAGTAAGCGTACTTGAGGCCCGGTGGAAGTGTCTTCAGCTCTTTTTTTGTTCCATTCGTCTCCTGGGGCAAGGGATTTTTGTCTGCAATTTCTGGTAAGGTCTCTTTCCCAGACCCAGGAGATTTTTCCAGACTAGCCACATAAGCCGATCCCTTAGATCAGGCTGATTCAGGGCTTCTGCAGAATCCCATAATGGCCTCTGTGAGCTCTTCATCTGTTAATTCTGCTGTGTTCATTGCTGCACACCATCCCACAACTTCTTTGTCAATCGAATGGCTCAACTCCGAGTTGTCGATTTGTTCCTGTATCAATTCCGTCTCAAGATACTCTTGGACCAAAGGGTTAATAACATCAATAGCATAGAGATTCTCAACATCTAAAGGCCTTTTCATCCTCTCATCTATGCTAAAGGTATACTTTTCCCCGTTATAGTCCAAGCAAATTGTTCCATCAAAAACATCGATAATGGTCTTCGCAGTACGCAAAAATGGTCTCCCCAAAAGTACCCCACTGGACTCAGCAGACTCATTATCATTCATCTTGATCACATAAAAATCAGCAGGATATAGAAAATCATGCACCTTGACTATAACATTTTCCAACACTCCTTCAGGGCAAATGCAAGTTCTATCTGCTAACTGGATCACTACCTTGGTAGCAACTATTCTTACCCCAGTCAACTTCTTATAGATCGAAAGTGGTAAAACATTTATTGACGCCCCTAGATCACACATAGCATGCTCAACCTTGATATCCCCTAGAGAGATGGGTAATGTGAACATACCTGGGTCGGTGCATTTTGAGGGCATCCTTCTTTTTTGTATCACAGCAGACACGGTCTCTCCGATCACAATCTTCCCATCTGGCTTGGTCTTCCCTGCAATAAACTCCTTGATAAACTTACTGAAGGCGGGCATTTTCAAGGCTTGCAAGAATGGCAGGTTGATTTCCAACTTGCTGAAAATCTCCATGAGATCCTTTGTATCATCTTTTTTCTTCTTCGCCTCCCCACGATATGGAAATGGTTTTGCTCGCTTTACTGTATTTGTGGAAGTCCCAGCCCGGGTTTCATCAATTCCCTTGTTTCCTTCCTTAATCACTTCCTCAGGTTCGGGGTCTAGGAAGAACGGGTCCCTTGATCGAGGTAGGGATCCCCCTAAATCTCCCTTCTGGAGGTCTCCCTGAACAAGGATTTCCCTCGGTCTAGTGCCTTCCTCTTGATGTTGCTGACTCTGTTTCCCTTCACTAGCTTGCATAGGCACTTCCTCATCAATTTCCAACATCGGCCCTTCATAACCCCGCCCAGACCTCAAGGTGATTTGACTAATGTTTGCTCGGTCTGGCGGTTTGACGGTGGCAGGAAGTTTGCCTTCATTCCCTCGCATCTCATTCAAGGAAACTGCGATCTGGGAGAGTTGTTTTGCCATTATGTCCATGGCAGCTTTATGTTCAGACTGATCATCTTGTAACTTGTGCACCATGTCATTGTTGGAGTGTAGGTTACCTTGCATGAACTGCTGTGAATTCACTAGATCATGGACCATGTCATCTAAACTCCGCTGTGGTCTGGAGTTGAATTGACCCGAATTTGGTCCTTGACCTTGGTTCCGCCGATAGTTACCTTGATGATTGTTGTATTGGTTATTCGTCCCTTGATTTCCCTGATGGTTATTGTACTGGCTACCAGACCCTTGATTCCCTTGATGATTTGGTTGGGAATTCTGGTAGTGTCCTTGATTATTTCTCTGATGAGGTGGTACATAGGAACTCCCTGGGTTGTTCTGATTTCGGTTTCCCCAATTAGTCTGGTCTTGATTCCTGTACCCCAGCTGCAATTGTCCCTCTTGACCTTTCCCGGACCAGTTGGACTGCCTTTCCGGAGGGTGTGTATAATTTGTGAGCTGAAGTGGAGGTGGCTGGCCTTGATTCCAACTTCCATCGGGATTCCAACTTCCCATCGAATTTGCTTGAGCTTGACACTCCCCTTCGCAGGGTTGACTGTAGTATGGTTGGAGTTGCCTTTCCTCTTGACCAAGGGATTTCTCAATTTCCACTGGAGCATGCGGATTGTATTTCTCAATTGCATTCAGCAAGGCCTTTTCCAGTTTATCGATCCTATCTTCCACCTTCTTGTCTTCTTGATCCATCACTGCATTAGCTGATCCTCTGCTTAATATGCTTCGCGGGTTATCATAGGCCTTCTTTGCCTCGATCAATCTCCCCAAGGTTTCCTGAGCTTCACTTGCCTTATTCTTGGTAAAATTTCCCCCGCTCGAGGAGTTCATCAAGTCCTTTGATTCAGGGTTTGCACCTTCGTAGAACAGATAGTAGGTCTCCGCTTCTATCATCCTGTGATTTGGACAAGCATCCAACAGCCCCTTGAAACGGGACCAATAAGAACTCAGAGACTCATCGTATTCTTGTTTGCACTCCTGAATCTCCTTCTTCAAGGCATTCGTCTTGTTGGATGGAAAAAAGTAGTCCAGAAATTCTAGTTTAAAATCCTTCCACGTGTTGATCAAGTCTGGTGGAAGCCTTAGCAGCCAAGTGTTCGCCTCCCCCTTGAGAGCAAACGGAATTGCTCGAAGACGGTAGTCCTCCTCTGTTGCCTCGTTGGGTCGCTTTTGAATGCTGCATAGTTTACTGAACTCGTTCAATAATTCATAGGGGCATTCATTCCTACGCCCAGAGAAAGTAGGTAGAACTCCAAGTACATTCGTCTTGATGTCAATCGACCTCCGTCGTAGGTTCGAGACTATAGCATGAGCGGGTTTACCGTCAAGATGTGCGGTGAGCGACCCTATTTCCGGATCGGGATCTAACAGATGAGCCATATCTGGGTCCTTCTCCTCCTCGGTCTCGGAATGCTCTGGTTCTATTGATGACCCTGGGTTCTCCTCTGTCGACGAATTCCACTCCTTTTCACTTTCTGACTTGAACGGGAATGGATCCTCCGTCCTCAATCCTGATCTGGTGGTGATGGTAGACGTAGATTCCTTGACTCGCCACTTGTATTGGCCACTCCCTGATCCAAATGAGCTTGCCCAACTTTCAGATTGGAAGCCTGCTTTCATAAACTGTCAAGGAGAAAGAAAATTAAAGAAATTAAAATTTTACTCCAAATCCTTAAATGAAATAATAACAAACGCCATCCATCCCCGGCAACGACGCCATTTGAAAGGTGTCTGATCTGCGTACAGTGTGTTCAAAAGGGAATAACAGGTTCCCTAGATCCAGCAAATCCACTAGATCACACGGTCTAGGAACTCGTTGGTCGCAGGAAATCCCGGTCGTCGGACACACAGAGCACTTCTTTCAAAAACCCTCAACCACTTTACTAAACCTAGTATAGAGAAGTAGGGATCGATCCCACAGAGAAGAATGCGTAATACTCATGTTCAAGGATTTGGGTGTGTTTTTGGTGTTGGCTGCTGCCACGCATTTTCTTGGGTTGAGGAAAACAAATTAAACTGACTTGGGAAACTTTAAAACTCTTAAGCTAACAGCTAGACCTAGGCGAAATTATGAAAGAGCGTCGCAAAGGAAATTAACTGTTCAACACTTGATCTAAGAAAACTACTTCACTACTAGACCTAGGAAATAAACCTACTGTGGGGACCATGACTGAAAAAGCAAAGTACGAACGAAAAGCTGGCAGAATAACTAACTCTCGTACTAACTAACAGCGACATCGTCTTCTACACCAAATTGCGTAAAACTCATAAGAAATTCAACATGAACGAAATCAAACAGAGCAAACTAATTTAAAATCAAATTAATGCATAAACCACGAAGAACTAAACAGATCTGCAGACACTAGACGAAGCAAAACAGAAAACAAGAAGAAAACAGAATCCATCTAACAACTATCTTTCCTCACGTCGAATCCAACCTCAGACGCTAAATCCACTCCGGATCCAAGCGTCCAACACGAACTCCAACCAACAGAAACTCTTCGTCACTTCAGATTTGAACAAAAAAACTCCAAACAGTCAATAAACCACAGATCTATCACCACATTCCCATATCAAACACCACAACAACAAAATAAAACAGAGATCGACATAATACTTGTAGAAATAAACTATCAGCAGAGAGATCTATGCAAATCGACTTGAAATTCAACTGCTAAACGCAGATCAACAGACGGAAACACAATAAGTATCATCAACAGCCAGGTCGACTCCCAAAAGTGAAGTTTGACAGTAAAAATGAGCAAAACAACTGAAATTAAAAGGAATTGTATCTTCGTCCACACTCGGACGGTGTTGCCAACCGTGAAACTTCTAAAGAAAGTAACATTTCGTACCCGACTACCCCAGATCTCCCATTCCCAAGTGTGTGTAATGTGTGTGAGCTAAGAAGAGTGAAAAGTGATATTCTTTGTGTTGCATGCTCTTCTATATATAGGCGTTGGAGTGGGGCCCAGCGAGGTATAGATAAGACTTTGTTGCCCTCAGCTATTGACTCCTCTGTCACGCCAATTTTCCTTGTAAATCCTGCTCACTTCGTTCCTTTCCTTCGCTAGACCATCTCCTTCAGTACTTCCTCGATCTAGCGATTTTCTTCACACACCTGGCTTAGGAAACGTGTCAGACCCAGCAAATTATAACATTTTTCGCACATAACCAATGCATGAAATTAGTCTTATCAGTCCGTTTTTAATGTCAAAGTTGCATTACATGTCCTTTATTTGCATATTTTATCTATATTGATATTTTGACGTGTTTTGTGAGAAATGTGCATATTTGAGTTTAAAAAAGGAGTCAAAACGCAAAATCTGGAAATCTGGAGCTTCAGGTGGCGTCCGGCGACCGCCGCAACACTTCCGGCGACCGCCGGAGCTTACGGACCGCCGGGGAGTGCGTGGAGACTGCCACAAAAGAGTCAGAAGCTTCTGATTAATGCACGGCGACCGCCGACCAAGGTACGGCGGCCCGCCACAGAAACGCAGCGCACGACAACTGTGTTCAAACTAAATTTCATTCTCTTCTTCTTTGAAAGGGCTTTGAGTTGGTACCAAGATCACCTCAATCGGAGTTCTGTGGAGAGTGTTATGGCCGTTCTACCAAAGTCGCGTAAAGCTGTCAAATGTAGTCTAGGCGGAAATTCAAAGAAGGAAAGAAGAAATTACCGTGTGAAGCCAAATCTTTTTCTTCTACTATGAGGAACGAAAATTCCATCTTCCCTATTGATTGGAGGAGACTTTTTACAAAATTTAAATCTTTCTCAAGCCTATATATACCCCATAACCTAATTCATAGAATTCACCCATACATAGCCACCAAAAGGGGAGCCTCCAAGGCTCCTCCCTCTCTACTCCTTATCCTAATTCTTCCATCATTCTAGGAAATTGAAGCAAGGCAAGAGGAGCATGAAGACTTCAAGATTCAACCTTGAGTTTTGTTTGTTTATTTCATGTCTCGTACTTTAATTATTATTTTAGTTCATCTGTCTTGGGATTGCTAAACAATAAAATTTTGAGGTTTGATAGTATTTGACTTTTATGTAGTTCTTTTTATGTTTAATGTTCAGAACTCGTTTCCACTTGATTTTTCTTAAACTTTTGTTCGACTAATTGGCCGTTACCTTGATTATTGTCGATCTTTGATCGGTGATAGCTTTGATTGGTTTTTCTTATATGTTCATACAATAATTGTGACATGAGTATTGATGCATGATAGGGAGAAATCATGGGAAAACTTGAGTTGGATGAACATAGAACTAATTAGAATAACTAAAGAGTTAGTGAAATCATTATCCTTGAAATTCCTCTATTTGCCTGATTCTATCTTATTTGTTTTATACTTTTACTTTATATTTATTTTTGTTTAGTTTGAAATTCCTCTATTTGCCTGATTCTATCTTATTTGTTAGAAATCTTTGGCAATTATATTCCCCGTGTTCGATATCCCGGTACTGACCTTTAGCTATACTAGATCTACTTTGTATACTTGCAGGTATTTATAGTGCTAAAATATAGTGCATCAAGGTTTTGACGCCGTTGTCGGTGAATATTCTTGCTTTAAACTGATATTGTAGAAAGGTTGATAATACTAATTTAGAGAGCAATATTATTTAATTTAGTTTTCTTTCTTTTGATTTTTTTTGAGGTACATGAGGAGAGCAAGGAGCGCAACAACGGAGGTGTTCCAATATTACTTTAATTTTTTTTAGGTTTTAATTTTTATTTTCATTTTGCTTTTTTTTTAGAAAGAACTAATTTTCTCCAGTTAGTTTATTTTCGTTTTTTCCAAAAAAAAATTATTATAATTTATTCTGTTTTGTTTATTTTCGTTTTTCTTTATATAAAAAAAATTATTAGAGCAGGGACAGCGGTCCGCTGAGTTGTTTGCAGCGGCCCGAGAGAAGAACAGTGAGGACGTATGATGCACTTTTTATTTGCACTATAAATACCTGCAAGTATACAGAGTAGGTATAGTCTAGCAAAAGGTTAGTACCGGGTATCGAACACGGGGAAGATGTACACAAAGTGTCTATCTTCTACTAGAACTCAATTATTATCTGGAGAAACAAGAATTTTTTGTAACTTTTTGAAAACAGTAAATATTAAAAACAGTAAACAACTAAATGCAAGCAAATCACGGAGAGAAAAGTATAGAGATAAGGGGAATTCCAGGGATGTGCTTTCACTTTTATGGTTATACAAATTCCAAACTACAATACCCTAGCACAGTTAATACTTTGAAAGGACGAGTCACCTAGCTTATGCTCATGCGATACAAACGTTGATTACTAACATTAGGGTTGTCAATCCTAACACGTAACTCCAAAAAGCTCCTAAGACCCTTGAAAAGTCCTCACTCTCAATTAACAGTGCCGTTTTAAAGGAAGCTAACTGTAGTGTCTACTAAGTGGATCTAACTCGCTAGAACTCTGTCACAGTTATGAAGCAAGTTGTATTGAATCATACATAATTGTGTCACTCAATTATGAAGCATCATGATTAACTTAGGGAAGAAACAAAGTAAAAACAAAACGGATATTAAATAGAAAACGGATTTGTATAACCAAAGTTGCTACTAACACATCCCTAGAATCCTATGAGTTTAGTTACACATGACTGAATAAACTAAAAACATAGATTGAAGGGAAAGCAATCTGAACATAAAACTAAAGCAAATAAAACCCGTAGGTTGAATCCTTGTCGTTCTTGATGTTCTTGAAATCCTTTTTCAACTCATTGCACAATTGAAGTACTCTAGCTTTTGATCTCTATGAATGTGTTCTTGTTGTGTGAAAAAAACTCTTTTTGATGAAGCTTGAGGTCCTATTTATAGGGGAAGATTATTCCTCATCATTGAAGGAAAAGATCTTCAAAATTTGGTAAATCTTGGAGCAAATCTAGGGCTGGTCGGATTCACCGCCTTTCTCCGGCGGGCCGCCGCACCTTGGCCGGCGGGCCGCCGCACCTTGGCCGGCGGTCGCCGCGTTGGAGTCCAGAGACTCTGACCCTTCGGTGGCGGACCGCCACATGTCCTCCGGCGGTCGCCGGGCGAGACTCTTCTCCTAGCGTAAATTTCCGAGGCGGGCCGCCACATAGCTCTGCCCGCCGGGCGCCGGCGGTCGCCGTACAACTTCGCAGCGGTCGCTGGTCGCCGTCTGACTCCAGATTTCCAGACTATGCGTTTTTACTCCCCTTTTCGGCTCAAATATGCACATTTCTCACAAAACACGTCAAAATACCAAAATGTATAGAATATGCAAATAATGGACATGTAGAGTGATTTTGATAACAAAAACGGACCAAATAATGGCCTTAAAACAGTGCAAAATCCGGGCGTATCAACTCCCCCAAACTTACATTTTTGTTTGTCCTCGTACAAAACACTAAAGACACAAGAATAGACGCACGGAATGCACAAGGACTAGACGTCATAATTGCCTCAAAAGATGAAAGAATAGATTAAGCATGGATTATCAAGCAAGGCTTAATAGTGCACTTTCTACAAACTCGTGGAACACCTTGAATTCAAGCACTCACATGTGGCAAACTTCCAAAGATGGGAAGTGTTCTTTCTCTCACTCTCAAAGTGTATAAAGGTAAAGTGTAAATCACTCAAATCATGCATCATGCAAAGTTTACCATAGGCTTGCTCAAAGTCTAATCCCTCCTCTACTCAATGTGATTAAGCATCAAAAGTCCGAAAGGTCTTTCTTTTCGGTTGTAACGTAGGCTCTTTGGTAGGTGAGGAATATTTGGCTAAAAAGTGACTCAAATATAAAAATATCCCATGTAGAGTTAAGATGACTCCACTTTTCTAAAACTTAAGGCACTTCTAACACTTTATTTTTCTCCTTCAATTTACTTTCAATCCTTTGATTTTATTTTCTTTTCACAACCTTTCACACATTTTTTTTTTTTTTTTTTTTTACACATCCTTTCTTTTTTTTTTACATCCTTTCTTTTTTTTTCTAAGATCAAGCACATATTTGGAATTTTTCTCAATTTCACAACTTGTACTTTCTTAATATTAAGCACACTACTTTTTATACTCTCCTCCTTATCTCTCCAATTCCTTTACAAAAGAAGATAACAAAAACTATACTAAACCCAAGGAATTGTCCCCCATTTATTTTGGCTTCCAAAGAAAAGGCTTAAAGGCTCAAAATTGGCTCCAAAGGGAAAAATTCGAGAGGGTCGAAAATTTTGGATATAAAAGTAGCTTATGAAAAGATGGCCTAACATCTTCCCTTATCAACTTAAACACTATGTAAACTTAGGCAGACTAGGAGCAAGTTCTAGAAACATATACATGCATACAGATAAATCACACAAGAAAGAATTTAAGGCACAAATCTCACAAGGTAGAAGCATGATTCAAGGCGAACAAGCAATTCACTAATTATGCACCTTTTCACCCAACCATCATATCAAAACGTTAAGCCACACTTAAACATAGATGGAATATAATATCATTGGCAACTCGGTCTAATGTGTCCCTAAGCATGCGTGTTTCTAAGTTCTTCATGTTATGTTCATGACATGGATTCAAGAAAACATTTTAGAACACAAAAAATCTCCTACGGGTTTTTGGAAAATTAAAGCAAAAACAACTAACAACAAAAAGAAAACCCTAAACTCACGGTCCACCACTTCATCCCCCCAAACTTATTTACAACAAAGTGTAAAATAAGTTTGTAGAGTCGGTAGGGACGTGAGTATACTACTGAAAACAAAAACGTACCCTGAAAAATTTCGCGTAGAGGTTGAGCGGGGCGAAAATTCGAAGAATTTCGAAAAATCGCGCTGGAAAATTGTGCCCAGGTGGCGGTCCGCCGCAGCTGTTCGGTGGTCGCCGCACGTCAAAGATGCTTTCCAGCGTTCAGGTGGCGGACCGCCGCAGAGCTTGCGGCGGTCGCCACGGAGAGGTCAGAACCTGCGAAAATTTTTGCAAAGCACAAAATTAAACCAAAACCAAAAATACTTAAAATTAAAGCAAAAATTGTTGGGTTGCCTCCCAACAAGCGCTTATTTTTCGTCTTTAGCTTGACGTTCTTTGAAGCTCATGAGTTATCCCCCATCGTGAGGATTCCTTTGGGATGCCTTTGTACCAACAATCTTAGTCTCTGCCACCGCGAATGGAACCAACTTGTTGAGAACTTTCTTCCACCATTTGAATTTTCCATTCGAGGTTTTGATCACGTAGATTTCAGGGTCATCTTGAGGTGGAGTCTTCTTCCTCTTCTTTCTCTTAGGCTTTTCCTGCAAGATAGGCTTAGTAGGATTAGGCTCGCCCTTTTTAGGAGCTTGAGGTAAAGTGTTAACAATGAAAATAGTAGGGTTAGAAGGATCTTCCCCTCCAGATGGATCATAAGGCTTAGACAAATCGGTCACCATGACCTCCCTGCAATCATGCTCCATCTTAGCTTGTTTCGCCTCTTCATACTTAAGCATCGCGCTTTCGATGTTGTAGGTCGACTTTCCTCCATGGTCACTTATTGTGATTTCTCCTCTACCTACATCAATAAGAGCTTTGCATGTGGCTAGAAAATCTCTGCCTAAGATTAGAGGTACATTCTTGTCTACTTTCATATCAAGAATAATGAAGTCGGCAGGAAAGATGAAATCGTCTACCTTCACCAAGACATCCTCAATCATACCCACCGTTTTGATGGCCGTGTTATCGGCCAACCTTATGGTCACATCCGAGGTCTTGAGTGGCCCGATGTTGAGCTTTTCATAGTACTTCAGCGGCATGATGTTGATGCTTGCTCCCAAATCACAGAGGGCCTTATCAACTTTTCCTTCTCCAATTCGGCACCTAATGATGAACTGGCCCGGATCTCTTTGCTTCACTGCCCTTTCCTTTTGGATGATCTCGCTGCAATGATGCGGTAGCTTAAGGTCGGCTTTAGTCGGCTTTTTCTTCCTCATTACCGCCTCCCTTAGTAGCTTTGCATACTTTGGTATCTCCTGCAACGATTCAACAAGTGGAATGTTAGTATGGACCTTGCAAAACATGTTAAGGAATTGCTTGAACTGCTCTTCAAGCTTGAACTTCCTCTTTGGCTGAAAAGGGAGTACAATCCCGTTGTGCCGCACAAGCTCCTGCTTAGTGGACGATTCTGCCTTGTCAGTGGCGGGCCGCCGCGGGGTGTGCGGCGGTCCGCCGGCGACTGGGTAGTCCCCAGATTTCTGCTTTGCCACCCACTTCTTGTTAATATCATCCACTCTTGCTGCTGCCTTTGCTCTATCCTCATCTAACTTCTTCTGAAGTTGCTCCATTTGAGTGGTAATATTGGTTACAGCTGCCGAGATTGTGTTCATTCCTTGCTCGAGGTTGTTTATCCTTGCTTCGACCACTCCGATCTTGGTGTCATTAATCTTCCTATCTTGCGTAATTACTTCCAAGATCTTCGTGATTCCTTGTTCATACTTGTCTTCCTTCTTCATCGGCTCAACCACTCCTCCTTTGCTAACATTGAATCCTGCAGGGGGTTGCAAGTAATTATTGTTAGAATAAGAAAGATTTGGGTGCGGACGGTTCCCATTATAATTATTGAAATTACCGCCCCCCTGATTAGGGCGATAATTGTTATTGTAGTTTCTGGGACCGCCTCCTTGCACGTAGTTGATTTCTTCCACAGTTGATATAGCAGTTTCGGGTGCATTGACCGCCACTATGGAAGTTTCCGGAATTGGATCTTCCTTCCTCGAGATGTCCATTTGATCAATCCTGACTCTAAGTTCTGCTAACTCCTTAGCAAAAGAACTTTCTTCGGCCTCTTCTATGGCTGCTACTCTTCTCGTGGCATGCCTTTCCTTAGACCACCCCCGACTGTTGGTGGCGAACTCCTCGATCACCGCCATGGCATCCTCTCCTGTCTTTCTTAGAAATCCTCCATTTGCCCCTGAATCAAGCATAGCACATATTTTCTCGTTAAATCTATTATAGAGGATTCCAACCTGATGGTCTATGGAAAAACCATGGTTTGGGCACTTTCGAAGAAGAGCTTTGAAACGAGCAAATGCCTCATAGAGGGGCTCGTCATGGCCTTGTGTGAACTGAAAGATCTCACTTTTGAGCTTCAAAATAGTGCCTGGCGGGTAGTATTTGTCGAGGAAGGTAGCTACGATGTCCTTCCATGTGGAGACCTTTTCTGGTGGCATACACTCAAACCACTCTTTAGCAGAATCAATCAATGAGAATGGAAAAAGTCTTACCCGTATGGCATCGTCGTCGACACCATTTAATTTCAGAGTGTTTGCGATTTCCACGAATTTGGAGAGATGGCGGTTAGCATCTTCAGTCGCCCTACCTGCAAAAGGAGTTTGCTCGACCCTTTGGATAAGGGGCATGCGTAACTCAAAATTGTTAGCATCAATACGAGGGCCGTTAGGAAAAGTGATCATATTCCCATGATTGAACATGTTCATCACAGGTAATGTTTCTCTGTTTTTCTTTTCCATGGCTTCTCGGGCTGATCTCTCCGCATCTCTCTCATCCATCAGCAACTTCACCATCTCCTGCAGCTTCTCAATATCTGTTCGGTCACCCATTGTTCCTGATCCTTTTTCACTTCTTATTATTCTACGAGTTCTTTCAAGTTCTAAATCAAGTGGCTCTAAGATGTACTTCCCAGAACGCGTTCGCATACAAAACCTGCAAGACTCGAAAACAAAAACAAATTAAACTAAAAAAAATTAAAACAGAAAGCAATAAAAATCCAAAGTAGTAAAATTATCCGTTTGAAGATATCACTCCAAAGTGAATTGTCTTCCCCGGCAACGGCGCCAAAAACTTGATGCACTTTTTATTTGCACTATAAATACCTGCAAGTATACAGAGTAGGTATAGTATAGCAAAAGGTTAGTACCGGGTATCGAACACGGGGAAGATGTACACAAAGTGTCTATCTTCTACTAGAACTCAATTACTATCTGGAGAAACAAGAATTTTTTGTAACTTTTTGAAAACAGTAAACAACTAAATGCAAGTAAATCACGGAGAGAAAAGTATAGAGATAAGGGGAATTCCAGGGATGTGCTTTCACTTTTATGGTTATACAAATTCCAAACTACAATACCCTAGCACAGTTAATACTTTGAAAGGACGAGTCACCTAGCTTATGCTCATGCGATACAAACGTTGATTACTAACATTAGGGTTGTCAATCCTAACACGTAACTCCAAAAAGCTCCTAAGACCCTTGAAAAGTCCTCACTCTCAATTAACAGTGCCGTTTTAAAGGAAGCTAACTGTAGTGTCTACTAAGTGGATCTAACTCGCTAGAACTCTGTCACAGTTATGAAGCAAGTTGTATTGAATCATACATAATTATGTCACTCAATTATGAAGCATCATGATTAACTTAGGGAAGAAACAAAGTAAAAACAAAACGGATATTAAATAGAAAACGGAATTGTATAACCAAAGTTGCTACTAACACATCCCTAGAATCCTATGAGTTTAGTTACACATGACTGAATAAACTAAAAACATAGATTGAAGGGAAAGCAATCTGAACATAAAACTAAAGAAAATAACACCCGTAGGTTGAATCCTTGTCGTTCTTGATGTTCTTGAAATCCTTCTTCAACTCCTTGCACAATTGAAGTACTCTAGCTTTTGATCTCTATGAATGTGTTCTTGCTGTGTGAAAAAAACTCTTTTTGATGAAGCTTGAGGTCCTATTTATAGGGGAAGATTATTCCTCATCATAGAAGGAAAAGATCTTCAAAATTTGGTAAATCTTGGAGCAAATCTAGGGCTGGTCGGATTCACCGCCTTTCTCCGGCGGGCCGCCGCACCTTGGCCGGCTGTCGCCGCGTTGGAGTCCAGAGACTCTGACCCTTCGGTGGCGGACCGCCACATGTCCTCCGGCGGTCGCCGGGCGAGACTCTTCTCCTAGCGTAAATTTTCGAGGCGGGCCGCCACATAGCTCTGCCCGCCGGGCGCCGGCGGTCGCCGTACAACTTCGCGGCGGTCGCTGGTCGCCGTCTGACTCCAGATTTCCAGACTATGCGTTTTTACTCCCCTTTTTGGCTCAAATATGCACATTTCTCACAAAACACGTCAAAATACCAAAATGTATAGAATATGCAAATAATGGACATGTAGAGTGATTTTGGTAACAAAAACGGACCAAATAATGGCCTTAAAACAGTGCAAAATCCGGGCGTATCAACGTACCATCCACAGCGGTCCGTTGAACTGCAGTTAGCGACCATTGAAGCGTGTCAGACGCGAGATTTTCACATAAGGTATGTTTCTTCTTTCCTTCTTTCGTTTTTTTTCTTTCTAACCCCAGCATCCACTTCATCCCTCTCTTTAAATTTTATTTATCCACATTATTCACACACCCACACTCCAAATTCACATCACTTAATTAATAATTTGTTGGTGAATTTGTGAGTTGGATTTATTGGAATTGATCATTGTTGCGTGTGCTTGAATTAGCTCATTTTTGTTCATTGATAACGCTCGGATTTTGCACTGGTTTAAGGTCATTATTTGGTCCGTTTTTTATGTCAAAGTCACTCTACACGTCCATTATATGCATATTTTGTCTATTTTGGTATTTTGACGAGTTTTGTGAGAAATGTGCATAATTGAGCCGAAAAAGGGAGCCAAAACGCAAAGTCTGGAAATCTGGAGTCAGACGGCGACCGTCGGCCCCTGGCGGGCAGAGCAGTGCAGCGGTCCGCCTCGGAAAATTACACTTGGAAGAGACGTCTCGCCCGGCAACCGCTGGAAGTCGTGCGGTGGTCCGCCGCCGAAGGAATAGAGTCTCAGGACTCCAACGCGGCGACCGTCGGCCAAGGTGCGGCGGCCCGCCGGAGAAAGGCGGCGAATCCGAAATGCCCTAGATTTGCTCCAAGATTTACCATATGTTGAAGATCTTTTCCTTCTACAACAAGGATTGGCTTTCCCCTATAAATAAGACCTCAAGCTTCATCAAAAAGAGAGCGCTTCTACTTGCAAAATAATTCACAGAGATCAAAAGCTAGAGTACTTCAATTGTGCAAGGAGTTGGAGAAGGATTTCAAGAACATCAAGAACGACATGGATTCAACCTACGGGTTTTATTTGCTTTAGTTTTATGTTCAAATTGTCTTCCCTTCAATCTATGTGTTTAGCTTATTCCATTATGTGTAACTAAACTCATAGGATTATAGGGATGTGTTAGTAACGACTTTGGTTATACAATTCCAATTTTCTATTTAATATCCATTTTGATTTTACTTTGTTTCTTCCCTAAGTAATTCTGATGCTGCATGATTGAGTGACACAATCTTGCATGATTTAATATAGTTTGCTTTATAACTGTGAGAGAGTTCTAGCGAGTTAGATTCACTTAGTAGACACTACAGTTAGTTTCCCTTAAAACTTCACTGTTAATTGAGAGTGAGGACTTTTCAAGGGTCTTAGGAGCTTTATGGAGTTACGTGTTAGGATTGACAACCATAATTTTTAATCAACGTTTGCATCGCATGAGCATAAGCTAGGCGACTCGTCCTATCAAAGTAATAATTGTGCTAGGGTATTGTAGTTTGGAATTTGTATAACCATAACTGTGAACGCACATCCCTGGGATTCCCTTATCTCTATCGATTGTCTCCGTGTTTTATTCGCATTTAGTTGTTAATTGTTTTTAATTATTTTCGGTTTTCAAAAAGTATTCAAAACCTTTTGTTCTTCCAGATAGTAATTGAGTTCTAGTAGAGGATAGACACTTTGTGTTTGCCTTCCCCGTGTTCGATATCCCGGTACTGACCTTTAGCTATACTATATATACTCTTTATACTTGCAGGTTTATTTAGTGCTAATAAAAAGTGCATCATTGATGAAATTTGAATACCCCGTTGATATGATTGTTGATACGCATAGTTCATGTTCATAGCATTGTGAAGCTATTTTATCTTGCATGACTTGAGTATATTTTTTAGCCCAAATTGTTTTGCATGCTTTTGGTCTTTTGTTGAAAATTCTTACAAATTATTGGGGGATAAAGATCATGATGGGGGATGATTTTTGAATCAAGGTAGATTACTTGATCTTGCATGTGATTATTTTTACACCTTGATTTGGTTTAAGTTTGGGGGATTGCCAAATATTGTGTTGTACTCCCTCTGTTCCACAAAAGATGTCACACTTTCCTTTTTAGTTTGTCCCACAAAAGATGTCACATTTCCCTTTTTGGAAAAAGTTCTCTCTCACATGAATATAAAAATTATATTTTCTCTCTCCATTTAACACACAAAACAAAACCTCCTAAAATCTCGTGTCGTCCCACAAGTGTGACATCTTTTGTGGGATGGAGGGAGTATCCAACTACAATTTTCTCCATTCTATGCTCACATTGTGAATTTGTAGGTACAAACGCATCCCTAAGGAATTCCCACGATGGGGGATAACTCCTGAGCTTCAAAGAATGTCAAGCTAAAGACGAAAAATAAGCGCTTGTTGGGAGGCAACCCGACCATTTACTTCCATTTTTTAAAGTACTTTTTGGTTTGGTTTAGTTTTCATGCCTTTGAAATTATTTCGCAGGTTCTGACCTTCTGGGGCGACCGCCGCAGACGTGCGGCGGGCCTGCTATCTGGAAACTTTCTGCCCCATTTGCGGCGAATGCCGCCCAAATTGCAGAATCCAGCGCTATTTTTCGAGTTTCTTGATTTTTCGCCCCGTCTAACCTTTATGCAAAAATTTTCAAGCTATGTTTTCTTTTCAGTAGTTTACTTACGTCCCTACCGACTCTACAAACTTATTTTACACTTTGTTGTAAATAAGTTTGGGGGGATGAAGTGGTGGACCGTGAGTTTAGGTTTTTGTTTTTGTCTTAGTTTAAGTTTTTGTTTTAAAAACCTGGTGAATCCATGTCATTAACTTAACATGAAAAACTTAGAAACACGCATGCTTAGGGACACATTAGACAGAGTTGTCAATGATATTTAATTTCATCCATGTCTAAGTATGGCTTGACGTTTTGATTTGATGGTTTGGTGAAAAGGTGCGTAATTAGTGAATTGCTTGTTCGCCTTCATTCATGCCTATACCTTGTGAGATTTGAGCCATATATTCTTTCTTGTGTAATTTATCTGCATTCATGTATATGTTTCTAGAACTTGCTCCTAGTCTGCCTAAGTTTACATAGTGTTTAAGTTGATAAGGGAAGATGTTAGGCCATCTTTTCATAAGCTACTTTTATATCCAAAATTTTCGACCCTCTCGAATTTTTCCCTTTGGAGCCAATTTTGAGCCTTTAAGCCTATTCTTTGGAAACCAAATAAAAGGGGACAATTCCTTGGGTTAGTTAGCTTTTGTTATTTTTTGTAAAGGAAGTAGAGAGATAAGGAGGAAAGTATAAAAGTAGTGTGCTTAAATGTAGAGAAAGTACAAGTTGTGAAATAGAAAAATTCAAAATATGTGCTTGATCTTAGAAAGGATGCCTATGAAAAAAAAAAAGAGAAAAGAAAAAAAAAAAAGAAAGGTTGTGAAGAAAATAGAAAAGAAAAAAAAATCAAAGGAATTTGGGAAGTGAGAAGAAATATAAACAAAGTCTAAGTATACTGAGATTTGAATTGTTGGCTGGGTGCTAAGTTTGATGTAGTTTAAAATTGATCACTTTTGCTGTGATTGGGTTTAGTCACTTTTTAGCCAAATATTCCTCACCTACCAAAAAGCCTACATTACAATAAAAAATAAAGACCTTTCGGACTTTTGATGCTTAATCACATCTAGTAGAGGAGGGATTAGACTTTGAGCAAGCCTATGGTAAACTATGCATGATGCATGATTTGAGTGCTATACACTTTACCTTATACACTTTGAGAGTGAAGAACACTTCCCATCTTTGGAAGTTTGCCACATGTGAGTGCATGAATTCAAGGTGTTCCACGAGTTAGTAATGAAAGTGCACTAGTAAGCCTTGCTTGATTTGATTGTGTTAATTCATGCTTAATCTATTCTTTCAGCTTTGAGGCAATTACAATGTCTAGTCCTTGTGCATTCCATGCGTCTATTCTTGTGTTTTTATTGTTTTGTTTGAGGACAAACAAAAATGTAAGTCTGGGAGAGTTGATACGCTAGGATTTTGCACTGTTTTAAAACCATTATTTGGACCGTTTTTAATGTCAAAGTTGCATTACATGTCCTTTATTTGCATACTTTATCTATTTTGGTATTTTTACGTGTTTTGTGAGAAATGTGCATATTTGATCCTAAAAAAGGAGTCAAAACGCGAAATCTGAAAATCTGGAGCTTCAGGTGGCGTCCGGCGACCGCCGCAACACTTCCGGCGACCACCGGAGCTCACAGACCGCCGGGGAGTGCGTGGCGATCGCCACAAAAGAGTCAGAAGCTTCTGATTAATGCGCAGCGGCCGCCGCCACAGAAATGCATCGCACGACAGCTGTGTTCAAACTCAATTTTTCGATGATCGTGAAGTCCGATCAGGGCGTTCTACATGTCATTCTCTTCTTCTTTAAAAGGGCTTCGAGTTGGTACCAAGATCACCTCAATCGGAGTTCTGTGGAGAGTGTTATGGCCGTTCTACCAAAGTCGCGTAAAGCTGTCAAATGCAGTCTAGGCGGAAATTCAAAGAAGGAAAGAAGACATTACCGTCTGAAGCCAAATCTTTTCCTTCTACTATGGGGAACGAAAATTCCATCTTCCCTATTGCTTGGAGGAGACTTTTTACCAAATTTAAATCTTTCTCAAGCCTATATATACCCCATAACCTAATTCATAGAATTCACCCATGCATAGCCACCAAAAGGGGAGCCTCTAAGGCTCCTCCCTCTCTACTCCTTAACCTAATTCTTCCATCATTCTTGGAGATTGAATCAAGGCAAGAGGAGAATGAAGACTTCAAGATTCAACCTTGAGTTTTGTTTGTTTATTTCATGTCTTGTACTTTAATTATTGTTTTAGTACATCTGTCTATGGATTGCTAAATAATAGAATTTTGAGGTTTGATAGTATTTGACTTTTATGTAGTTCTTTTTATGTTTAATGTTCAGAACTCTTTTCCACTTGATTTTTCTTGAACTTTTGTTCGACTAATTGGTCGTTACCTTGATTATTGTCAATCTTTGATCGGTGATAGGTTTGATTGGTTTATCTTATATGTTCATACAATAATTGTGACATGAGTATTGATGCATGATAGGGAGAAATCGTGGTAAAACTTGAGTCGGATGAACGTAGAACTAATTAGAATAACTAAAGAGTTAGTGAAATCATTATCCTTGAAATTCCTCTATTTTCCTGATTCTATCTTATTTGTTTTATGCTTTTACTTTATTTATTTTTGTTTATTTTCAAATCCAAAACTCTTGTTTTTCTAGATAGTATTTGACGCTTAGTATATGATAGCCAGTTGCAATTATATTCCCCGTGTTCGATATCCCGGTACTGACCTTTAGCTATACTAGATCTACTTTGTATACTTGCAGGTATTTATAGTGCTAAAATATAGTGCATCAAAGTGAAGAGAGAATAAACTAAGAGAGAGTAAAGTAAGTGAGATGAATATGTGGACTTTTACTAAGAGCATCCACAGTGCTGTGGATATCCCCATGGACTAGCACTAGGACATCCAAAAACACCTCTTGCCACATCATAAGGACATCATAAGGACATCCCACTGCACAATAGTGGACAAGCACTAGGACATCCCAACAAACAAATTCTCAAATACGAAATTATATTTCAACACAAATACGGGGGAAACGCAACCATTTTATATAAATTAAAAAAATATATACATAATAAAAAAATTACATTAATAAAAAAAATTTCATGAAAAAAAAAACCATCTTATAGCTTCGACACCCGTGGCCCGCCCTCTCACACCTCGTCGTTCCCTTGGCCAGTCCCAGCGGCATCGGAGTCCCCAGAGGCTCCACCTGTGCCGAGGGGTGGGAGGCCAAAATCGCAAGCATACAGTTGTCAAACTCCACTTTTGTATGGCATCCAAAATGTTCTGTTGTTGCTGCATGCGCGCGAGTTGGGTGAGCTCGGGGCTTGGCTGGACACTAGGAGTTGCCGATTGGACCTCCTGGGACCCGTCAGTGCCTCCCCTAGACATCCGCATGCCGTCTTTTGCCCAACCGGGAGACGGCGGCGGGAAAACCAGGGAGGGGTCGGAGCCTCTACGGCATTGTCGGAGAGGTCGTGGGAACCGGCGCTGCTACTATACTCCCCGGAGATGTTGACCCTCTGCCGCTTCGGCCAGCCAGCTTCAACACCCGCACGAAACATGGCGGATCCCATCAGCACCAGATACGCGTCCCAGTATTTGCACGCATCGTGCTTCCCAGTCTCGGGGAACTGCTGCATCGACAAGGTCTTCACATCCTCCATCATTTGGCCGCTGGATATCATGTGGGTGTTGTTCTCGTAGAAGCCGACAAATCGGGCGACCGCGGTCTTAATCCTATCTCATTGCTTCCGGCACTCCTCAGAAGAGTGAATCTTTCCCTCCGTCGGCTTAAACTCACAGTAAGCTTCGGCGATGCGTGTCCACATTTTGTCGATTCTCTGATTGGTCGCCAATATTGGATCATTGCAAACATTGACCCACGCCATGCATTCCGCCTCAGACCAAATAGTCCTCTGTTCCTCTTCCTCCCCATCGTCCCCCTCCCCCGCCCCTGACGGATCACCTACCACCCCCTTGCCTTTGCCGCGGCCCCTGTCCTTGCCCCTTCCCCGACGTCCTACCGCCGGTGGACTCTGAGTGGGAAGCACCATAATCGGGGATAAACCCAACTCCTCTAATGAGAAAGTCTCAGCAGAAGTGAACTGAGACTCTAGTGTACAGGTCTGAGATGCACCTGTCAAAAAATCAATTGTAGGGTGGTAAACATTGTCCCTAGGTGATTCGGGGACCCCCACTCTACTACCCCCGCGGCGGCAGGCTGCCCTTGCATCATCCCGCTCATACCCGCCATTTGGGGCATCAACAGCGGCATCATCTAGGGGCATCACCCCGCTCGTCCCCGTCATGGCGCTCGCCATTTTGGGCATCATCCCTGCCATCCCGGCCCACGGGTACATATTGTAGTACCCGGGCATCATCCCTTGCATTTGGGGCATCATCTCCACCATTTGGGGATGTATGCCGGCCATCCCAGAGGCGTTCCCGCCCATTCCAACTCCAACGGTGAACGTTGGAGTTTGGGATTCACTCGTGACTGGAGAGTCATTGTCGTGCTCCATTTATCTTGAACAAAAAGTAGAGAGACAGAGAGAATCTCGTAAAAACAAGTGGTGCAAATAAAAATGAAGTGCAATTAGCCATATATATAGAGTATTGCAAAAAAGGATCGAAAATACACAGACGTTCATGCGCTCGTCCGTCGGGGACCCACAGTGGTGGAAGAGCGCGAGGACGAGCGTGAAAAACGACGGACGGGCGCTCGTCCGTGAGCCACTCGCCGCACCTAATGGTTGACGAGCGCGACGGACGAGCGGCTTGCCGGTCGCTCGTCCACCGTTGTTGATTCTCTAAAAAGGTAAATGACTCCACTATTATGGAACGTACCAAAATGGCAAAATGTCTCCATTATTATGGAACAGAGAGAGTATTACACTCTCTCCGTCCCATAAGAATAAGCACTTTCTAATTTTGGAAACTTTTTTCTCTCTAATGAGGTAAGACTCATCCTCCATTAACAATATTTTAATTTTTTTCTCTCTACATCTCTCTTACTTTACCAATTTTACATTAAAACTCATGTCAAACCCAAAGTACATATTCTTTTGGGACGGAGGGTGCAAATCATAAATCATAGTCAAAACAATGAGACACATTATTTATAAGTGCTTGGAAAACCCTAGAAATTTAAAAGAAAATAGAAAAAAATATAGAAGATTAAAAAGAAACCCAAAAAACATCAAATTGTCTTTATCACCCCCTAACAATGTTAGATGGCCAAAATCCATCATTCATTATCGCGACAAAGAAGGTAAGAAATATGAGTGAGCAATGAAGAAGCTAATAGCATTCTGAAGGGAGCGAATCACGACTCCAATGGCCAATTCTTCGAGTGACCACATAGGTGGGAACGTCTATGTTGAGCCCGTTGGAGCTGTCCGACTTAGACAAAAGGCACCTAAAGACCCTAAATGCAAGGTGAAGGTGAATTCAGCGGCCACAAGTTGAGATCTTTTAAAATACTACTCCATCCGTCCCTAATAATTTGTCACCCTTTGAGCAGACACGGGTTTTTAGAAAGTAGGTTGAAAAAATTAATTGTATGTGGGACCTACATTTATATATTAGTTTTATAATAAAATGTGAGTGACAATGAGTTAGTGGAATTTAGGGTACACTAAAAAAAATGATAAACGTGGAAGGTGACAAATTTTTAGGGACGAATGAAAATTGAAATAAGTTACAAATTTTTAGAGATAGGTGGAGTACATCCAAACCCAAGGAGTGTAGTTGAGTGACATGAAACTTGTCCATCCTTACCCTAATTGATCACTATCGATCACTGCCTTTGGATATGGAGCAACTTTAAATCCTTAGGTCAGTTGTCTCACCCTTCGATATGGCTACAAATCAGCACGGGAAATAATCACTGAGCCCGCCGGTGAACACCGTTAATCTAATAACAAAAAAAATATATGACGTTTAAATAAGATTATTTAATTTATTAAAATGGAAAGAAGTGCTTTACCAAAAAAAAATGGAAAGAAGTGACTAAAAACACTTGTACGATTAATTTGGAGGTTGAATAAGCTGAATAATGATCTGATTCATTTAAATCTATTTCCTTTACCTAGTTGAGAGGAAACAAAATTCGATTTAATTTGTGATTCCGAGCCCGCGTTTCAATTACTGAATTTTATTTCCCAGCAAGAATTATTGACTGTAACCCTTTCTCGTCTCCACCTTCAGAAAATCTGTATCTGAGGAAAAAGGGAAGAGCCGAAGAGGAAATGGGCATCATAAAGAGCGGCTTCTCATTCATTGTGGGGACAGCATGCGGAGTTTACATTGCCCAGAATTACAACGTTCCTAATGTTCGTAAGCTTTTCAACACAGGCCTTGTGATCGCCAAGCACATCGAGGAGAATTACCGCAAGCCCAAGAAGCGCGACGATGATGAATAGAGTAAAGTTGGTATTTTCAATGTGAGGTTTTCGGATGCCCACTAACTGTTTGTAGTATTGCCTATTAGTTTTATACACACATTTTAGATATCCTTATGCAATTAAAGGGTTCATTTTGATCTTTTTTAGAATAAGGCTTGGAAATTTTTGCGGCTTTGAGATTATAAAGATTCTGGTGGTTACTGTTTTACATGTTCACTATTGAGGCTCAATCAATTCAATTGTGAAGGGAATTTCTGGTTGATTGCATCTAAATGGTTGAATGGAATCTGGGATGCAATGCCTGGCTGTTTCTCTTTGCTGTTTGGCGATCTAACATTTGTAATTTGGTGCTCTTTGACTGCAAACTGTTTAGTGGAGTTCCTTATAAATCAAAGTTGTTTCTCTGATTTGTCATCCCTTTAGCTGCTATCTGTTTGCTGGTGCTGCTTTTTAATGCATAGGGGGGAAATGTAAGGATTAATAATCAGATAGCTTTTGCATCGGTTGTTTGTCATTGTGTTTCAGCATTTTGCTGTTGGTGATTAATATCTAGATTACAAAGATACTCTAAGAAGGTACAGATATTAATGCTTTCCACTGAGGAATGGAATTATTTTGGCTCGTATATTATCCATTTGAGATCTTGTCGATCCCGTGTCGTTGAGGGAGATGTCATAATCTTATCAGCCAACACTATAATTTTTGTCCTTAAAATTAGCCTGTCGTTGCTTCTAGTATTAATAATCACCGAACTAAAAGCTTATGTTATATCTCTGTCACCTTGAATGTTATTGAGGTATGTAAGCAATCAATCTACAGTATCTGGAATTCATCCTAAACTGATGCACATGCTCAGGGGACTGAAAAGATATACTCTTGAGTCGGATAAGCATGACCACAAAAACATCCCCCCCCCCCCCCCCCCCTTTCTTTCTTATCTTATTTGTTGAGGTCTAGATGAGAAAATAGAATCTGATGACTGAAGATAACATGACATGGAAATGCATTAGCTAATGACTGAAGAATTTTCTAATATTAAGGGGAGTTGGACTTTAACAAAAAAAAAAGGTGTACCTTGACGACATAGGTTAACTAGTGGAACCATCACCTTGTATTTGTATTTTGCTTCATATCCTTATGGAACTTAATCAGATACAAAAAAAAGAAGCAACTAACAGTTAGTCCATTGTTCGACTGTTAGTTTGCCTCTGGTAGAAACATGTTATAGTTTCAGTCTTGGGGAAATTTATCAATTGATGGTGTGGAAATGGATTTTTAGGCTTAAGTAAACTGTCTTTGTACTATATTTCTTTCCTTTCGCCACGTATCTGTGGATACATCTACTCTTTAGTAACTACTGCTAGTAAATATATTTCTGGAAGGATGTTGATTTTAAAAGCTTTAGAACATTGCTGTCGAGTTTTGGTTGGAAATTATTAGTAATTTAGATGAACGAAAATTGAAAATGCTTTTGAATTACTAGTCATATGATATGAGATTATACATTATCCTTGGATTCAGATTCTGAGAATGAAAATAGACATGCACTCCTTTAAATTCTTGTTACATATATGTTTTACATGCTTTTGGCCTGTAAGTGAGTCAAAGCATGGTTAGTGGAGTAATTGGTGCTTATAATTTATAGTATGATTTGGTTCATCCTCTTGAAATTCATTCATTGCTTTGGAATTTTACAATTTATTGCCTCATCTACTAATTGGTCTGCTGTGTTTATGAACTGAGACTCTTAATTCCTTTGAACTCTTTGTTTGTTTTACATCAGTTTACACCTCTCAAGTAATCTCCTATTTCAGATTTAGTTGGCTTTGTCTTAACATATTTTCACTTGCATTTAGATCTGCTATTCATGGCATTTGAAGAATTTCATTTTGCTGTTGTAAATTGGTGGTGTTTACTTTACCATTTTAGACAGTGATGGGAAGATAGAAATGACAGATTTAATTTTCAGTTTTAGAACTCATCCAAGCATCCCCAAAGCTAAGCAGCATGTTATGCATTATAGATATTGATATAATTATGTTAAATTTTCAGTGAATGTTGAGACAAAAGTCCGGAGAAGATCTACTTGTAGTTCAACACTCGAACACAGCAGATCTTTCAATTATTGATTAATCGATAAAGGGAAAATCAGAGGTCTATGGGCAGGGAAATTAGGATTGAAAATAGGGGGTATTTTTGGTTTGATCTAGATATTTTTATATTTTCAACTTCTTTTAATTTTGATTTTAAACTAACCCAATATTTATGCTATCTAATTTTCTTGATTTTCATATACTTACTTTCTTATCTTAATTTTCATAACTTTTCAATTTTTATCAGAAATTTTATTTTACTTGAAGTTGTTAAATAAACACATTTAGAATGATAGTACAATACCAATTTTTGTTAAACACATTTAGAATGATAGTACAATACAAGTTTTTGTTAAATGAAAAATAAAGACACATTTATCATTTTTGATTGTACATGAAGAATAGGGCACATTTAAAAAAAAAGGTTTTCTGACAACTTCTCTCTTACTTCATATTCTACTAATACTATTTCTCTTTTACTTTTTTTAACGTATGAAAAAATGTGTTGACTTTTAATAAAAAGAAAAAATAACTTTATTACTATAGAACGAAGGGAGTATAAAGTATATAATCAATCCAATAGTCATCGTTTTCAATAATATAATCATCCTCATCCTCAGAGGCTTGGGGTATCTATAGGAGGGCGGGCCAGCCATAGACAATGGTGGGCGCCGTTGTTGGGGTGGTTGATTTTCCGTGAGAGGGGATAAGAGTTAGGGTTTATATTTGGATTATTTTATTTTAATCTCTTTTTAATTCGAATATGAGTCGAGTTATATGAGTAAATGGGCCGGGCTATGTGACTAAATGGACTGGGCCATGGGTAAATGGGCTAAAAAGTTAAAATTTACTGCTATGGCTGTCACTACAAAAAAATCTATAAAACCGGCGTGGTGATGATATTTTCATTGCAAACAACCACGGCATAGTCTATGTATGTCTTGATATGTTTTTAATTGTATCACCTAGATACTTCTCCAAATATGTAAAATTATTTTTAAAATTTATTTTTTATATTTTACTTTCATTCATCATAATGAGTAGATTATTAGTATGTATGGTTGTGATGAATTGTTAATCAATTACTAATTTAAAATTAAAATCAATTCTTAGTTATTAGATTAAGAAATTTAGTGGTTGAAATAATACCAAGTGTATTATATTTTAAATTTAAATATTATTAAATAAATAAACTAAAAGGTATTAATGTTAATTCTTATATATAGTAGTTAAAACTAACCACTTTTTCTCTCTTTAAAATCATGTTAATGTAACTCTCTCGATTTATATTATTTTTTGGTAAAAATATATCAAATCAAAGGTAATTTTATAAGGATTCTAACGGGATCTCAATTACATATGTTCCAATGATAATCGGATGTGAAGATATAACTTCTATTTCAATTTTCGTATATGTTGATAAGCAGATTTTATATCAATAAATGCATTGAGAAATTTCAATATAATGCATGTACAATATGAAAAAAAAACTGTGTTGATATTTGGAATACAATATGTTGATATAAAAATTTGTAAAAATTGTTAATTATAACAAATTGACTATTTTAGCCTTTTGTTAATCTCATCCACTCATTTTAAGATATAATGATATAGAATTAGTCTTAGTCCTGGACTGGAACATTTTGTCCTTTAATAATAGAAAAAAAATGTTTATGAAATTAAAAAATTATGTCCTTGACCTCCGGTTTCCTGTGGTCATGGGAGGCCACGGCGATCTGGACATCCTCCCGCAGAAGAGGTAGAATGTTTACAACTTCGATAACCGCCGGCAAAGTCTGCCTCGTTTGTCGGCCTGCAATGGGGGGACGAGGTCGCCGACGACCGATCGTCCAGATCGAGCCATTGTGGATGCTCTAATTTTGGTTTTTGTAAGTATTTTAATCCTCTTTTGTTAACAGCTCTACACCCACGCCTCTAGATGGAGACTAATACTAATTCATTGTTTTGTTTACTAATTCCTCTGACTACCTTATCTTTGGAAATACTAATAATAATTAGTGGTAGATAACCTAACAGCTAATTACTTCACTTTTAATTGCTAAAGTTGGTTATTGGTTGCTGTAACATGCATTCACCATCAGGCCAATAGAGTATGGACGAAATCTATGCTGCTTAATCCCTTTCTTTAATCCATTACTTAAATCCATTTGCTGTCTAATCTCACAGGCGTGCTTATACATAAATAAATGCTTTATTTTATTCTGAATGAAATGCTTTGCATTTATATCAGACTCTTCTTTGTAATGAATTATACTACTTGTGACACAAATCAAGACTACAGCAACACAGCTTGATTCGTGTATGATCAAGATGGGTTATTCGGGAAAGCAAGCTCTTCTATTTGCTGCAAATCTCTCTCTCCCTACTGTATGTATATATCTCTCTATCTCTCAAGTCTTTCATACTACAATGTACCTTCCTATATTACTCTTCTTCTTGCAGTTCCAGGTTATAGCTGTTGATGCCAATCTGGGGTGTGCTCACTGCCGAAGCAGAGTGACGCAGATTATTTCAAAGATGGCAGGTTAGCAACGATCTCATTGTGTGCAGCAACGCTAGCACGCATTAAGCTTCATTAACATCATGTGTTACATTGTGAGCCTTCTTGTGCAGGATCCAAGAAATTTACAATTGACGTCTGCATAAAACAAGTCATTGTCCAGGGAGAAGTGCAATTCGTTCACAAAACCAAAACAGCCAGTGAAGATAATATTGGACAGAAGAAACTGAAAAATTATTCACTCGCGAGCTGTGTGAAAAGGTTCTTGGTCCAATCATTTGGGCTCGTTCGAACAATGAGCCGTTGCTGGTGGGGAGAAAGATTAGAGTAGGCAACTACAGCATTTGCATATCATAGTCCTCTTTCACCTACCATAATTCTTATCATTCCAACTCAAAACCATATTATTTTTAGCCTTTCAACTTCGTGCTGGTTTTGAGATGTGTCTGGGAGAACTAAGGTTCTTAACGTTTTATTATGAAACTACAATATAAAAATAAGACTTACATTCCAAATTTTTTTCACTTACTGTTCTTTACCTTTCTTAAAATTTATTTTTGAGGTTAATGTGAGAAACGTAACAAGGGATTTAACATGCTCCCTTCCTCCCATCTAAGTTGAGCATTTTCTATAACAACACAAGCTAACATTGTTGAATCAATGTTGGGATTTGAAATCTGATCATCTCGTTCAAGCTAACAATGAAATTAATAACACAAGCTAACATTGTTGAATCAATGTTGGGATTTGAAATCTGATCATCTCGTTCAAGCTAACAATGAAATGATATTACCTTCTTGGTATTTTATTTTTCTTAGGAATTACCATTCTATTCCCCATGGGAATAGTCATTCCTTCCATTTAACTATTGAATGACCATTCCATTTCATTCTTTTTTCTTCTTATTTAGGATTTTAACAAATTACAAATTACAAAATATATTAATATTATATTTAAATTTAATACTCCCTCCGTCCCCCATTAAGAGTCACACTTCATTTTTACCATAAATGGTAAGTAGGTCCCACATTCCACTAACTCACTTCACACACATTTTATTATAAAACCAATATAAAAAGGTGGGTCCCATATTCCACTAACTTTTTCAACCAACTTTTCTTTACATTTCTTAAAACCCGTGCCCGGTCAAACTGTAACTCCTAATCGGGGACGGAGGGAGTATCACTCAATTTTTTTAATTTTTTTAATTTTTAAAATTTTTAATAAAGCTAAAATTTTACAATTATTATTAAATTCACACACATTAAATTTAATAATAAAGCTAAAATTTTACAATTATTATCAAATTCACACACATTGCATACACTACACACATTGCATATATACACTTCATAGACTATATGCACACTTTACACACGCTACATAATTTCATTCCATTTGTATTCCTTATATTCACCAAACACAAGAATGGAATGGAATCACCATTCCATTCTCATCCTCATTTCATTCTCATCTACATTTCATTCTCTCCTTATTGTATTCCATCATAAAGGCCCGTAGAGTTCCATGTCAACTCACCATGTAATTTCACAGTTGAAACTAATATCTGCGACGCGGCCGCTGTCCTCTCACTTGAGGCCCGAAAACATACAAATACAGAGAATCACATAGGCCAGGGAAAGCATTATAGATGACTTTAAGCCACCTCCAACACAGATCAAGAACATACTCCTTGATAGCGGCAAGAAAACAGAAGCTTAAGTAAAGAAGAGTACTCTTAATCCACTCTTCTGCAGCATCTAAAGCCTTACTTCTCATCATCCACAGACCCACCCTTACCACCAATATTGTGATCAAAGATATTAAAGCCCTGTTAGAGGATTTTGTCAACATGCAATATCCAAGATTATTGAATGTTAGTGTTCCAACAATGCATAATTTCCGGTATCCAACCACTTTCATGAATATGAGCAAGGATGCAACAATTACAAATGTGTAATGTCAAGCAGTAGATGAATACCTTATGTGTGATAGAATCAACGTCGTAAAGTACAAGAAGGCCAAGCATGTGAGTAGAACGACGATGCCAATCTTCAACAAATGCCATGAAATTGATTATATCAGATATGGATGATAATAATAATGCTTAGAATGGAGTTCACATTGCATTATTGCAAGCTTATAAGTAACTCTTTTAAGGAATCAAGGTGGAAGTGAGATTCAATCTCCATATAGTGATTAGTTAACTGAACCTTCAAACTGCAATGCAAGGAGTTACTTGCTGGGCAGTTTCTTGATCATGGAGTGGTGGAGAATAAGTAAGGGAAGGACAATGGCTAAGTAGTGATCAGTTACTACTTAGTAGCTATTACATAGAAAGACAACAAATGCAACTTCTAATCATTCACATTATATTCAATAAATTATTGTCTTCCAGTCTTTCTTGATAGGTTTATATATAATCCTTTAGGTTAGATGAGGGGATTTCATTGAAAAATACTGTGTATTAAACAGCAATTGTTGGCCGAAGCTTTCCTTATAGGAAAGAGAACTTTCCTCGAAAAAGAAAAATACTATGTATTAAACAAGGTGCAATATATTTCTTTTCGAGAGCACTTCTGTCACCTGCTTTCAACTCCTTATCAGCATTGTAAATGAATATACAATCTGTAGAATAAACAAATCAATGAAGAAATAGTGATAGAAAAGTAAGCAACCTCAAAATCTGATGGTTTCTGATGCATTGCGTTCACCACTGATAATTTCTCATCTCCGGCCATATCTTCTCGTTTTGTGAACTACAACCCAAGAAAGATTTCAAATGATATATGAATTGTACAATCATCTAAAGAACGGGCGTGTGATAATTCATCTCATTTTCTTTTGAAATAGCAAACATCTACAACTCCAATTAGGATGCAAGAGATCAAGGTTATGCGCAGTTAACCATGGATAAATACAATGACTTATTTTTACAGAAATGCTTATTTAGTGAACAAGTCAATTTACTGCATAAGTACACAGAAAATTTGGTATGCATAAATAAGAGAAAACCTCAAAATTTGATGGCATCTGATCCATAGCGTACGCCACTGAGAGTTTATAATCTTCGATATCTTTTCGTTCTGTGAACTACAGCCCAAGAAAGATTTCAAAGGATATATAAATGTACAATCATCTAAAGAAGAGGCATGTGATAATCCACCTCATTTTCTTTTGAAATAGCAAAACATTTAGAACTCCAATTAGGATGCAAGAGAATTTACTGCATAAGATTGTTACAGAATTGCTTACTCCTATTTTGTGAACACATCAACTTACTGCATAATTTAAGAACTAACAGATACTCCCTCCGTCCACGATTAATAGTCCCATTTCTAAATGGCGCGGGTTTTAAGAAGTGTTAAGAAAAGTGGGTGGAAAAAAGTTAGTGGAATAGGGGTCCCACTTGTATATATTAGTTTTAAATGATATGTGAGAGGAATGAGTTAGTGGAATGTGAGGTCTCTTTACCATTTATGGTAATTATAAACCGGGACTCTTATTCGTGGACGGACCAAAATGGAAAAACGGGACTCTTATTCGTGGACGGAGGGAGTATAAGACAACCCCAGACGGGAAAGTTAGCAGAAATTCTTTGCGGAATTCCTTACTCCCATTACCCTTGCTATATAAGAACCTTGGCTTAAATATTCTCAGTGGGCGCTGGATATCTCAACGAATCCAAAGTAAAACAGGAACATTCTAGACACAGGATAGTTTTCTCAATAATATATGATTACCAGGCTTTGGATGCTTTCTACAGTGTAACTCTTGCTTGCTCTCAGACTTTTTATAATAACATTATCCGCATGTTGCATGTTAAAGAGAGCCTCCACTTGACCGTGTACAGTTACTAGTGCAAAGAAAGAAAGAAAAAATAATCAGAAAGATCGAAGTATCAAGACATGACTTCACGAAAAAGATGCAGTAATAAAACTAGAAATCATATAACAGTTGAATAAAATGTAAGCACAGATTTTTCATTTCTGTGTTCCCAAAACAACTTGATGCTAGTGATTATCTTCCACCAACACATCTTATCAACTAGCATATTTGCTTCAGACATGGTGAAACATCCTTACAGAACCCTAAGCCCATTAATATCCATACAAAAACTAGATACTGTTCACCTTAGCCACCAAAATAAACACTCCAGGTATCCTGCAAATCCGAATTCAACCTTTTCTCCTACAGCTCTCTTTTTTTTATGAATTGACTTAACAGCTTTATTAGTGCAACAAATTTTCCAGAGTCTTCTTTCCTCTGAAAAGAGTTAACACCTCCCAACTATTTAGTTTAATCTCCTTAATTCCTTAAGTACATATCTCAGGCAAAGATGTTGTCTCAAAGCCTCAGGACTCTAAGTAACTTAAGTGGTAGATTTCAAAGTGTAGGATTTTATACACGGAAAGACATCTTTGGTTAACCTAGCAAAGATAATGAAAGAGAGATACAAATTTATTAATATGGTATTGTAGAAACCAACACCCTTTCACGGGGGGTTGTCATGATTTCTACAGAGGGATTAGAAGAATTAGCTATGCCTACTAAGAGGATTGGTGACTTCTTTTGGTCATTGTGACTAAACCTTCGATTCCTATGGAGAATCATTTTGCCACCGAAGGTGATCTTGCTTGATCAACTATGCAGTAAGAAATACTCCACCTGTCCCATTGAAGATGACTCACTTTCCTTTTTGGTTTTTCCTAACCAAGATGACCCATTACCACAAATGGAAACACCTTTATCTCTACTTTATTCCCTCTCTCTTACTTTACTCTCTCCACTTAACACACAAAATAAAGTTGCATAAAATCCCGTGCCGCCCAAGGAAGGGGTCATCTTCCTTGGGACGGATCAAAGTCAAGATACGAATGTAACTAGCCTGTATCTTAAGCCTCTACCCTACAGCCACATGTTCTGCATTTTATTTCCCACTACGGAGGATTGTACATTTGTACATGAAAATAACATTTCCATTAATAAGTAAAATCCAAAAGCATCCGTGGGTAATATTAGCCTCCATTCTATCATCTGCTTATAAATCGAATTAATAAGATTAAGTTGGACCCTTCTTTTCTTTCTTGAGACTCTAAGTCTAAGATAATGTTGAGATAAGGTATTGTTAAGGTTTTGGCAAAACTAAGCTCTAAACAACTTAAAAGTTCCTCAAATTCAAGTTATTTTTTTCATAATCTTACAAGCAAACAATCATGTTATGAACTACTTAACAAAAGTAACTTTACTATGGTTTGTCATTTACCATCATATACCCTTCAATTTCATCTCTTCAATTTCCTCTCTCTATCTATAATTTTTCTCACTCTAAACTCACAATTCTCTCCCCCAAGCACTTCAATAACTTTAAGCTCTTCAAGCATTGTATAATATTTTGGAGCATAACGGCTACCTATAAGCTTAGCCAAAAAAACCACCTAAGTAGGATCATAGAAATTTACAAAAATATTGATGAAGTATGCTTAGAATATTGATAGTAAAGAAATTTAGACTTAAGCACCATCTACATCACAATGCGATCTAGGCATCAGAATTCCATAAATAGGACTACCGCTGAACTTCAGGCGATCTGTGGTCTTAACCTGAAATCAATCACAGAAAATAAAACGACTGATAAAAGCTGAAATTAATGATATAATCTGAACAATACAGAGGAAAATGACTTTCCTTAAAAGCAACAATCAATTCGGGGGAGTCATTCCATATTCGAAATGTAGAATAAGCTCTCCGATCCCCCCTCCGCTCAACTAAGCAAATTAAAATTACACAAATGAAAGCAACAGATTGACGGAGAAATCGGTCAATAGGTAGCTGAGGACTGAATTAGCAGAAAACAAAAGGCAAAGGAGGAAAAACTGACAGCGAAAAACGAGCTTCTTGCGAGGTTGGACGCGTAGAAGCGGCATTTGGAGATATGATGGGCGTAAGGTTAAACAGCGGTGAAACCCTATCCCTTTTGGGGGATTTCAGAGGAATTGAGGTAGAAATTGGGGAAAATATCAAAGACATTGAAGAATATTGAGAGAAAAGGACCTAATAGTTTTTCTAATTCGAATACAGAGTTGAAGACTGAAGACGTATGAATTTGAAAATAGAAAAGTCAAAAGTGTGGAAAATGCAGGTGGTGGGAGGGAAGGGCAATTGCAGAGGAGACGGAGAAGAGTGAGTCGTCTTTGATCAAGTTTTCAATTTCTCAGATACTCCCACCTAGGGATGTCAATCGGGCCGGCCCATCGGGTTTCGGGCCAACCCTACTCGGGTTGCGGGTCAATCGGGTGCGGACTTGCCGGGTTGTGATTTCTTTCGGGTTATAAAAGTTCGGCCCTAACCCTAAAAGCTCGGGTTTCGGGCTAGCCCGGCGGGTTAATCGGGTTGCTACCGATAAGGCTAAGGCTTGAACAATCCAATAAATTATGATGAAAATTAGATATATTTATAAAATATAAAATATTTAATTATGATAAATTTAATATATATGCTTAAACTCAATCATAAAATACTAATATTTGTGATATTTCGTGAAATTTTAATACATGTTAAAAATTGTAATATTCTTTTAGTGAGATTAATTTATATAACAATTATTATATTAATAAAAATTCAATATATAATTTATATATTTACCATAAAATTGAAAGTTATCTTTTTTTAGTTATCTATGTCATAAAATTAGTCAACGAAGTGTCGAATTAGGAGTAAAAAAATGAAAAATATAAATTTTACCGGGTTATCGGGCCAGCCCATCGGGTTTTCGGGTCTGGCCCTAATGGGTTGCGGGTTAATCGGGTGCGGGCTTATCGGGTTTTATTTTTATCGGGCTAGAAATTTCCGACCCTAACCCTACAAATTTAGCGGGCTATTCGGGCCAGCCCACGAGTTGCGGGCTACATTGACATCCCTACTCCCACCAATAAAACAGTAACATAAAAAGAGATATCTACGGCTGAGAGTATTAGAGCATTCATAATGGCAATAGGCCAGACATAGGCTAGCCACTCTCTCTTCCTATCACGTTATCAGCACTAAAAATTCACCTACCACATCATCATTTTAATCAAAAATAGGCTAGCCTAAGACCAGCAACAGACTAGCCGCAATAAAAATAATTAAAAAATAACTATATTTACGGAATTAAATTTACAAGACATGTACGGGAAAAATTCATTCATTTCATTTAAATAAAAAAAAGTACATAATTAAAAAAAAATCGGGCTTCCACACACGAGCCCCGCCTCTCTCTACTCCTCATCGCCGTCGCCGCCGTCCTCGCCGCCGCCACCCTGGACCTCCACATCGGTGGCATTTGAGCCCGCATCTGTGCCCTCGCGGCATCCAAATCGACCCGCATGCTCTCGAGCATCGAGTGAAGAAACCTCTTCTCCGTGGGGTCAGTAGCGGCCCTCCAATCTTGGAAGACCGTGTACATCTGCTCCCGCGTTTTTTGACGCGAGAAGAAGGTGTACGCGAGTAGGGGGGCGGGGGCTGTCGACTGAACCTCCTGGGCCGATAGGGGATCCCCTCGCTGCCCGTTGCGCCCGCTTTTGGCCAACCGGGCGAGTGCTGGTTGCAAACGATGGAGGGGTCGGAAACTCCTTAGCATCCGGGGGAGGTCGTGGGAACCGTCGCTGCTGCCACTGTATTCGCCGGAATAGTTTAGCTTCTGCTTCTTAGGCCACCCAGCGTCAACCCCCGCCCGGAACTTCTCGGAGTCCTTCAGCACCAGATAACAGTTCCAGAAGGTGAACTCCTTATAAACCCCCGGCTTGGGGAACTGGCTCTCCGCTATCCTCCGGCAGTCCTCCTCAGTCTGTCCACTACGCATCATGCGGAGGGCGTTGGCATACAACCCCGAAAATCGGCCGACCGCGACCCTGATGCGTTCCCACCCCTTCCGGCTCTCCTCCCCGCTCTAGTCCTTTCCGTGCGGGCAGTACCTCTTGTAGGCTGCTCTAATCTTAGCCAGCATGTTGACGATCCGCTGGTTGTTCGCAACTAGCGGATCGTCGCAAACCGACAGCCACGCCTTGGCCAGAGCGACGTACTCCTCTTCCGTCCACTTCCTCCGTGTGGGGGTGTCGTCAACAGCCGGCTGCGACGACTGGCCGACCACCTTGCTCTTCCTCTTGCTCTTCTTCTTCGGCGCGGCCCGACTACCCCACCTACTCCCCAGCCGGAACGGCAATGTCCGCCTCCCCGATATCGATCCCCAGTGAACTGCGTTTCCACTGGGGTCGACGTGTGAGACGAAGCCGTCAAAAAATCAAGAGTGGGACGATAGACCGTGTCCTTCCCCTCCGGTGACCCCTGCATCCCGGGCTGCATCCCTCCCTGCCATACCGGCATCATCCCCATCATCTGTTGTAGCATATGCTGCGGCATCTGGGGCCTACCTCCCCACCCCGGCGTTGCTTGCCCCCCCCCCCCCCCGCATCCCCTTATGCGCGCCCGCCATCAACCCCATCAACTGTTGCCAAGGACTGTTGTACCCTTGGCCCATCTAGCCGCCCATCTGCCCCCATCCAGACCCCACGGGTATCGTGGGAGTCTGAGATCCGCTCGTCGCCGGATTGAACTCGTTAAAACAAGTGGTGCAAATGAAAATGAAACTAAAATCGAGTATATATAGTGTTTCAAAAAATTTCAAAAATAAATAAATAAAAAATTGTGCTGGCCGATCGTGAGCCTGCAATGGCAGCCAGCGCATCGGCGAGCGCTCGCTTATTTTCTCGCCGAAAAGGCGCTGGCCGATTCCAATGGTTCGGCTAGCCGACCGGCTAGCGACGCGAATCGGCTAGCCGGTGCGTTAGCCGCCATCGTGGATGCTTTTACTACTACGATCAATCATGGATTCATGGGTGTGGTGACGTGTCAAAAAGCAAAACTTGGAATATAATATCACGAACTATATAGATGTTGCATTTTTTTTCACCGGCAACATAATCCAACTATATTTCATTTACCATCACAACATGTGGGATATGGTAATCACTGAAAAATGATACTCCCTTCATCCCTTAATAAGAGTCATGTTTTGTCATTTCGGTTCATCCCATAGTACGAGTCATATTTCATTTTTATATATCATAAATGAGTTGGCCAAACATTCTTCCAACTTATTTCACTCACATTTTATTATAAAACTAATATGTATAAGTGAGACTCATACTCCGTTAATTTATCCAACTCAATTTTCTTTACATTTCTTAAAACCCGTGTTATAACCAAATAAGATTCCTATTGCGGGATAGAGGGAGTAGTTGTGTTATTATACAGTCTCTAGAATGCATATATGATTATCTATCTCATTTTAATATAGTCGGATTGTACGGTGATAAAAATGCAACAGATATAAGTCTGTGATATTATATGTCAAGTTTAAAGTTCGTGTGTAAAAAACAAACTTTTAGAAAATTTCGTGATATTTAGGGTCAATATCCAAAATTAAAATGATATTCTTGTTATTTCTTCCATACTTCCCTTTTATGTATGCATAATACTAGTATAACTTTTGAAACAAAATAGTGAAGTATCTCTTGTTTAAAAAAATAGTCATATTTTTGTGTTTTAGATTGTTTTAACAAAATTAGTCTCTATCTTTTCTCGCATCACTTTGCATTAATAATAATTATAGTTATATCTTTACAGGGGTGTAATCAAATACAAACCCATATCTATTATACAAACTACAAACTTTAATCTCATCCACTACTTATGCTAGATCTACGGTTAAATAATAGGCTGAATTTCGATGTCAACAGATAGCCACAATTCTGTCAACAGGGGTATATATGGATTGAGATTGTGTCATCAGTTACAAACGTCCCTAATTTCACTCCCAAACTATCATACCACTAACAATAATATTCTGTAACAACTTACTCCATGAAAAGTCAATGATCGTCCCTAATTTATCTCTAATCTCCCAAAATACAAATATTCACATGTTTGGAAAGAGATTACATTCAATAAATCAATATTCTACATTTTCTCTCCGGATTAATCTTCTTCGGCGTAAACTCCACGGATCTATTAACTAATGTCAACGAATGTAAAAAAATTGATGCAATTTTGTTATTTTTTCAAATGTTTAAACAACAAATGTCAAAATATTTTTTATTTATGCAGTTTCAATGAATTTTTCGCAGCAAGGATTTTCTTTCATAATCAAACCCTCTACAAAGAATCCACCTGAATAACAACACTTTATCATAACGAAACAAATCAACACCATTTCATAAGGAAACCTGTTCAAAATGAAATGCATTTAAAATGTAAACCGAGAGAATGGCAAAACCATGTTTCATAACTTGAAACAAATTCCTAATGTTTATAATTCATTTTAACAAAAGTGATTGCTTCTCAAGCCAAAAAATTCCAATATCAATATCCAAAAACTACCATTAACATTTAAAAAACATATTGTCAATTCCAAATCAACTCAATTCAACTTGCTTTTCTTCCTCGCGGGCTCATTGTGTTGCTCGTTGTTGGGAGCCTTGTTCAACATGCTATTCACTTGCCTCGCATAATCTGTTCCAAAATTAGGAGTCACGTTGATGTAATTACTCATGTAGGACGTGAACCTTTCTCTGGCAATGTTGAACGGTCCAAGGAGTATGGTCTTGCATTACCTCCCTCTCAAAATCTGCAGAGTCCTCACACTAACTCCTTGAAGACCAATAGTCATTAAATTGGCAGGGTTAGCAATGTAAGTCTCCTTGTGTCTCATCAAGAATACTGCCGAGTCATTAGTGAGCTTGGTTGTCTTCCAGGGCAAGTCCAGCAAGCGCGTTCTACGCTCCTTGATTATTACTTCAGACGGTGCGTGCAGTCCCTTGGACTTGAGATAAAAACCGAGAAAACCCCTCTGTAAAAAAGATCGGTTGTAATGTAAGCTCTTTCATATCAGCCTTGATCCATATATGTAAATAATGTCAAGAAATATTTCCATCAGCAAGCTGGAATGTCAACCAAATTTCAAAGGGAATGATCACACAACAGGGCTTGACTGTAAACTGGATGAAGTGGAAGCACTCTAGCCAGATGTTCAGAAACAGCAACCAAAGCAGCTTTTGCAGGCTTCCTGTGCAACATATAACAATTTAGCTTTGTGTGCTTTACTTGAACAGTGGATAATATCAACAATAAATGTGTAGTGTTTTTACTTTGCTTAAATGAAATCACACTAAGATTACATTCCAAAAACACATAAGCATCATATCAGTAAAGGACTTAGTCCTTATACAATGAAAAACATACCGATTTGACCAACAACAAATCAGTGAAGGACTCAGTCCCTATACACAATCTCAACAGCCAATATCAACAAAAATAGTACGACGTCAACAACAAATATTACCAAACAAAGTGCAACAAATGTTAATGAGAGCAACAAATGAGAGCAAAAGTTGCAAAAGATGATGTTTACTGAAACACCAAAATGTCAACAACTCGTATTAAAATGTCACCATTCTGTGGTGACAATGTGTAGGCCACGTTAAGCAATGTCAATGAGAGCAACAAATGTCCACATATATGTCAACACTGAATGTCAATAAAAAATCCTAACAAATTAAGCAAAAAAATCATGTGGGTTTAACAAAAAATGTCAACAATATCAACAAAAACATCCAACCATACCCTTTGTAAATGCCAACTACATATTTCAACGACAAGAGATTAGTAGATAATGTCAACCACTCAGAGATCAACAACAACATAAAGTCACTATTGTTTCCACAGTCAGTGTTATGTACCAATGTTGCTACACAAAATAAGCCAACCAAGATTTTTCATTTTAGCACAACTCTAGTTTCTAATCTGCAAACGTTATTCATCAGCACACCATCTATTACCATATCACTATAGAACCTAATTGCTTACCAGCTGCTCCAGATTGCTTTGCCCTCACCATGTATTGCTGCTTTACCCTTGGATTGACGTGTTGCTGATCCAGCTAAAACACCAATCATTGCAAAATGTCAATGAATAATGTCCATTACAGCACCAAATGAAAGATTTAATTCATATTATTTCATTGTCAACACCATCTTATTTCAATATCAACACTATCTCATTTCAATGTCTAACACCATCTTATTTCCACATCTATCATAAAATTTCAAAAAAATATGAAAGAATTTCACAACAATTGGATTCAAAGTCTAACCCCAGAACAACAGAAAAAAAAAGTGGGGGGGGGGGGGGGACTGGTTAATTCGTGTAGAATTCTCAACAAAACAAACAAAAAAACGAACTAGAAAGCAAAAATCCGTGTGGGCTTTATGGTTTCTCAATAGAACGAACTTAAAATCGAATCATGTCAATGAAAGGAGGAAAAGTAGTTAATTGGACCAAAATAAAACAAAATTACAGGTCTAAAATTAGAGGAATGAAAATTGCAGGACTAAAAAATGTCACCACAGTTTTAAACTAGGGTTTTTTCCACTGGATATCTCACCTTCGACCGACTCAATAGACTACTTTAGCAACAAAATTACAAGAATAAAAAATGTCACCACAGTTTTAATCTAGGGTTCTCGCCGGATAACTCACCTTCGGTTGACTCAGCACGTCATCGAACACAACTCATGTCGCCGCCGCCAAGAACTCGCTTCAACACCGCCGATGAATTGATCATGCCGCTACACACGATTCGGTTCAATGAAGACGATTAAGTTCAAAGGAGAGTCGAAAAGGTGGAATGGGGGGAAAGAAGAGAGAGGAGACGTGAATAGTAGGCGGAGCGTCGAAATGACGGAATTAACGGGATTTCATAATCTCAACAAAATTAATTATTTCAGCTTATTTTTGTTTACCCTAAATTACCCTCTGTTGACTGATTTAATAGGAAACGTTGACATTTGAAGAGCCCATATATTAAGACCGTAGATTAATTATAATGAGTGGCTAAGATTTAAGTTTGTAGTTTGTACACTAAAGGGGTTAGTAGATTATCATGACCCTATCTTTACATCTCTCATTTATTTTATTAATTATCATTATATTTTATAGGTTTATATAGTTATCTGTCAGACTGTCACGCTATTTTTATAGGCGGGTGTAATCTGTTTGATTAATCATCTTTTCATACACATAACATAAGGATCTTTTTTCAAAAAAAGTAATTGAAGCAATTGAATATATCCTAATCGGACTATATGACCAATCATTTAAAAACAGCCACACTGCAGTGTCCAAAATTTCTTAGAGCATCCACAATGGATGCCTGATCTCACACCCGATCGGCCGAGATCGGGCTCGGGCATGATCGGGCATCCATTGCAGGCGTCGGTCACGCCCGAGGACGACCGAGAGTTTGGTCGCCCATTGCAGGGGCGCGCCCGAGCCTGAGCCCGAGCCCGATGTTTTCCGATTTTTTTTTTTAATTTTAAATCATTTAACCCTAATCTAAGTTGTACCAACGACAGTTCGGGCAGTTCAAGCTGTACAATGTTTGGCTGATCTTGAAGGACAAGGCGAAGTTCAACGGAGGGATACCGGTTGGATCCTCGACTGCGAAGCGGACGAAGACCACCGCCACTGGCGGTTACACGAGCAGCGACCCATCTCCTGTGGATCTGAACGCTGAGCCGGAAGGGAGTTCCGACACGCCTAAGTCTACTTTTAGACGTCCCATTGGTACCAAGGCTGCTAAAGCCCAGGCCAAATGGAAGGCGAAGGCGGGCGCGTCTGGATCGGCGGCTCCCCCGCAGGCTGCGCCTCCTCCATCTGCTCAACTCATGGATAGGGCGATCGAGGAGTTCGGAGGTTATCGCGAGGTGGTTGAGTATAGGTTTATACTTGACGCCCAAAACAGCCTTCGTGAAGAAACCGATCCGAAAGCCCGACAGAGGACTAAGAATATGATCAAGAATTTGGCCCAGAGGTTGAATTTAGATGACTAGTTTGGTTTTTTCTTTTTTTAGTATTTTAGTTTTAATGTAGTTTTTTTTCTTAGCTAAGCATGATGTAGTTCCACTTTTCAATTAAGTAATGTACTTTTTTTTTACATTTGTGGTGTTTAAAATAATATATTTTGGTATTTTATAGTAATTAAAAATAAAATTAAAAAACAATGATTTAAAATTGAAATAAAAAGTGGATAAGAGATAGGACATGCACTAGGGCTCTCACTAGGGCTTCCACTAGGGCATCCATTGTGGATGCTCTTACACCTGCTATTTGCAAACTTTGAAATCCATCTCACTTGAAACAAACATTAGCAAAATGACAAAATGCGCATGGAGATGGCTATCTATATATAAAACATGACCAATAGTTCTGTGGCGAAGCAAACCATTGGAGTGTTAAACCACCTGCTTATATGTAACTCTCAATGTGTTTAATGTTAGAAGTCTTTTCAACTACGATACATCAAATGTAGGACTTGAAAAGACTTAGAATGCATAAGGTCTTGTGTTTCTATTGATTACAGATTCAATATGTTTAGACTATAAATAATCTTGATGTGCTCATTTTGGGGACAGATTTCCAATATACAATATCAGATCCTTCTTATTTTCAAGAAACGAATAATCTAAAATGTCTTTCTTGTCTTGCCTTATTGTTTCTTACTGCGTTGGTGAGCTGGGTTGGTACCTCTGATATGGTATCAGAGCCAATCCATCCATCCTCTCTTCCCTCTTCCATCTATCTTTTACATTAAACATGGCAGAATCTTCTTCTAAAGAAACAGCAACTCCCTCAGCTCCTATTCAACTACAACCTTAGTCTATCTCCTTCAAACTTACCGATGACAACTATTTGATCCGACGACAACAGATCCTAACTACTGTTCGTGGCCTTGGGCTAGAACACTACCTTGTTGGTAGTGAAATTCCTCCTCAATTTCTTCAATCTGAAAATGAAGAAGTCTTGAATCCAGCTTATCTGGCCTGGAATCGACAGGACCAGCTTCTTTCGGCATGGATCCAGTCGTCACTCACCGAAAGTGTTATGGTGCTTGTTGTTGGTCTGGACTCCTCCAGAGAGGTGTGGAATGCTTTGGAAACCAATTTTTCCAGCCACTCTAAGGCAAAAGTTATGCAACATAAACTCCAGCTGCAGACCATGAAGAAGGATTCTCTTTCGATGAAAGACTACCTCAACAAAATCAAAATTTGTTGCGATCAGCTCGGTGCAGCAGGATGTCGAGTGCTCGTAGAGGATCAAATACTTCACATACTTGCCGGGCTAGGCCCTGAGTATGATTCAGTTATGGTCAACATAACATCTAAAGAAGATACATGGTCTATAGCAGATGTGAGTGCTCTACTGCTAAGTTTTGAAACAGAATGGAATCTTCAAAGTCAGGCTGTCAATATGGATGGATCTCAACCATCGGATAATATGGTGCAATCCTTTGGTCCAAGAAGGGATGCTGGTACAGGTTTGAGCACAACTTTGCCCCTCAAGCTCCACAGTCCTTTGTGAGACAACAACAACCGCAACACAACTTTCATTCCAATCCAGCGGCCAATGTGGTTCAGGCAGGAGGCAATCATGGATATCAAGCTCCTTATATTCCCACTTCAAGTCAGTCTGAATATGGTTTTGATGGTAGATCCACTACTTCTTGGTATCCTGATTCTGGAGCCACGAATCACATCTCAAATGATCTCTTAAATCTAAACTCCAGCAGTGAGTATAATGGAGGTAACTCTCTTCAAATGGGTAATGGTTGTAGTGTTAAAATATCTCATATTGGTCAATCTACTTTCATTGCTTCTAACTCTAGACCCCTCATCTTAAAAGACCTTCTTCATGTCCCACAAATTATAAAAAATTTACTTAGTGTCTCTCAGTTTGCAAGAGACAATAATGTGTTTTTTGAATTTCATCCTCAATTTTGTTTTGAGAAGGATCTAGCAACCAAGGATATCATCATCCGGGGCAGCCTTGATCGTGGGCTCTATCGTTTTCTCATTCACAAGAATCCTCCCTCTTCCATCAAGACGCAATGTCAACCTCTTCAGCTTCCCACCAACAATAAGACCTCCCCTACAATATGTTCAGCTACTTTAGGGTCTCCCGCACTTTTTTCTACTTCAAATGTTGCTAGCTCTCCTACTTTAAGTATTGAGTTATGGCATAAACGTCTTGGTCATTGTAATTTTGATGCTGTTACTAAAGCTCTTCAACATTGTAATATCCCTTTTAATACAATGAGAACAAGCCTTTTATGTCATCCATGTTGCTTAGCAAAAAGTCACAGACTTCCATATACCTCTTCCAGCTCTATTACACTGCTCCGTTACAACTTATACACACTGATCTTTGGGGTCCAGCCCCTCTTGTTTCCCGAAATGGTTTCTCCTATTATGTTAGTTTTATTGACCAATATAGTAGATACACTTGGCTTTATCTTTTGAAATCCAAACGAGAGGTGATTACAGTATTTGCTCATTTTAAAAGCTTGGTTGAGAAACAATTTAATTGTTCTATTAAAGCATTACAGAGTGATTGGGGTGGTGAGTTTCAAGCCCTCACATCTCTTCTTCAAAGTGTTGGTATTGTGCACAAGGTGTCTTGCCCCTACACTCCTCAACAAAACGGCTTGGCCGAAAGAAAGCATCGCAATATTGTTGAGATGGGTTTGGCTTTACTTGCCCAATCTGGTCTGCCATCTAAATTTTGGGACGACGCTTTCACCTCTGCATGCTTCCTTATCAACCGCACTCCATCCAAGCCTCTACAATTCATCTCTCCCTTCGAAAAACTCTTTCGTGCCAAGCCTGATTATCATATCCTCAGAATGTTCGGTTGCCTTTGCTATCCCTATACACGTCTCTACAACAAACATAAGCTTGAGTTTCGTTCTGCTGCCTCCACATTCCTTAGTTATAGCCCCTCCCACAAGGGCTATAAGCCTCTCCTACCTAATGGAAAAATCATCATTTCTAGAGATGTTACTTTCGATGAACACACATTCCCTTTTGTGTCTACTAATCTCACTCCCCATAAACCAAAGCCTAATCCACCAGTTAGAGACTTTCTACTACATTTCTCTCCTATTATCCCTCCTACTCATACAGTTCCAATTGTTCCCCTCTCACCAGATAATCCTCCATTACAAAATCATTCTCATCAGCATGATAACATCACTCCACCTTCGTCTCCCTTGCTCCATTCTCCTCATACTACTTCTCCTGTTCCAAGTGATACATCTTCAGTATCCTCCCAAACTCCCATTCAACCTACACCTTCTTCCGTTCCAGCCCCAGCTGCTCCTTCCCATCCTATGATCACCCGTGCGAAAGCTGGCATCTTCCGTCCTAAAATTTACCTCAATACCACCTACTCAAAATCCTCAATCGTTGTCTCCCTTGTCCTCCCAAAGTCAGCTACTACCGCTTTGCTAATCTCTGTTTGGAAGCAGGCAATGGAAGCTGAGTTCTTGGCCCTTCTCAAGAACAAAACATGGACCTTGACCACTCTCCCTCCTGGAAAGAACTTGGTAGGTTGCACTTGGATTTTCAAGTTAAAAAAGCATGCTGATGGCTCTGTTGCTCGCTGATAAGGCTAATTTCATGCATCGGTTATATGTGAAAAACGTTATAATTGCTGGGTCTAACACGTTTCCTAAGCCAGGTGTGTGAAGAAAAATCGCTAGATCGAGGAAATGCTGAAGGAGATGATCTAGCGAAGGAAAGAAACGAAGTGAGCAGGATTTAAAAGAAAAGAAGGCGTGACAGAGGAGTCAATAGCTGAGGGCAACAAAGTCTTATCTATACCTCGCTGGGCCCCACTCCAACGCCTATATATAGAAGAGCATGCAACGCACATCATATCACTTTTTCATTCTCTTCTTAGCTCACACACATTACACACACTTGGGAATGGGAGATCTGGGGTAATCGGGTACGAAGGGTTATTTTCTTTAGAAGTTTCGCGTTGCAACACCGTCCGAGTGTGGACGAAGATACAATTTCTCTTAATTTCAGTTGTTTGCTCGTTTTGCTGTCGAACTTCACTTTTGGGAGTCGACTTGGTTGTTGATGATACTTATTACCTTTTCGCTTTGGTAGATTTGCGTTTAGTAGTTGAATTTCAAGTTGATTTACGTAGATCTCTCTGCTGGAAGTTTATTTTTACAAGTATTATGTCAATCTCTGTTTTATTTTGATATTGTGGTGTTTGATATGGGAATTTGGTGATAGATCTGTGGTTTATTGACACTTTGGAGGTTGTTGTTCAAATCTGAAGTGATGAAGCGTTTCTGTTGGTTGGAGTTCGTGTTGGACGCTTGGATCCGGAGTGGATTTAGCGTCTGAGGTTGGATTCGAAGTGAGAAAAGAAAGTTGTTAGATGGATTTGAGTTTTCTTCTTGTTTTCTGTTTTGCTTCGTCTAGAGTCTGTAGATCTGTTCAGTTCTTCGTTGATTATGCTTTGATTTGACTTAAAATTAGTTTGCTCTGTTTTGATTTCGTTCATGTTAATTTTCTTATGAGTTTTACGCAATTTGGTTGTAGAAGATGATGTTGCTGTTAGTTAGTACTAGAGTTAGTTATTCTGCCAGCTTTTCGTACGTACTCTGCTTTTTCAGTCATGGTCCCCACAGTCAGTTTGTTTCCTAGGTCTAGGTAAGTAGAGCAGTTTTCTTAGATCAAGTGTTGAGTAGTTTATTTCCTTTGCAACGTTCTCTTATAATTTCACCTAGGTCTAGCTGTTAGCTTAGGAGTTTTAAAGATTCCCAAGTCAAGTTTAATTTGTTTTCCTCAACCCAAAAATGAGTGGCAGCAGCCAACACCAAAAACACACCCAAATCCTTGAATACGAGTATTACGCATCCTTCTCTGTGGGATCGATCCCTACTTCCCTGTACTAGGTTTAGTAAAGTGGTTGAGGGTTTTTGAAAGAAGTGCTATGTGTGTCCGACGACCGGGATTTCCTGCGACCAACGAGTTCCTAGACCGCGTGATCTAGTGGATTTGCTGGAACTAGGGAACCTGTTATTTCCTTTTGAACACACTGTAAACACGCACAATCCAGCTGTGAGACCTTTCACTCGCCATAAGGCGAGGCTTGTCGCACAGGGGTTCTCTCAACAACCAGGCTTCGATTACACCGAGACTTTTAGTCCAGTTGTCAAGCCGACCACCATCCGTCTGATCCTTAGTATTGCGGTATCCTCGAACTGGGGTATCACACATCTTGATGTTAATAACGCCTTCCTTCATGAGGATTTGCAAGAAGAAATATATATGCGCCAACCCCAAGGTTTCGAGCAAGGTGGCCCTGATTTGGTTTGTAAGCTTAATAAGGCTATCTATGGGCTAAAACAAGCATCTCGGGCTTGGTTTCTCACAGTTCAAGGTGTTCTTTTTTCCCTCGGATTCTCTCAATCCAAGGCAGACACTTCGCTCTTTTACCGGGTTCAAGATAATGAAACTATTTATATTCTGATATATGTTGACGACATGCTCGTCACCGATTTGGAGTAAATATTTTAATTTCTGTTATTTTCTTTCTCCTTGACAGTTTATGAAAGCAGGCTTCCAATTTGGAAGTTGGGCAAGCTCATCTGGATTAGGGAGTGGCCAATACAAGTGGCGAGTCAAGGAATCTACATCTACCATCACCACCAGATCAGGACTGAGCACGGAGGATCCATTCCCGTTCGAGTCAGAAAGTGAAAAGGAGTGGAATTCGCCGACAGAGGAGAACCCAGGGTCGTCAACAGAACCAGAGCATTCCGAGACCGAGGAGGAGGAGGACCCAGATATGGCTCATCTGCTAGATCCCGATCCGGAAATAGGGTCGCTCACCGCACATCTTGACGGTGAACCCGCTCATGCTATAGTCTCGAACCCACGACGGAGGTCGATCGACATCAAGACGGATGTACTTGGAGTTCTACCTACTTTCTCTGGGCGTAGGAACGAATGCCCCTATGAATTTTTGAACGAGTTCAGTAAACTATGCAGCATTCAAAAGCGACCCAACGAGGCAACAGAGGAGGACTACCGTCTTCGAGCAATTTTGTTTGCTCTCAAAGGGGAGGCGAACACTTGGCTGCTAAGGCTTCCACCGGACTCGATCAACACGTGGAAGGATTTTAAACTGGAATTTCTGGATTACTTTTTTCCATCCAACAAGACGAATGCCTTGAAGAAGGAGATTCAGGAGTGCAAACAAGAATACGATGAGTCTCTGAGTTCTTATTGGTCCCGTTTCAAGGGGCTGTTGGATGCTTGTCCGAACCACAGGATGATAGAAGCGGAGACTTACTATTTGTTCTACGAAGGTGCAAACCCTGAATCAAAGGACTTGATTAACTCCTCGAGCGGGGGAAATTTTACCAATAATAAGGCAAGTGAAGCTCGGGAAACCTTGGGAAGACTGATCGAGGCAAAGAAGGCCTATGATAACCCGCGAAGTATATTGAGGAGAGGATCAGCTAACGCAGTGATGGATCAAGAAGACAAGAAGGTGGAAGATAGGATCGATAAACTGGAAAAGGCCTTGCTAAATGCAATTGAGAAATACAATCCGCATGCTCCAGTGGAAATTGAGAAACCCCCTGGTCAAGAGGAAAGACAACTTCAACCGTACTACAGTCAGCCCTGCGTAGGGGAGTGTCAAGCTCAAGCAAATTTGATGGGAAGTTGGAATCCCGATGGAAGTTGGAATCAAGGAAGACAGAGAGACGCTCCATGGAGGACTCACCCAAACTTCAGATGGACTGACCATGATCAAGGCCAGCCACCTCCACTTCAGCTCACGAATTACGCACACCCTCCGGAGAGGCAGTCCAACTGGTCAGGGAAAGGTCAAGAGGGACAATTGCAGCTGAGGTACAGGAATCAAGATCAGACTAATTGGGGAAACAGAAATCAGAACAATCCAAGGAGTTCCTATGTGCCACCTCATCGGAGAAATAACCAAGGAAACTACCAGAATTCCCAACCAAATCATCAAGGGAATCAAGGGTCTGGTAGCCAGTACAATAACCATCAGGGAAATCAAGGGTCGAACAACCAATACAACAATCATCAAGGCAACTATCGTCAGAACCAAGGTCAAGGACCAAATTCTGGTCAATTCAACTCTAGACCACAGCGGAGTTTGGATGACATGGTCCATGATCTAGTGAATTCACAGCAGTTCATGCAAGGTAACCTACACTCCAACAATGACATGGTGCACAAGTTACAAGATGCTCAGTCTGAACATAAAGCCGTCATGGACATGATGGCAAAACAACTCTCTCAGATCACAGTTTCCTTGAATGAGATGCGAGGGAATGAAGGAAAACTTCCTGCTACCGTCAAACCGCCGGACCGAGCAAACATTAGTCAAATCACCTTGAGGTCTGGGCGGGGTTATGAAGGGCCGATGTTGGAAATTGATGAGGAAGTACCTATGCAAGCTAGTGAAGGGAAACAGAGTCAGCAATATCAAGAGGAAGGCGCTAGACCGAGGGAAATCCTTGTTCAGGGAGACCTCCAGAAGGGAGTTTTAGGGGGATCCCTACCTCGATCAAGGGACCCGTTCTTCCTAGACCCCGAACCTGAAGAAGTGAATAAGGAAGGAAACAAGGGAGTTGATGAAACCCAGGCTGGGACTTCCACAAATGCAGTAAAGCAAGCAAAACCATTTCCATATCGTGGGGAGGCGAAGAAGAAAAAGGATGATACAGAGGATCTCATGGAGATTTTCAGCAAGTTGGAAATCAACCTGCCATTCTTGCAAGCCTTGAAAATGCCCGCCTTCAGTAAGTTTATCAAGGAGTTTATTGCAGGGAAGACCAAGCCAGATGGGAAGATTGTGATCGGGGAGACTGTGTCTGCTGTGATACAAAAGAGAAGGATGCCCTCAAAATGCACCGACCCAGGTATGTTCACATTACCCATCTCTCTAGGGGATATCAAGGTCGAGCATGCTATGTGTGATCTAGGGGCGTCAATAAATGTTTTACCACTTTCGATCTATAAGAAGTTGACTGGGGTAAGAATGGTTGCTACCAAGGTAGTGATCTAGTTAGCAGATAGAACTTGCATTTGCCCTGAAGGAGTGTAGAAAAATGTTATAGTCAAGGTGCATGATTTTCTATATCCTACTGATTTTTATGTGATCAAGATGAATGATAATGAGTCTGCTGAGTCCAGTGGGGTACTTTTAGGGAGACCATTTTTGTGTACTGCTAAGACCATTATCGATGTTTTTGATGGAACAATTTGCTTGGACTATAATGGGGAAAAGTATACCTTTAGCATAGATGAGGGGATGAAAAGGCCTTTAGATGTTGAGAATCTCTATGCTATTGATGTTATTAACCCTTTAGTCCAAGAATATCTTGAGACGGAATTGATACAGGAACAAATCGACAACTCGGAGTTGAGCCATTCGATTGACAGAGAAGTTGTAGGATGGTGTGCGGCAATGAACACAGCAGAATTAATAGATGAAGAACTCACAGAGGCCATTATGGAATTCTGCAGAAGCCCTGGATCAGCTAGATCTAAGGGATCAGCTTATGTGGCTAGTCTGGAAAAATCTCCTGGGTCTGGGAAGGAGACCTTACCAGAAATAACAGACAAAAATCCCTTGCCCCAGGAGACGAATGGAACAAAAAAGGAGCTGAAGACACTTCCACCGGGCCTCAAGTACGCTTACTTGGAGGAGGATGAGACATTTCCAGTAATAGTCAACAGCAACTTGACCAAGGAGCAAGAGAAGGAGTTATTGGAAGTCATCAAAAGAAACAAGAAAGCAATAGGATGGACTCTCTCAGACTTGGTGGGAATAAGTCCGGATCTTTGTATGCACCACATTCGTTTAGAAGAAAGTGCGAAGGCTCATCGAGATGCACAACGGAAGCTGAACCCGAACATGCGAGAGGAGGTCCTAAAGGAGGTATTGAAATTGCTTGCTCTAAGGATCATCTACTCCATTCCTGACAGCGAGTGGGTCAGTCCTGTTCATATGGTACCAAAAAAATCAGGAATATAGGTTGTCAAGAATGAGAAGAATGAGTTGGTGCCCACCAGATTAGTGACAGGATGGAGGATGTGCATCGACTACAGGAAGTTGAAAGAAGCCACAAAGAAGGATCATTTTCCTTTACCTTTCATTGATCAGATGCTGGAAAGACTGGCAGGCAAACAGTACTTTTGTTTCCTTGATGGATACAGCGGCTACTTCCAAATCTACGTTAATCCAGAGGACCAAGGGAAAACCACATTCACGTGCCCCTTTGGTACATATGCATACCGAAGAATGCAGTTTGGATTGTGTAATGCACCGGGAACTTTCCAACGGTGTATGATGAGCATTTTCTCGGATCTGTTGGAAGTATGCATTGAGATATTCATGGACGATTTCACTGTATATGGGAACTCATTTGATACTTGTTTAGCCAGCCTTGATCTAGTGTTACAGAGATGCCAAAAGAAGCATTTAGTGTTGAATTTCGAGAAGTGCCACTTCATGGTGACTGAAGGCATTGTCCTGGGTCACGTGGTCTCTGAGAGGGTATTCAGGTAGACAAAGCAAAGGTGGATGTGATATCAAAATTACCATACCCTACGAATCAAAAAGATGTGAGAGGTTTCCTAGGCCATGCAGGGTTCTATAGGAGGTTTATCAAGGATTTTGCAAAAATCGCGCAACCACTCACTCGATTGTTACATAATGATGTGGAGTTCGTCTTTGACGAAGGATGCGAAAGGGCGTTCCAGTTGCTTAAGGACAGGTTAGTATCAACACCAATTATCAGAGCACCAGACTGGAGCCATCCTTTCGAGATAATGTGTGATGCGAGCGATTTCGTTGTGGGAGCTGTCCTAGGACAGAAAATTGATGGAAAAAGTTATGTGATCTTCTATGATTCCAAGACGCTGAATCAGGCTCAGAAAAATTATGACACCACGGAGAAGGAAATGTTGGCTGTCGTATACGCGTTTGAAAAATTCCGACCCTATCTCCTTGGGTCAAGGGTTATAGTTTTCACGGATCACGCGGCGATTAAGTACTTGCTGGCTAAGAAGGAGTCTAAGCCGAGATTAATCCGTTGGGTGTTACTCTTGCATGAGTTTGATTGGGAAGTAAGAGACAAGAAAGGAACGGAAAATAGAGTGGTTGATCACTTGAGCAGAATACATCAGGGAGAAACGGAAGAGGCCATACTCGATTCCTTCCCCGAGGAGCATTTGTACCTTTTGGAGAAATTTCCTAGACCACCTAACTGGGAAGCAGTTTTGGCTTTGACCGGTTTAGGGGAATCGGATAAGGGGAAGCGCACACTGAATGCAGAACCATGGTTTGCCGATTTAGCCAACTACTTGGTCACGGGAGAGATGCCAAGTTCAGACGAGACTTCCCAGGCCCAGAGGATGAAGATTAGAAGTGAAGCCAAATATTACTTTTGGGACGATCCTTACCTGTGGAAAATGTGCTCAGATCAAGTGATTAGACGCTGCATTCCCGAATGGGAACAAAGAGATGTGTTAATTCATTGCCACACGTTAGCATGTGGAGGCCACTTTGGGCCAAGGAAGACAGCGAGGAAGGTCTTGGACAGCGGTTTTTATTGGCCGACGCTAAATAGGGATGCTTTTGAATTTTGCCAAAGTTGCGAGAGGTGCCAGCAGACGGGGGGAATTTCGAGAAGAGACGAGATGCCTCAGGTCCCAGTGATAGTGTGCGAAATTTTTGATGTGTGGGGAATGGACTTTATGGGACCGTTCCCATCGTCTTGTGGGAATACATATATATTGGTTGCAGTAGACTATGTGTCTAAGTGGATAGAAGCTAAGGCCACCATAACATGTGAATCGAAGGAGGTGGCAAAATTTTTGAAGGAAAATATTTTCAACAGATATGGAGTTCCTCGGGCCATCATCTCAGATCAAGGGACTCATTTCTGTAATTGCACCATTGAGGCTTTGATGAAGAAATATGGTGTTCACCATAGAGTGTCGACTCCTTACCATCCTCAGTCTAATGGCCAGACAGAGATTTCTAATCGCGAGATCAAGGCGATATTGGAGAAAACAGTTAATCCGTCAAGGAAGGACTGGAGCAAGAGACTCGGGGACGCATTGTGGGCTTACAGAACTGCTTTTAAAACGCCTATTGGAATGTCGCCTTATAGACTTGTGTTTGGCAAAATGTGTCACTTACCTGTTGGTATTGAGCACAAGGCGTACTGGGCAGTGAAAGAAATGAACATGAAGCCGATAGCTTGCGAAGAAGAAAGGAAGTTACAATTGCAAGAATTGGAGGAACTTCGGCTGGAGTCGTTTGAGTCTGCCATGTGGTACAAAGAAAGAACGAAGTTATGGCATGATAAGAATATCTGGGCCAAGGAACTTCATGTGGGACAGAAGGTGCTCCTTTTTCAGTCTCGGCTCAAGCTAATGCCAGGAAAACTGAAGTCTAAATGGATCGGCCCATATTCCGTCATCGGCATCCGAGCAAATGGAGCAGTGGAGATCCAGGGAAGTGCTCCAAACTCTGTTCCTTTCCTTGTCAATGGTCATAGAGTGAAAGTCTATAGGGATAATTCCGAGTTGTGTGTTGTGGACGAAGTTCCACTACATGCACTCCCTACTATCGCCTAAACGGACGGGGGATATTTCCGATGAATTCCTGGGTCAAGGAGTAAGTTGACAACTTTGAAAATACAAACTGAACCAGGGAATCTCGGAAATACAAAAAGTGTGTAAATAGTTTAATTTCTTTTTAAACTTAGAAAAATCCAAAAATATTTTCGAAGCACCAGACTCCAAAGGGAACCGATATTTTATACTCTAACCTTGACCTAGGAGTCTGGAGCCTTCATTTCTTTGTTATGTAGGACATGGTCGAGGGAATTAGCTAGAGAAGAACCTGAGGGAAGAAGTCAAGGGAAGTCTGGAGGAAGGAATCGAGGAGGGAAAAAGATATTTTGAATTTCAAAATTTGGCCGATAATTATGGAAGTTGTACGGTTGCTTACATCATGCCTGCAACCGCACCATCTTTTCATCAGAAAAGCAACCGTCGTCCTTCTCTCTCCAATTATCCCCAAGGTGAAGGCAGAGCCGGAGGAAGTCGAGGAAGTCATGCCAAGTGAAGAGTTTGAAGAGCTACGCAAGGAAGTCCAGGACGTGAAGAAGGAAATGCAGTTGATGAGGAGAGAAATGATCAAGGATCTTGGTGGGATAAGGAAGGAATTGATGGGGAATCGGGAGGAAGTGAAGACCCTGAGGGGCAACATTGCTGATTTGGCAGTGAAGTGCGCCAAACAGAATGAGCGAATGACGGAAGCGGTGGAGCTTTCAATGAAGATGTTAAAGTGGATGCAGCAGACGCTCCCCTTGACCCAGTCGAGGACAACTCCTGGGTCCAGCAGTGAAGTCAGGCAGCCCACTCAGAGCAGTCCCTCCGTCAGGCAGTCGCAGCAATCGCTCAAACAGTTGATCCCCCAGGCCGTTCCCATGCAAGTTTCAGCCCCATCTAAACCAAAGTCTATAGTGAGGAAGCCAGTACCCGAACAAGCAGCACAGGAAGAAGAGCTGGAGCAGCAAAGAAGAAAGTAAAAGTGACCCGACCCAGAATCCCGCCCCAGTCTGGCTCTCGAGGGAGCCAGCCCCAGAAGTGAACCACCATCTCTTGACCAAGTAACTTTTATTTTTCGTTCCTTTAGTTTTTTTTATTTATTTTATTTTTATTCCTGTTATCTACGTGTGTTTTATAATTGTTGTGTCTTCTCCCACTTAGCCCACTGCGTGGTCTAAGTGTGAGAAGTTTGTATTTTCTGTTTTGTTGTGTTTTTTCTTGTGTTTTCTGTTTTATTGTGTTTCTTCTCCCACTTAGCCCAATGCTTGGTCTAAGTGTGAGAAGTTTGTGTTTTTATAATCTGCTTTGTTATTTTGCATTGATCTCTCTGTTCCCCTCTTCACGACGATGGCTTGGGGACAAGCTTGAGTGAAGTGGGAGGGGGAGAGGAGTCAATGCATTACCTTTGTTTGCATGATAAGAGTCTTTAGGTCCAAGTTTTGTTTGTGTCGCATGAGCCAGTGAATACAATACGGCATGATTCCCTTAGTGAAAGTAATTGAAGATAGGAGGCATTTCAACTTAGAAGCTTTTTCTTTAAATAAGCCTAGTCAATCTGAGTGAAGTGAGAACGATGGAGGATGCCTCTACTTACTTAGTTGTGAAGCCCTACTATAATAGTGAGTTATAAGCCTTAAATAACTTCGAGCTAACACATGTTTAAGGGCCGCCACTGAATGCTTAGGGAGAAGAGTTGTGAAGGAGAAAAAAATGGGAATTGGGTTATGAAGGTATAAGCTGGACGAAGTCCAGAAGAGAGGAGAAATGGAGGAATAAGCTGGACGAAGTCCAGAGAAAAAAAAATGTATAAAAAAGAAAAAAAAAATATATATATATATAAGAGGAGGAATAAGCTGGACGAAGTCCAGGGGGAAATGGTTTAGAAGGCAGGAATAATAATAGCCTGACCCAGGAAGGAGGAACTCTCATAACCCGACGCTTCAGTGGTGTAGCATTAACCTAAGAGAGAATCGATCCTAACATCCCTGGTGAGGAATGAGTGATCGAGTGAATCCAACAATCGGGTAAGTAGAAGGCTATCTTGACAAGCTGACAGATTGGCTAGGTAAAGGAAGGGAAATGGCCTATTTGGAGGAGTGCAACCTATTGAATTGACCTTAATCTTGTGGGGACGGATGCCTAAAAGTTAAAGCTAGCTCATGTATATGTGCTTATATGTTTGTATGTTTTTCTTAAACTTTTTTTTTAGTGTTTCTTTGTGTCTAGGTCTAGGAGTCGGTCAAGAGATAACCTTACTTGAAATTCGCCTTATTCTTTTTTCTTTTCCTGTCTTTATACTTGAGGACAAGTATGGTTTAAGTGTGAGCAGTTTGATAAGGCTAATTTCATGCATCGGTTATATGTGAAAAACGTTATAATTGCTGGGTCTAACACGTTTCCTAAGCCAGGTGTGTGAAGAAAAATCGCTAGATCGAGGAAATGCTGAATGAGATGATCTAGCGAAGGAAAGAAACGAAGTGAGCAGGATTTAAAAGAAAAGAAGGCGTGACAGAGGAGTCAATAGCTGAGGGCAACAAAGTCTTATCTATACCTCGCTGGGCCCCACTCCAACGCCTATATATAGAAGAGCATGCAACGCACATCATATCACTTTTTCACTCTCTTCTTAGCTCACACACATTACACACACTTGGGAATGGGAGATCTGGGGTAGTCGGGTACGAAGGGTTATTTTCTTTAGAAGTTTCGCGTTGCAACACCGTCCGAGTGTGGACGAAGATACAATTTCTCTTAATTTCAGTTGTTTGCTCGTTTTGCTGTCGAACTTCACTTTTGGGAGTCGACTTGGTTGTTGATGATACTTATTACCTTTTCGCTTTGGTAGATTTGCGTTTAGTAGTTGAATTTCAAGTTGATTTACGTAGATCTCTCTGCTGGAAGTTTATTTTTACAAGTATTATGTCAATCTCTGTTTTATTTTGATATTGTGGTGTTTGATATGGGAATTTGGTGATAGATCTGTGGTTTATTGACACTTTGGAGGTTGTTGTTCAAATCTGAAGTGATGAAGCGTTTCTGTTGGTTGGAGTTCGTGTTGGACGCTTGGATCCGGAGTGGATTTAGCGTCTGAGGTTGGATTCGAAGTGAGAAAAGAAAGTTGTTAGATGGATTTGAGTTTTCTTCTTGTTTTCTGTTTTGCTTCGTCTAGAGTCTGCAGATCTGTTCAGTTCTTCGTTGATTATGCTTTGATTTGACTTAAAATTAGTTTGCTCTGTTTTGATTTCGTTCATGTTAATTTTCTTATGAGTTTTACGCAATTTGGTTGTAGAAGATGATGTTGCTGTTAGTTAGTACTAGAGTTAGTTATTCTGCCAGCTTTTCGTACGTACTCTACTTTTTCAGTCATGGTCCCCACAGTCAGTTTGTTTCCTAGGTCTAGGTAAGTAGAGCAGTTTTCTTAGATCAAGTGTTGAGTAGTTTATTTCCTTTGCAACGTTCTCTTATAATTTCACCTAGGTCTAGCTGTTAGCTTAGGAGTTTTAAAGATTCCCAAGTCAAGTTTAATTTGTTTTCCTCAACCCAAAAATGAGTGGCAGCAGCCAACACCAAAAACACACCCAAATCCCTGAATACGAGTATTACGCATCCTTCTCTGTGGGATCGATCCCTACTTCCCTGTACTAGGTTTAGTAAAGTGGTTGAGGGTTTTTGAAAGAAGTGCTATGTGTGTCCGACGACCGGGATTTCCTGCGACCAACGAGTTCCTAGACCGCGTGATCTAGTGGATTTGCTGGAACTAGGGAACCTGTTATTTCCTTTTGAACACACTGTAAACACGCACAATCCAGCTGTGAGACCTTTCACTCGCCATAAGGCGAGGCTTGTCGCACAGGGGTTCTCTCAACAACCAGGCTTCGATTACACCGAGACTTTTAGTCCAGTTGTCAAGCCGACCACCATCCGTCTGATCCTTAGTATTGCGGTATCCTCGAACTGGGGTATCACACATCTTGATGTTAATAACGCCTTCCTTCATGAGGATTTGCAAGAAGAAATATATATGCGCCAACCCCAAGGTTTCGAGCAAGGTGGCCCTGATTTGGTTTGTAAGCTTAATAAGGCTATCTATGGGCTAAAACAAGCATCTCGGGCTTGGTTTCTCACAGTTCAAGGTGTTCTTTTTTCCCTCGGATTCTCTCAATCCAAGGCAGACACTTCGCTCTTTTACCGGGTTCAAGATAATGAAACTATTTATATTCTGATATATGTTGACGACATGCTCGTCACCGATTTGGAGTAAATATTTTAATTTCTGTTATTTTCTTTCTCCTTGACAGTTTATGAAAGCAGGCTTCCAATTTGGAAGTTGGGCAAGCTCATCTGGATTAGGGAGTGGCCAATACAAGTGGCGAGTCAAGGAATCTACATCTACCATCACCACCAGATCAGGACTGAGCACGGAGGATCCATTCCCGTTCGAGTCAGAAAGTGAAAAGGAGTGGAATTCGCCGACAGAGGAGAACCCAGGGTCGTCAACAGAACCAGAGCATTCCGAGACCGAGGAGGAGGAGGACCCAGATATGGCTCATCTGCTAGATCCCGATCCGGAAATAGGGTCGCTCACCGCACATCTTGACGGTGAACCCGCTCATGCTATAGTCTCGAACCCACGACGGAGGTCGATCGACATCAAGACGGATGTACTTGGAGTTCTACCTACTTTCTCTGGGCGTAGGAACGAATGCCCCTATGAATTTTTGAACGAGTTCAGTAAACTATGCAGCATTCAAAAGCGACCCAACGAGGCAACAGAGGAGGACTACCGTCTTCGAGCAATTTTGTTTGCTCTCAAAGGGGAGGCGAACACTTGGCTGCTAAGGCTTCCACCGGACTCGATCAACACGTGGAAGGATTTTAAACTGGAATTTCTGGATTACTTTTTTCCATCCAACAAGACGAATGCCTTGAAGAAGGAGATTCAGGAGTGCAAACAAGAATACGATGAGTCTCTGAGTTCTTATTGGTCCCGTTTCAAGGGGCTGTTGGATGCTTGTCCGAACCACAGGATGATAGAAGCGGAGACTTACTATTTGTTCTACGAAGGTGCAAACCCTGAATCAAAGGACTTGATTAACTCCTCGAGCGGGGGAAATTTTACCAATAATAAGGCAAGTGAAGCTCGGGAAACCTTGGGAAGACTGATCGAGGCAAAGAAGGCCTATGATAACCCGCGAAGTATATTGAGGAGAGGATCAGCTAACGCAGTGATGGATCAAGAAGACAAGAAGGTGGAAGATAGGATCGATAAACTGGAAAAGGCCTTGCTAAATGCAATTGAGAAATACAATCCGCATGCTCCAGTGGAAATTGAGAAACCCCCTGGTCAAGAGGAAAGACAACTTCAACCGTACTACAGTCAGCCCTGCGTAGGGGAGTGTCAAGCTCAAGCAAATTTGATGGGAAGTTGGAATCCCGATGGAAGTTGGAATCAAGGAAGACAGAGAGACGCTCCATGGAGGACTCACCCAAACTTCAGATGGACTGACCATGATCAAGGCCAGCCACCTCCACTTCAGCTCACGAATTACGCACACCCTCCGGAGAGGCAGTCCAACTGGTCAGGGAAAGGTCAAGAGGGACAATTGCAGCTGAGGTACAGGAATCAAGATCAGACTAATTGGGGAAACAGAAATCAGAACAATCCAAGGAGTTCCTATGTGCCACCTCATCGGAGAAATAACCAAGGAAACTACCAGAATTCCCAACCAAATCATCAAGGGAATCAAGGGTCTGGTAGCCAGTACAATAACCATCAGGGAAATCAAGGGTCGAACAACCAATACAACAATCATCAAGGCAACTATCGTCAGAACCAAGGTCAAGGACCAAATTCTGGTCAATTCAACTCTAGACCACAGCGGAGTTTGGATGACATGGTCCATGATCTAGTGAATTCACAGCAGTTCATGCAAGGTAACCTACACTCCAACAATGACATGGTGCACAAGTTACAAGATGCTCAGTCTGAACATAAAGCCGTCATGGACATGATGGCAAAACAACTCTCTCAGATCACAGTTTCCTTGAATGAGATGCGAGGGAATGAAGGAAAACTTCCTGCTACCGTCAAACCGCCGGACCGAGCAAACATTAGTCAAATCACCTTGAGGTCTGGGCGGGGTTATGAAGGGCCGATGTTGGAAATTGATGAGGAAGTACCTATGCAAGCTAGTGAAGGGAAACAGAGTCAGCAATATCAAGAGGAAGGCGCTAGACCGAGGGAAATCCTTGTTCAGGGAGACCTCCAGAAGGGAGTTTTAGGGGGATCCCTACCTCGATCAAGGGACCCGTTCTTCCTAGACCCCGAACCTGAAGAAGTGAATAAGGAAGGAAACAAGGGAGTTGATGAAACCCAGGCTGGGACTTCCACAAATGCAGTAAAGCAAGCAAAACCATTTCCATATCGTGGGGAGGCGAAGAAGAAAAAGGATGATACAGAGGATCTCATGGAGATTTTCAGCAAGTTGGAAATCAACCTGCCATTCTTGCAAGCCTTGAAAATGCCCGCCTTCAGTAAGTTTATCAAGGAGTTTATTGCAGGGAAGACCAAGCCAGATGGGAAGATTGTGATCGGGGAGACTGTGTCTGCTGTGATACAAAAGAGAAGGATGCCCTCAAAATGCACCGACCCAGGTATGTTCACATTACCCATCTCTCTAGGGGATATCAAGGTCGAGCATGCTATGTGTGATCTAGGGGCGTCAATAAATGTTTTACCACTTTCGATCTATAAGAAGTTGACTGGGGTAAGAATGGTTGCTACCAAGGTAGTGATCTAGTTAGCAGATAGAACTTGCATTTGCCCTGAAGGAGTGTAGAAAAATGTTATAGTCAAGGTGCATGATTTTCTATATCCTACTGATTTTTATGTGATCAAGATGAATGATAATGAGTCTGCTGAGTCCAGTGGGGTACTTTTAGGGAAACCATTTTTGTGTACTGCTAAGACCATTATCGATGTTTTTGATGGAACAATTTGCTTGGACTATAATGGGGAAAAGTATACCTTTAGCATAGATGAGGGGATGAAAAGGCCTTTAGATGTTGAGAATCTCTATGCTATTGATGTTATTAACCCTTTAGTCCAAGAATATCTTGAGACGGAATTGATACAGGAACAAATCGACAACTCGGAGTTGAGCCATTCGATTGACAGAGAAGTTGTAGGATGGTGTGCGGCAATGAACACAGCAGAATTAACAGATGAAGAACTCACAGAGGCCATTATGGAATTCTGCAGAAGCCCTGGATCAGCTAGATCTAAGGGATCAGCTTATGTGGCTAGTCTGGAAAAATCTCCTGGGTCTGGGAAGGAGACCTTACCAGAAATAACAGACAAAAATCCCTTGCCCCAGGAGACGAATGGAACAAAAAAGGAGCTGAAGACACTTCCACCGGGCCTCAAGTACGCTTACTTGGAGGAGGATGAGACATTTCCAGTAATAGTCAACAGCAACTTGACCAAGGAGCAAGAGAAGGAGTTATTGGAAGTCATCAAAAGAAACAAGAAAGCAATAGGATGGACTCTCTCAGACTTGGTGGGAATAAGTCCGGATCTTTGTATGCACCACATTCGTTTAGAAGAAAGTGCGAAGGCTCATCGAGATGCACAACGGAAGCTGAACCCGAACATGCGAGAGGAGGTCCTAAAGGAGGTATTGAAATTGCTTGCTCTAAGGATCATCTACTCCATTCCTGACAGCGAGTGGGTCAGTCCTGTTCATATGGTACCAAAAAAATCAGGAATATAGGTTGTCAAGAATGAGAAGAATGAGTTGGTGCCCACCAGATTAGTGACAGGATGGAGGATGTGCATCGACTACAGGAAGTTGAAAGAAGCCACAAAGAAGGATCATTTTCCTTTACCTTTCATTGATCAGATGCTGGAAAGACTGGCAGGCAAACAGTACTTTTGTTTCCTTGATGGATACAGCGGCTACTTCCAAATCTACGTTAATCCAGAGGACCAAGGGAAAACCACATTCACGTGCCCCTTTGGTACATATGCATACCGAAGAATGCAGTTTGGATTGTGTAATGCACCGGGAACTTTCCAACGGTGTATGATGAGCATTTTCTCGGATCTGTTGGAAGTATGCATTGAGATATTCATGGACGATTTCACTGTATATGGGAACTCATTGGATACTTGTTTAGCCAGCCTTGATCTAGTGTTACAGAGATGCCAAAAGAAGCATTTAGTGTTGAATTTCGAGAAGTGCCACTTCATGGTGACTGAAGGCATTGTCCTGGGTCACGTGGTCTCTGAGAGGGTATTCAGGTAGACAAAGCAAAGGTGGATGTGATATCAAAATTACCATACCCTACGAATCAAAAAGATGTGAGAGGTTTCCTAGGCCATGCAGGGTTCTATAGGAGGTTTATCAAGGATTTTGCAAAAATCGCGCAACCACTCACTCGGTTGTTACATAATGATGTGGAGTTCGTCTTTGACGAAGGATGCGAAAGGGCGTTCCAGTTGCTTAAGGACAGGTTAGTATCAACACCAATTATCAGAGCACCAGACTGGAGCCATCCTTTCGAGATAATGTGTGATGCGAGCGATTTCGTTGTGGGAGCTGTCCTAGGACAGAAAATTGATGGAAAAAGTTATGTGATCTTCTATGATTCCAAGACGCTGAATCAGGCTCAGAAAAATTATGACACCACGGAGAAGGAAATGTTGGCTGTCGTATACGCGTTTGAAAAATTCCGACCTTATCTCCTTGGGTCAAGGGTTATAGTTTTCACGGATCACGCGGCGATTAAGTACTTGCTGGCTAAGAAGGAGTCTAAGCCGAGATTAATCCGTTGGGTGTTACTCTTGCATGAGTTTGATTGGGAAGTAAGAGACAAGAAAGGAACGGAAAATAGAGTGGTTGATCACTTGAGCAGAATACATCAGGGGGAAACGGAAGAGGCCATACTCGATTCCTTCCCCGAGCAGCATTTGTACCTTTTGGAGAAATTTCCTAGACCACCTAACTGGGAAGCAGTTTTGGCTTTGACCGGTTTAGGGGAATCGGATAAGGGGAAGCGCACACTGAATGCAGAACCATGGTTTGCCGATTTAGCCAACTACTTGGTCACGGGAGAGATGCCAAGTTCAGACGAGACTTCCCAGGCCCAGAGGATGAAGATTAGAAGTGAAGCCAAATATTACTTTTGGGACGATCCTTACCTGTGGAAAATGTGCTCAGATCAAGTGATTAGACGCTGCATTCCCGAATGGGAACAAAGAGATGTGTTAATTCATTGCCACACGTTAGCATGTGGAGGCCACTTTGGGCCAAGGAAGACAGCGAGGAAGGTCTTGGACAGCGGTTTTTATTGGCCGACGCTAAATAGGGATGCTTTTGAATTTTGCCAAAGTTGCGAGAGGTGCCAGCAGACGGGGGGAATTTCGAGAAGAGACGAGATGCCTCAGGTCCCAGTGATAGTGTGCGAAATTTTTGATGTGTGGGGAATGGACTTTATGGGACCGTTCCCATCGTCTTGTGGGAATACATATATATTGGTTGCAGTAGACTATGTGTCTAAGTGGATAGAAGCTAAGGCCACCATAACATGTGAATCGAAGGAGGTGGCAAAATTTTTGAAGGAAAATATTTTCAACAGATATGGAGTTCCTCGGGCCATCATCTCAGATCAAGGGACTCATTTCTGTAATTGCACCATTGAGGCTTTGATGAAGAAATATGGTGTTCACCATAGAGTGTCGACTCCTTACCATCCTCAGTCTAATGGCCAGACAGAGATTTCTAATCGCGAGATCAAGGCGATATTGGAGAAAACAGTTAATCCGTCAAGGAAGGACTGGAGCAAGAGACTCGGGGACGCATTGTGGGCTTACAGAACTGCTTTTAAAACGCCTATTGGAATGTCGCCTTACAGACTTGTGTTTGGCAAAATGTGTCACTTACCTGTTGGTATTGAGCACAAGGCGTACTGGGCAGTGAAAGAAATGAACATGAAGCCGATAGCTTGCGAAGAAGAAAGGAAGTTACAATTGCAAGAATTGGAGGAACTTCGGCTGGAGTCGTTTGAGTCTGCCATGTGGTACAAAGAAAGAACGAAGTTATGGCATGATAAGAATATCTGGGCCAAGGAACTTCATGTGGGACAGAAGGTGCTCCTTTTTCAGTCTCGGCTCAAGCTAATGCCAGGAAAACTGAAGTCTAAATGGATCGGCCCATATTCCGTCATCGGCATCCGAGCAAATGGAGCAGTGGAGATCCAAGGAAGTGCTCCAAACTCTGTTCCTTTCCTTGTCAATGGTCATAGAGTGAAAGTCTATAGGGATAATTCCGAGTTGTGTGTTGTGGACGAAGTTCCACTACATGCACTCCCTACTATCGCCTAAACGGACGGGGGAAATTTCCGATGAATTCCTGGGTCAAGGAGTAAGTTGACAACTTTGAAAATACAAACTGAACCAGGGAATCTCGGAAATACTAAAAGTGTGTAAATAGTTTAATTTCTTTTTAAACTTAGAAAAATCCAAAAATATTTTCGAAGCACCAGACTCCAAAGGGAACCGATATTTTATACTCTAACCTTGACCTAGGAGTCTGGAGCCTTCATTTCTTTGTTATGTAGGACATGGTCGAGGGAATTAGCTAGAGAAGAACCTGAGGGAAGAAGTCAAGGGAAGTCTGGAGGAAGGAATCGAGGAGGGAAAAAGATATTTTGAATTTCAAAATTTGGCCGATAATTATGGAAGTTGTACGGTTGCTTACATCATGCCTGCAACCGCACCATCTTTTCATCAGAAAAGCAACCGTCGTCCTTCTCTCTCCAATTATCCCCAAGGTGAAGGCAGAGCCGGAGGAAGTCGAGGAAGTCATGCCAAGTGAAGAGTTTGAAGAGCTACGCAAGGAAGTCCAGGACGTGAAGAAGGAAATGCAGTTGATGAGGAGAGAAATGATCAAGGATCTTGGTGGGATAAGGAAGGAATTGATGGGGAATCGGGAGGAAGTGAAGACCCTGAGGGGCAACATTGCTGATTTGGCAGTGAAGTGCGCCAAACAGAATGAGCGAATGACGGAAGCGGTGGAGCTTTCAATGAAGATGTTAAAGTGGATGCAGCAGACGCTCCCCTTGACCCAGTCGAGGACAACTCCTGGGTCCAGCAGTGAAGTCAGGCAGCCCACTCAGAGCAGTCCCTCCGTCAGGCAGTCGCAGCAATCGCTCAAACAGTTGATCCCCCGGGCCGTTCCAATGCAAGTTTCAGCCCCATCTAAACCAAAGTCTATAGTGAGGAAGCCAGTACCCGAACAAGCAGCACAGGAAGAAGAGCTGGAGCAGCAAAGAAGAAAGTAAAAGTGACCCGACCCAGAATCCCGCCCCAGTCTGGCTCTCGAGGGAGCCAGCCCCAGAAGTGAACCACCATCTCTTGACCAAGTAACTTTTATTTTTCGTTCCTTTAGTTTTTTTTATTTATTTTATTTTTATTCCTGTTATCTACGTGTGTTTTATAATTGTTGTGTCTTCTCCCACTTAGCCCACTGCGTGGTCTAAGTGTGAGAAGTTTGTATTTTCTGTTTTGTTGTGTTTTTTCTTGTGTTTTCTGTTTTATTGTGTTTCTTCTCCCACTTAGCCCAATGCTTGGTCTAAGTGTGAGAAGTTTGTGTTTTTATAATCTGCTTTGTTATTTTGCATTGATCTCTCTGTTCCCCCCTTCACGACGATGGCTTGGGGACAAGCTTGAGTGAAGTGGGAGGGGGAGAGGAGTCAATGCATTACCTTTGTTTGCATGATAAGAGTCTTTAGGTCCAAGTTTTGTTTGTGTCGCATGAGCCAGTGAATACAATACGGCATGATTCCCTTAGTGAAAGTAATTGAAGATAGGAGGCATTTCAACTTAGAAGCTTTTTCTTTAAATAAGCCTAGTCAATCTGAGTGAAGTGAGAACGATGGAGGATGCCTCTACTTACTTAGTTGTGAAGCCCTACTATAATAGTGAGTTATAAGCCTTAAATAACTTCGAGCTAACACATGTTTAAGGGCCGCCACTGAATGCTTAGGGAGAAGAGTTGTGAAGGAGAAAAAAATGGGAATTGGGTTATGAAGGTATAAGCTGGACGAAGTCCAGAAGAGAGGAGAAATGGAGGAATAAGCTGGACGAAGTCCAGAGAAAAAAAAATGTATAAAAAAGAAAAAAAAAATATATATATATATATATATATAAGAGGAGGAATAAGCTGGACGAAGTCCAGGGGGAAATGGTTTAGAAGGCAGGAATAATAATAGCCTGACCCAGGAAGGAGGAACTCTCATAACCCGACACTTCAGTGGTGTAGCATTAACCTAAGAGAGAATCGATCCTAACATCCCTGGTGAGGAATGAGTGATCGAGTGAATCCAACAATCGGGTAAGTAGAAGGCTATCTTGACAAGCTGACAGATTGGCTAGGTAAAGGAAGGGAAATGGCCTATTTGGAGGAGTGCAACCTATTGAATTGACCTTAATCTTGTGGGGACGGATGCCTAAAAGTTAAAGCTAGCTCATGTATATGTGTTTATATGTTTGTATGTTTTTCTTAAACTTTTTTTTTAGTGTTTCTTTGTGTCTAGGTCTAGGAGTCGGTCAAGAGATAACCTTACTTGAAATTCGCCTTATTCTTTTTTCTTTTCTTGTCTTTATACTTGAGGACAAGTATGGTTTAAGTGTGAGCAGTTTGATAAGGCTAATTTCATGCATCGGTTATATGTGAAAAACGTTATAATTGCTGGGTCTAACACGTTTCCTAAGCCAGGTGTGTGAAGAAAAATCGCTAGATCGAGGAAATGCTGAATGAGATGATCTAGCGAAGGAAAGAAACGAAGTGAGCAGGATTTAAAAGAAAAGAAGGCGTGACAGAGGAGTCAATAGCTGAGGGCAACAAAGTCTTATCTATACCTCGCTGGGCCCCACTCCAACGCCTATATATAGAAGAGCATGCAACGCACATCATATCACTTTTTCACTCTCTTCTTAGCTCACACACATTACACACACTTGGGAATGGGAGATCTGGGGTAGTCGGGTACGAAGGGTTATTTTCTTTAGAAGTTTCGCGTTGCAACACCGTCCGAGTGTGGACGAAGATACAATTTCTCTTAATTTCAGTTGTTTGCTCGTTTTGCTGTCGAACTTCACTTTTGGGAGTCGACTTGGTTGTTGATGATACTTATTACCTTTTTGCTTTGGTAGATTTGCATTTAGTAGTTGAATTTCAAGTTGATTTACGTAGATCTCTCTGCTGGAAGTTTATTTTTACAAGTATTATGTCACTCTCTGTTTTATTTTGATATTGTGGTGTTTGATATGGGAATTTGGTGATAGATCTGTGGTTTATTGACACTTTGGAGGTTGTTGTTCAAATCTGAAGTGATGAAGCGTTTCTGTTGGTTGGAGTTCGTGTTGGACGCTTGGATCCGGAGTGGATTTAGCGTCTGAGGTTGGATTCGAAGTGAGAAAAGAAAGTTGTTAGATGGATTTGAGTTTTCTTCTTGTTTTCTGTTTTGCTTCGTCTAGAGTCTGTAGATCTGTTCAGTTCTTCGTTGATTATGCTTTAATTTGACTTAAAATTAGTTTGCTCTGTTTTGATTTCGTTCATGTTAATTTTCTTATGAGTTTTACGCAATTTGGTTGTAGAAGATGATGTTGCTGTTAGTTAGTACTAGAGTTAGTTATTCTGCCAGCTTTTCGTACGTACTCTGCTTTTTCAGTCATGGTCCCCACAGTCAGTTTGTTTCCTAGGTCTAGGTAAGTAGAGCAGTTTTCTTAGATCAAGTGTTGAGTAGTTTATTTCCTTTGCAACGTTCTCTTATAATTTCACCTAGGTCTAGCTGTTAGCTTAGGAGTTTTAAAGATTCCCAAGTCAAGTTTAATTTGTTTTCCTCAACCCAAAAATGAGTGGCAGCAGCCAACACCAAAAACACACCCAAATCCTTGAATACGAGTATTACGCATCCTTCTCTGTGGGATCGATCCCTACTTCCCTGTACTAGGTTTAGTAAAGTGGTTGTGGGTTTTTGAAAGAAGTGCTATGTGTGTCCGACGACCGGGATTTCCTGCGACCAACGAGTTCCTAGACCGCGTGATCTAGTGGATTTGCTGGACCTAGGGAACCTGTTATTTCCTTTTGAACACACTGTAAACACGCACAATCCAGCTGTGAGACCTTTCACTCGCCATAAGGCGAGGCTTGTCGCACAGGGGTTCTCTCAACAACCAGGCTTCGATTACACCGAGACTTTTAGTCCAGTTGTCAAGCCGACCACCATCCGTCTGATCCTTAGTATTGCGGTATCATCGAACTGGGGTATCACACATCTTGATGTTAATAACGCCTTCCTTCATGAGGATTTGCAAGAAGAAATATATATGCGCCAACCCCAAGGTTTCGAGCAAGGTGGCCCTGATTTGGTTTGTAAGCTTAATAAGGCTATCTATGGGCTAAAACAAGCATCTCGGGCTTGGTTTCTCACAGTTCAAGGTGTTCTTTTTTCCCTCAGATTCTCTCAATCCAAGGCAGACACTTCGCTCTTTTACCGGGTTCAAGATAATGAAACTATTTATATTCTGATATATGTTGACGACATGCTCGTCACCGGTTCTTCCTCATCTGGAATCAAGAAAGTAATTCAGCAGCTCAGTGATCACTTTTCGCTCAAAGATTTAGGGGAAGTGAGTCAGTTCCTTGGTATTGAAGTCACTCATTCTGTCGATGGGATACATCTCAGTCAGAGCGCCTATATTAAGAAACTTTTAGAAAAATTCAAGATGCAGGATGCTAAGGGTCAGCCTACGCCCATGATCTCAAATTCCAAATTGAGCAAAGTTGAAGGAAATTCTGTGGCTGATGGTAAAGCATATCGAAGTGCCGTCAGGGCCTTGCAATATGCAACGATAACACGACCAGAAATAGCATTCTCTGTGAATAAGGTAAGTCAGTTCATAGCCTCTCCTTTGGATGCACATTGGAAAGTCGTGAAACGAATCTTCAGATACCTAGCCGGAACGACGGATTATGGGCTTCACATCAAACATTCTAGAAACATTGTGAAGGCTTTTTCTGATTCAGATTGGGCAGGAGACGTCGATGATCGAAAATCAGTAACTGGTTATTGTGTCTATCATGGTGAAAATTTGATCTCGTGGTGTTCAAAGAAACAATCTGTGGTGTCTCGTTCCAGCACTGAAGCAGAGTATCGAAGTCTTGCCCAAGCGGCAGCGGAAGTGAGTTGGATTACCTCTATTCTTGGTGAAATTGGAATGAAATCAAAGGGAGCACTGATAATTTGGGTGGACAATCTAAGCACTATCGCCTTAGCATCAAACCCAGTTCTTCATGCACGGACAAAACACATAGAGTTGGATGATCATTTTGTTCGAGATAAAGTTGCTGCGAAGCAAACTGAATTGAGACATGTTCCGTCTTATGATCAAGTAGCAGACATCTTCACCAAGCCACTTGGAATCCAATTCTTCTCCAGACTAAGAAACATGCTAAGTGTTTGTTCCTTATCCTCGATCGAATTGAGGGGAAGTGTTAAACCACCTGCTTATATGTAACTCCCAATGTGTTTAATGTTAGAAGTCTTTTCAACTACGATACATCAAATGTAGGACTTGAAAAGACTTAGAATACATAAGGTCTTGTGTTTCTATTGATTACAGATTCAATATGTTTATACTATAAATAATCTTGATGTAGTGCTCATTTTGGGGGCAAATTTCCAATATACAATATCAGATCCTTCTTATTGTCAAGAAACGAATAATCTAAAATGTCTTTCTTATCTTGCCTTATTGTTTCTTACTGCATTGGTGAGCTGGGTTGGTACCTCTGATATGGAGTTCCATTTGAAATCTTCATGTAGTTTTGAGAGTTGAAACTAATATCTCCGACGCGGCCGCCGTCTTCTCACTTGGGGTCCGAAAACATGTAAATACAGAGAATTCCATAGGGCAAGGAAGGCCGTATAGATGAGTGTAAGCCAACTCCAACACGGATCAAGAACATACTCCCTAATAGCAGCAAAAAAGCAGATGCTTAAGTAAAGAAGAGTAGTCTTAATCCACTCTTCTGCAGCATCTAAAGCCTTACTCCTTATCATCCATAGACCCATCCTTACTGAAGGAACTGGCAGCGGGAGCGCTCACATAAATCAATTACTAATAATCAGATCTATTTAGCAGATTATTTAGACAAAACCTATTCGCGTAATTATCACATGTATCATAATCATAACTTGAATTAATCATGCTTTAAGAATAATGAAACATAAAACATGCTTTTCTACAGAGCAGGAAAATACCTAATTAATTCTCCAAAGAATTGAAGATGGCTAGCTTCTTCTCCACGTGATGCTTTGAGTACTAGACCACAAATCTTCTCTCTGGTTCCCGAACTGTATCCCAATATCAGTGTGGGCTGATCTTACTAGAATACTAGGACTTAAATAAAGAAGACAGAAGAAATCCTTTTCGGAATAGGAGAGGAATTCGAAAATTCCTACAGCTGGGGAAGCTGAAATTTTCGAAAAATACAAATAATGAAATTGTGTTTTTTTTCTGTCTCCTTTATTCTCCTATTTATATTAAATTCCTTTTGAGCCCAGACAGGGATGTATGGAAGGTTTTGGATATGGGCTCATCCAATTTACTTTTTACTAATTAAATTGAACCCACAATTTAATATAAGTTATAATTGGAATATTACGAGCAGCCACTACAGAAGTAATATTGAACTCTCCCCATCCAAATCCGAAATTACAAGTAATCCGGGTTTCCGTTTAACTTTCATTTCCCGTGCTTAAGATTAAAATGTCCATTAATTAATTAATGTCAGCTATTGACTTAATTAATTAACTTCTTATTAATTCCAAGAGTGGACTCAGCATGAAACGTTTATTTATTATTCATAGAGTAATCAAACTCCAACTAGCTAGGTTCCGAATAATAAAACCTTGTTTCGCACTCCTCTTGAGGACATTACCAAACGAGACTCTCCTCGTGCACGATTCAATATAATAGCAATCCTAGCCCCGCTAGATATTGATCACCACTACCCAATATATCAGGATAATTGGGTTACGAAAAACCCGCATCATTTGATAAGTCAAAGTAGTGCATAATCAATACCGTATGCTCAATGCTAACCTACATTGATTAAGAAACAAATATTATCAAAACCTCGCCTTTCAGTAGATAGCCCAAGGACAAGTCTTGCTGTTAGATCCGTTCAGTGCTATACCACACCAATGTCATCTTATTTCAGTAAGGCTTAGAAATATGCGGACTGACATTGCAACCTTTCTCGATGGATAATCAAATTCCATCTAGGTTGTGAAATTCATCTTTTTCTTTGTTTAGAACTGACCGTGTTACCTTAAAGTGGACGACGCCCACAACCGGTCTACTAAAACAAAGACTTAGACTTTGTTAAGTTAACTCATACATTTAAACATGCATTAGCATCCATTAAATGTAAAACATAACAACATTATGACAAAAATAATCTGTTTTATTCCTTGGAAGATAAAATAAGAGTTTTACAGTATTCAATCACTCGAAACGTGATTTCTAGTATACAAATTCTAACAATCTCCCACTTATACTCAAAACACTTTCGAGTATACAAAAAAATGTGCTAACGTCTAAATCTCCCACTTATACTGAAAGCGGATTGAGGTCTTGAATTAGTCGAACTCCCATTCCTTCAACATGGCTTTCATACGGCTTTACCGCTAATGCCTTCGTGAAAGGATCTGCCAGGTTGTTTTCTGACTCAATCTTGACCACTTTTATGTCTTCTCTCTGCACTATATCTCGTATAATATGATACTTCCTCTCTATGTGCTTGCTCGCTTTATGAGCCCGTGGTTCTCTCGAATTTGCCACAGCACCAGAATTGTCACAATAGATGGTGATGCTCTTGGGCATATTCGAAACCACACCTAAGTCCAGAAGGAAGTTCTTAAGCCACACAACCTCTTTTGCAGCCTCCGAAGCGGCCACATACTCGGCTTCCATGGTAGAGTCTGCAATGCATTTCTACTTTACACTCTTCCAAATTACGGCTCCACCTCCTAAGGTAAACACATATCCGGAAGTTGATTTTCTCGAATCTACATCAGCTTGAAAATCTGAATCTGTATATCCTAAAGGACAGAGCTCGGCTGCATTGTAAACTAGAACATAGTCCTTAGTCCGATTAAGGTACTTGAGTATGTTCTTTACGGCAGTCCAATGTCCTTGGCCGGGATTTGATTGATATCTTGCTACCATGCCAACAGCAAAGCAGATATCAGGTCTAGTACAAAGCATAGCATACATGAGACTACCAACTGCCGAGGCATATGGTATTCTTCTCATCTCTGCTATCTCAGATGCAGTCTTAGGATACATCTCTTGAGATAAATGGATGCCATGTCTAAAAGGCAGAAAACCTTTCTTGGCATCTTGCATGCTAAAGCGTCTAAGTACTGTATCGATGTAAGATTCTTGGGATAAGCACAACATTCTCTTAGCTCGGTTCCTTAGAACCTTGATACCGAGAATGTGTCCCGCATCACCCATATCTTTCATCTCGAACTGGCTGGACAACCAAGTTCGCACTGATGACAACATCTTTTTATTGTTTCCAATTAGAAGAATGTCATCTACATATAAAACTAAGAACACAACATTTCCATTTTCAACCTTCTTATACACACAGCTTTCATTAGGGCATTTTTCGAATCCAAACTTTTGAACAGTTTGATCAAAACACTGGTTCCATGATCTAGATGCTTGCTTGAGGCCATAAATGGCCTTCTTAAGCTTCCAAACCATGTGTTCCTTGCCCTTTACCACATAGCCTTCGGGTTGTTCCATGTAGATGGTCTCCTCAAGACTCCGGTTTAAAAACGCAGTCTTAACGTCCATCTGCCATACTTCCCAATCCATGTAAGCTGCTATAAACAAAAGTATACGGATCGATTTGAGCATGGCCACTAGGGAGAAGGTCTCATCATAATCGATGTCTTCCTTTTGGGTATACCCCTTAGCCACTAGTCTTGCCTTAAAGACTTTAACTCGTCCATCGGGTCCACGTTTACGTTTGTATATCCACTTGCTCCCAATGGCAGTACAGCCTTCGGGTAGGACAGACAAATCATAGACGTCTTTGTCTACCATTGATTGTAGTTCTGAATCCATTGCTTTCACCCATTCGCAATGATCGACATCTGCCTGCACCTCTGCAAGATTCCAGGGATCAAGTACATTGTTGTCCGAGGAGTGATCCATGCACTCTCCCAAACCAATGTATCTTTCGGGCTCATGAGAGACCCTCCCACTGCGACGCGGCACTACAATATCTGGTGTATTAGTTGAAATTTCTGGAATTGTTGTTACACTAGGTAATTGTTCTTGGTTATTGGAAGTTGTGACTTGAGTTAGCTCTTCAAGAGCTATCTCACTGCTGGGCTTATGATTCATTACATAGTCTTCCTCTAAGAATGTGGCATGAGTGCTCACAATCACTTTCTGATCTCTGAGACTATAGAATCATAAGCTTTCGTTCCTCTAGGGTATCCTATAAACACACAAACCTCCGTCCTAGATTCCAGCTTAGTTGGATTCTTTTCCAATACATGAGCCGGACACCCTCATACTCTGAGATGTTCCAGATTGGGCTTTCGCCCATTCCACAACTCATATGGGGTAGTAGGAACAGATTTAGAAGGTAAGTTGTCTAAGAGATAGTTTGCTGAAAGCAAAGCATGCCCCCAAAACGAAACAGGTAACCGTGCATAACTCATCATCGACCGGACCATATTTAATAAGGTCCTATTCCTTCTTTCAGCCACGCCATTCTGCTGGGGTGTGCCCGGCGCAGTCGTTTGGGATTGAATTCCCGCTACTGATAAGTAGTCCAAAAACTCGGCACTTAGGTATTCGCCTCCGCGATCAGATCGCAGGCATTTGATAGTCTTACCATGACGCGTCTCTACTATAGCCTTAAACTCCTTGAACTTGTCAAAAGTTTCAGACTTGTAGTGCATCAAATAGACATATCCAACTTTCGAGAAGTCATCTATAAAGGTGACGAAGTATCGATAGCCGCCCCTTGCCTCGGTTGACATTGGTCCACACACATCAGTATGAATGAGCTCAAGTACTTCCTTGGCCCTATTCCCCTTTGACCTAAAAGGTCTCTTAGTCATCTTGCCTTCGAGACAGGATTCACACTTCGAAAATGGTTCCTTCTCAAGACCTTTGATAAGATCTTGATTAACCATCGCATGAATCCTTCTTTCGTTGGCATGACCAAGTCTAAGGTGCCATAAGTACGTGTCATTCATTGAACTTGAAGGTTCTTTTCTTTTCTTAGAAATTTTCGATGTAGCATTGAGTTCTGATTTACGTTGATTAAATTGTGTAGAAGTGATTGTGTACAGATTGTTTTCCATGATACCACGACAAATATAAGAGCCATCTTTCTTAATAACGCAATTGTCATTAAAAGAAATCGAATATCCATCATAAGACAATTTAGAAACTGAAATTAAATTTCTTCTAAAAGAAGGTATCAACAAAACATTCTTCAAAATCAAAAATCTATCACTAGAAAAATGTAAATAAACGTCTCCCACTGCAACGGCCGCCACTTTCGTAGCGTCGCCCAGCTAGACTTCGATCTCACGATCATGTAACCGTCTTGTCACCTGCATTAAGTCAGGATCAAAACATATATGATCAGTTGCTCCAGTATCAATAACCCAAGTATGAGTAGATGTCGAAGCCAAACATGACTCGACTACTAGAGCATGGTGCATACCTGTAGCCTTGCCCTTCTTAGGACAATCTGGCTTCCAATGACCTTTCTCTCCACATTTGAAGCACTTTCCAGTTGGCTTCTTGTCACCTCTCTGTTTCTTCTTTCCCATAGCATTCTTAGCTGCCACTGGGTTTGGTGCCTTTTTCTTTCCTCTTCTAGGCTTAGAGCCAGAGGAATTAGGCGCCAAACTTAGCATGGCTACCTTAGCTTGAACCATAAGGTCCTCCGCCGACTGAAGTTCAGTCAGCAGCTCAGCCAAAGTATAATCCCGCTTGTTCATCTCGAAGTTGAGCTTGAACTGCTGGAAGCTAGGGGGAAGACTCTGAAGGATTATAGTAACCTGGGACTCGGGATCGATCGTCCCTCCCAAAACCTCAATCTGATTGAGGTGGCTCATCATCTCGAGGACATGTTGCCTCACAGACGTGCCTTCCTTCATAGACTTCGTCATGATACTCCGAAAGGCTTGAGACTTAGCCGTTCGATTCTGAGTACCAAACAGATTTGTAAGGTTTTGCATAATCTCGGCGGCAGTCGCCATGGCAGAATGCTGATGCTTGAGTACTGAAGACATAGATGCCAACATGTAGCACTTAGCCATCTCATTCGCCTTATGCCACCGTTTATGCGCATTCTAAACTCCCACCGAGGCGTTAGCCGCGGGGACTGGAGGTTGCGGAGTAGTGAGTACAAACTTGTACTCTTCAGCTGTGAGAACGATATCCAAGTTTTGTTTCCATTCTATGTAATTTTGGCCCTCGAGTTTGTTTTCTTTGAGAATGGCAGAAAGAGGATTAAAAGACATCTTGACGGATTTTATTGCACTGCAAACAGAAGATTTTACTATTTGTCATAAACTTATGTAAGGAAATTAAGTAGATTAACCATAAAACTTTTCAAAATCTTACAACAGCCAAATTAATAAATTGTATACTCCTCTGGAGGTTAATACGCATTAAAATTTTGACAATTTACTGGTCACAACACCGACGCATCAATAGCTTCCTCCTCTGGAGGTCAACACGCCTAATGCTGCCTAAGCACGACCATCAGGTTTAGCATTACAGAATTTTATTTCTACAACACACTCCCATAACAATGTTCATGTGTTGATAACAAAACCAAGCTATCTCATAAATTCTGATTGAACCCTGAAACTCGTAGTTCCTTAGGATTATTGTCCCTACTCTGTAGGTGGCGATAATATTAGGAACCACTTTCTAGTTCATTCTATATATTATTTGAGAATTCCGCCCTTATGAACTTACTGTTTTCGTAGGATTATTGTCCCTACTCTGTAGGTGGCGATAATATTAGAAAATCAGCTTCACAAAATTTGGCAGTCCAACCGATGGAGACCATATATAAACTTTTAGTTCATAATTATCGCTTAGATATTTGTGTTATGGTTTTATTTAATTATCCTTTAGCCTTAAGGCAGATTAAGACTAATTAAATTATGTTGGTATTTAATTGACTGGATAATTAAATCTTTTATTATCTTTAATATCTTAGTTTAGGAATAAATAATCTAGAATTTAATTCTTATTCATGTCATACTATAAGATATATCTAAAATAAAATACATTATTTATAATCTTAATTAGACATGAAAAATTAAACTCATATAATTTCCAAGTTCAAGATTAGGAAGAATATTAATTATATTATTTAATTTAATCTTATATATATCTATCTTATTATAGATTCTAGATATATATTATATTTAGGAAACTATTAAATTATTCTTATCGATATCATCTAGGATATAAAATATTCATAGATATAGAAAATAATCCAAATATTCCTAAAATCTAGGGAAATCTTCCCAAAATATTTTATTTCATTAAATAATATTATTTTTAATGATATCTATTAATTTATCAATTAAATAATCATTAAAATAATCTTTCGTCTCTATCTTGTGATTCGAGGTTTGCACGAATCTACACGACGAAGATTTGAAGACTCCTCCCGGAGACGCTCGCCGGAGCGGCGAATTCGCCGCCCGACCGCCGCCGGCAGGCCACGCCCGAAGGCGCGCCGCTTCCTCCTCCCTTCCTCCCTACGGAAAAACCACCGAGACTCCCTTCCCCCGCCGTCGCCTGCCAGCCATGCATCGAAAGTCGCACAGCTCCGGCGATATCCCTTCGCTCCGGTGGTCTCGCGTCAACCAGCAGCTGCCGGAGTCGGCTTGGCTGCTCTCGGTTACACACCAATAGGGCTAGGGTTTCGGCGGGTTAGGTATTAGGGTTAGGGTTAGGGTTAGGGTTTGCGATTTCCGGTGGCTTCGCCACCCATTCGCATCGCCGGCAGTCTAGCGCCGGAGCATCAGAGGTAGACTCGATCATGTCGGCGGCGTGGACGACCTCCTCTGCTCGCGTTCACGTCGCCGCACGTCTGTCCTCATGCTCCCACTTTCCGTCGCAATCATCGAATGCAATTAGGGGCCGCCTAGGGTTTGTCGGGTTTGCCCGGCGGCGCGCGCGAGCCCTTGCTCGCCGGTGCGTCGCCCCATCTCCGACGACCCTCGGCTCCCACTCACTCGATAACCCTACTCTGATCGCATGTAGTGTGATTCGTCCCGGCGCAAGCGCCGACGAATCGCACATCTCGTTCGTTCGAATAATTCAAGTTCTATGATTCGAATGTTCTTGGGTTCATCATGCATAAACATAAATAACAAAAACACAAGAACATGCTTTGTAATCAAATAAGACATACATACATAAATTTCGCGAAATTTAAATCCAAATAATCAGAGCCAAAGACTGGCTCTGATACCAAATGAAGGAACTGGCAGCGGGAGCGCTCACATAAATCAATTACATAATAATCAGATCTATTTAGCAGATTATTTAGACAAAACCTATTCCCGTAATTATCACATGTATCATGCTCATAACTTGAATTAATCATGCTTTAAGAATAATGAAACCTAAAACATGCTTTTCTACGGAGCAGGAAAATACCTAATTAATTCTCCAAAGAATTGAAGATGACTAGCTTCTTCTCCACGTGATGCTTTGAGTACTAGACCACAAATCATCTCTCTGGTTCCCGAACTGTATCCCAATATCAGTGTGGGCTGATCTTACTAGAATACTAGGACTTAAATAAAGAAGACAGAAGAAATCCTTTTTGGAATAGGAGAGGAATTCGAAAATTCCTACAGCTGGGGAAGCTGAAATTTTCGAAAAATACAAATAATGAAATTGTGTTTTTTTTCTGTCTCCTTTATTCTCCTATTTATATTAAGTTCCTTTTGGGCCCAGATAGGGATCTATGAAAGATTTTGGATATGGGCTCATCCAATTTACTTTTTACTAATCAAATTGAACCCACAATTTAATATAAGTTATAATTGGAATATTACGAGCAGCCACTACAGAAGTAATATTGAACTCTCCCCATCCAAATCCGAAATTACAAGTAATCCGGGTTTCCGTTTAACTTTCATTTCCCGTGCTTAAGATTAAAATGTCCATTAATTAATTAATGTCTGCTTTTGACTTAATTAACTAACTTCTTATTAATTCTAAGAGTGGACTCAGCATGAAACGCTTATTTATTATTCATAGAGTAATCAAACTCCAACTAGCTAGGTTCCGAATAATAAAACCTTGTTTCGCACTCCTCTTGAGGACATTATCAAACGAGACTCTCCTCGTGCACGATTCAATATAATAGCAATCCTAGCACCGCTAGATATTGATCACCACTACCCAATATATCAGGATAATTGGGTTACGAAAAACCCGCACCATTTGATAAGTCAAAGTAGTGCATAATCAATACCGTATGCTCAATGCTAACCTACATTGATTAAGAAACAAATATTATCAAGACCTCGCCTTTCAGTAGATAGCCCCAGGACAAGTCTTGCTGTTAGATCCGTTCAGTGTTATACCACACCAATGTCATCTTATTTCAGTAAGGCTTAGAAATATGCGGACTGACATAGCAACCTTTCTCGATGGATAGTCAAATTCCATCTAGGTTGTGAAATTCATCTTTTTCTTTGTTTAGAACTGACCGTGTTACCTTAAAGTGGACGACGCCCACAACCGGTCTACTAAAACAAAGACTTAGACTTTGTTAAGTTAACTTATACATTTAAACATGCATTAACATCCATTAAATGTAAAATATAACAACATTATGACAAAAATAATCTGTTTTATTCCTTGAAAAATAAAATAAGAGTTTTACAGCATTCAATCACTCGAAACGTGATTTCTAGTATACAAACTCGAACATTTACCACCAATATTGGGATCACATATATCAAAGCCCTGTTAGAGGATTTGTCATGTCTAGGTAACTTGAATGATAGTGTTTCAATAATGCTAAATTTGGAATATCAAACCACTTTCATCAATATTAGCAAGGATGCAAATAGATAGATGATTAGAGGAATTTGTCATGTCTAGGTAACTTGAATGATAGTGTTTCAATAATGCTAAATTTGGAATATCAAACCACTTTCATCAATATTAGCAAGGATGCAAATAGATAGATGATTACCTTAGAATCGCCATCGCAAAGTACCAGAATGCCAAGCATATATGAACAGAACGATGAGGCCAATCTTCCACAAATGCCAATAAATTGATAATAATAATAATAATAATAATAATAATAATAATAATAATAATAATAATAATAATAATAATAATAATAATAATAATAATAATAATAATAATAATAGTAATACTAATAATAGTAATACTAATAATAATAATAATAATACAGTAATAATACAGTAGTAGTAGTAATAATAATAATAATAATAATAATAATAATAATAATAATAATAATAATAATAATGATAATAATAATGATAATAATAATAATAATAATAATAATAATAATAATAATAATAATAATACAGTAATAATATAATAATAGTTATAAACTTGGAGATGTGAATACATGCCAAATGCAGATTACAGCACATGAACATGATTGCTAGTATTGGGAATCGATGTTTCTAAAATTACTCTTAAAATGATCTTTTGTAGGATACACAAATCAATGAAGAAATAGTGATAGAGAAGCAACCTCAAAATTGGGTCTCTGACGCATCGCTTACGCCGACGAGTGATCCAAGAATTGAGGCAGTGAAACTCTTCTCCTCTGGGGGGTTTCAGAGCCTGACAAGGAAGAAATGAGGTAGAAATGGAGAATAATACTATCAAAGACATTGAAAAATATTGAAAGAAAAAGACTTACTAGTTTATCTAATCAAATACAGAGCTGAAGTCGTATAAATTTTGTATATAGAAAAGGGTGGAAATTGCAGGCAGGTTGCAGTAGAGAACGAACGAGTCTTTGATCATGTTTTGAATTTTTCAAATATTCCCACCAACAATAGTTATCAGGTTTGGCTGTTGGCTGTTGTGATATGTGACTACCAAACACATTTCTAATGTTATGTTTTACATCAATCTTATCTCTTAGAGAAGTGAAAAAATACTGCTATCTCTGTCTACGATATATATTTATGTTTTTCATTTTTGGTCATCCAAAATTAGTCTATATTTATTATTGCAAGTTTTTCTATTTAATAAAGTGAGCTATATTTTCAATTAATAATATTTCAACCACTTTCTCTTATTATCTTCTGTACCCAATTATTCATTAAAACTCATATTGCTCACTATCAATAGAACTTTTTATAGACGGAGATAGTATATTTAATTGATCAAACAATAGTCATAAGATACAAATTCGAAGACACTTTTTCCCCTCCGAATCCAAAACATGCATACATCTAACGTATTTTCTCCAAGGTACAAAAAAAATGGAAGAATGCTATTAAAGCACTGTCTGTCAACGTCTAAATAAGATTGTAAATCTACCTCTAATCACAAAGCTTAATAGCTTATATCATAAGTAGAAAAATAAACAAGGTAACTGGGAAGATCGATTCTACTCCACGGTCATGTCCTTTTGACAAGGTACGCGATAACAATACCTATCACACCAATAACGATAACCAGAGTGATGGATGATACTCCTCCAGTTTTCTTCTTCAACACATCCTACACACAAAAACATTATTCGATAAGCGAGTGCAGCACATTAGAGAGGCAAATAGAAGAAGAGAGAGCAGATATAAGCCTATATTGAATCCAACTAATACAGGTATCTTCAAACAATTTCAAGTGTTCAACATAACTCACCGTTTCCTGGCGCATTTTGTTTCCCGGTTTAGCTGCAGCAGCTTTTTCCTCAGTCGACTTAGTAACACGAGATTTTGCCTGAGAATTTGAATAATTAAAAGATCTGGTGCAATAGATTTAGCATATATATACATCCGGTACATCTAGCTACGCCAATCGCAATAAACCGAGAAAAGTGCCTAGCCATATGTGGGATAAGATGAAAAGAAACTCTCAGGAAACATAATGTTAGCTATATTGATACGAACTTCACTGCCGCTGTTATCCATTGTGTTGTTGCAAGCTGAAAAGCCCTCATCTGCTTCCTCGCCAACTGAAAATGGTGGTTGTTGTGGTGCGACATACACAACCCTCAACTTGCACTCTTCCACCTTGCCTTGATCCTTATTGAACTACAATAACAAGATACCTTTAACCACACATAATCTTCACCATAAAGCTATAACCATCAAGAGTAGTAAAACCAAGATAGTCTCACTAGTTCGACAAATTTCAACCTCGCCATTCCCCTAAGAACACCTACTACCATAACTTGCCCAAAATCTTTTAGGCCTCCTGTCATTTCCTCTCATATCGGTACCAGACAATTTAATTCATAAATGTATATCAATTTAACTTGACTAAATAAGAGGAGTATTTAGCTTGCAGCCTCCGCCAAAGTGAATATTTTCATTTTTCGTCCATCGCACAAATATGGCTAAAAAGGTTATGTTCACCTATTTATGAGACGACAAACAATGAAAATTTCGTGTCTTTATGTTGTTTATTTGAAGAAGGCATTTGGCTCATGTCTTTCTAATCAAATTTGATCACTCCACAAATAGTTTGCAGGAACAAACACTAAACTGGACATTTTGTCAAAGCTTAAGCTATTTAAAAAGATGAGCATTTAATTAGAGAGAAACCATTTCAGCAGTGATGTCTTTTGGACCTGCACCAGCAGGCGCAATTACACTTTGAAGCAAAAATTTATCCTTGCATTGCATTTCTGTTGGAAGCTCCTTTTGTGCTTGCATTGTAACTACGAATCAGAATTCAAAATAGCCAGCATTAAACATTCAATTTCATCAAAAAATGAATCATCAATGATATACAATTGAGCATTGCAATTACCAACAATATCACAGTTGCCATTGGGCGAAACGATCCCAATGTTTGGCCGAACACAATATTTCTTCGGATTCGTGGTCTTAATCTGAAAGAAATCCAAAACAAAAGTAAGATAAAATTGAAAATTTTACCAGAAAATTCAGATCTAGTGGCTTTACCTTGAAAGCCACATGATTTTCGGTCTTATTCGTCACTTGTAGAGAACAAGATATCTGCTTCTTTAACTCAACTAATCAACCAAACAAAAATGAAAAATCATCAAAACAATTAAAAAAAATATTAACACAATAAAGGATTGCAGATTGAGAGAGAAAACTCACATGGAAATTTCATTTCCACCGGATCAACGTCGAGAAGTTCTCCGGTACTCATTTTGTCGGTTTCAAAAAGCAAAATTGAATTGACATGAAATGAAAAGAAGGTAACTGTTAGCTGAAAATGGTGCTAAAAAATGTACAAAATTCTAATTTGGGATGCAAGATTACAAAATTTTTGGAGGTGATCCGAAATTTACTGAGAGTGAGGTTAAGGAGGGAAATGAGATGAGATTGTGGTTGCCTTTCATTTGAATTTTGAATCATTAATATTTTTAACTAATCAAATTAATTCTGATAAAATGAAAACAAGTAAATCTCTGTCATTCAACCACAACTAATACTCCAAAATATGAGAATTTATTTAACTATTTGTTGAATAAAGTTATTGATTACGACCAATTGATTATTTTTATAAAAAAAAAATGCAAACACGCAAAATATTCGAATATACTATGATCCATAATTGGTAACTATTCAAATGGAGTACTACTAAGCATTAACATTAGCAAATAGTAAACAATATTATTGGTTTCTTCATAAATATCTGACCGTGAGATATCTCGAAGTTCATCTAGTCAATCTGATCAGCTTATAGCTGATTTCGGATTAATCATACTTTGGTGGAAGGTTTATCCGGTCCAGGCTAATTGGACTATAATTTTATTGGATATAAAAAATTTAAGCGTTTGTTCATAAAATTCCATCCCTAGATGAGTTATCACCCCTACCAAATATGTTTTTAAGTGTTTAGATTTCAGCCTAACCACTCAACTAATCGATCTGTTATAGTGAAATTAACATGTGATCATCCTAATGCATAATGATGAAAATTAGTCATATTTATAGAATATAGGGTAAATAGTCATTTAAATCACCAAGTGTGGTCAAAATCTAGTTTATCCCATAAAGTGTGAAATCCACTAGTTAAATCACAAAGTTTCAATTTTTCTAGTTTATCTCATGGGTCGAATTTTAGGCGAAATCTTTACAGATTACATTGAAATCCATCTTGAAATCCCAATCCATTTAAGATCAAGCTCCTTGTGATTACACTTTATATTATACACGCATTTTTTTCGTGATTTAAATCTCAATATATGTCAACAAAGATTCCACCTAAAATTCAACTCATAGGATAAACTAGAAAAATTAAAACTTCGTGATTTAATTAACGGATTTCAAACTTTGTGGGATAAACTAGATTTTGACCACACTTGGTGATTTAAATGGCTATTTATCCTAGAATACATGTACTTCCTCCATCGCCATATAAGGTCTCATTTTGACTTTGCACAAGTTTTAAGATATTGTTAGTGAAGAAAAATGGGAAAATAGGTTGGTTGAATATGAGCTTCACTTTTATATGTATGTTTATAAAAGAATATGAATATAATGAGTTAGTTGAATGGTGGGTCCATTTACTTAAAATGCTAAAAAGCAAATGAGACATTAAATCATGGACATCTTGAAATGATCAATAGGACTTTAAATCGCGGACAAAGGGAGTAACATTTTTGGGATATACACCCTATGTTTGTCTTACTCTAAGTATATTAGTATTTCATATTCAGCACGTGACTGTATGCATTTTTGTTTGTTAGTTGAGTGAAGAGTGAATAAAGTGGATCAGAGAACACAATAGAGATAAGAGCATTCGCAATAGGGACGTCGATCGACCGCCCTTCGGTTAGCGTTCTGATCGGCGCCTATTGTAAGTGGACTGCCGAAGGGCGGCAAACGGCGACAGCCGGAAAAGCAGGCACGACCGAGTGAGATGCGCGCAGAGATTGTTGCCTATTGCACACACCAATCTCCATTTTCATTTTTTTGAGTTATATGTTTTTTTTTTCTCCAGATTATTTGATTTTGTAATTTTATATTTGATCATCAATTAAAATGAATTATAGTGATAGTGAGATAGGTCGAGGATGAGTTTAAGATGGGTTGAGAGATAGGTTGCTGACGTGATAGGAAGAAATTAGAGATGAGCTATGGATGAGATGTCCAATACTGTGAATGCTCTAATGATATTTTTATTTTTAAAAATTGACAATTAGAGTGAGACATAAAAAAAGAAATGTATCACTTAGAATAGAACATAAAGAGTGTGTTTATTCTCAAACCTTATTAGTGTAAAATATATACTTTGTCCAGTCCCATATTTCCTTATATGAACAACTCATAATAAAAGTCTTATTTATTTATTTTTTTATTATTTTTAATAAATGAACCTCACAAGTTAGCCCAATTGACATTTCTAATTTAAAGTAAGTCTGCACATTTTACAATTTTTCGAATGCCCCTGAAATATATTGTAGTTGCTTCATAAAGCATGTGAAGTTTTCTAATTAAAAACTCAATTTATATTATATGTTTAGTCGTTTTAGTCGTTTAATAAAGCATTAGAGCATCCACATCCATGCTCTTGCCAAAGAGTATGGGTGTGGGTCCAGACTCACTTTTATTCATTTTTTACTCTCTGCCCCACCATTGTATTATCCAATTTAAATATTTCAATTACTAAAAACATTTCCACATATTAAAATGCATTAAAAATACCCGAAATACGATTACAAATTACTAAAAAAATAAAAATTACTACATAATTAAAATCCTAAAATTAAAAGTTACATAATTAAATTCATAAAATAAAAAAAACCCACTACTCGTAGCTGAAATTCGCTCAAATGTGTTGGATTAGGTCTTCTTGTAGCTCAATGTGGGTTTTGGTATCGCGCATTGTGTGTCTTCTTTCGATCCTATTGCGCACCATCGTATGCACACCTCGGCGTGGGGGAGACCTTGCGGCTGAGCTTTCGGCTTCATCCTCGTCGAAAAAGTTAGCCGCCCTCGGTCCTTCGTCAGCTATAATCATGTTGTGCAAGATAATACACGTGTACATAATGTCGGCAATATTCTTTGTGTACCACAGCTGAGCCGGGGTTTTCACAATGTTGAATCGGGCTTGAAGGACCCCAAAAGATCTTTCAACGTCTTTCCGAGCAGCCTCTTGACGCTGCACATAAAGAACCCGTTTCGGGTCTTGCGGCATGCTAAGCACCTTCACGAAAGTCGGCCAACTTGGGTGGATACCATCGGGGAAATAGTACCCCCATGTGGTATGGATTTTCATTGACAGTGAAATCGATCACCGGTGCTACACCATTCAAAACATCATTGAAGAGAGGTAAAGAATAGAGCACGTTCAAGTCGTTGGTGGATCCGGCCACGCCAAAATATGCATGCCAAATTCATAGGCGGTATTCGACGACCGCTTCAAGGATAAGCGTTAGGCCGCTTAAGTGTTGCCCCCTCCAAGCATTCAGATAATTCTTCTCCAGTGCATGCAGTCAATGCTGCCAACCATACCAGGAAATCCACGGAGTGTTTCGTGAAGATGAAGCACCGTTGACAATCTTCGTTGGTGGATGCCCGAAGGAATTCCTCACTGAAAGCAGAACAAATGTCGGCGCAAAAATTTTTTAGGCATAGGATTCCAGTTGACCCACCCACATGCAAATACTCATCGAAGAGGTCAGCTGTTTGCCCGGTAGCAAGTTGTCGGAGGGCACAAGTACACTTCTGCAACGCCGAGAGACTCTGCCGACTGGTTGCGTCTCTATGTGATTGTAAGTATTCAACACGGGCGGACAATGTGTTGACAATACGCATAAACAAGTGTTTTGACATGTGGAAACGGTGCCAGAAGTAATCTGCCAAAAACCGCGACTCGTCGGAAAAATAGTCGTCAACGAGCCTTTCGTGGGCTCCTTCCCGGTCACGAGGAATGCAGCGGCGATTTGATCTCGTTGGTCGAGGAGGAGGGGTGGGGGCAGTGGCGGCGATATAGGCTTCATAGGCGGCATAATATTGTTGATAGTATTCTTGTTCTTCGCGCTCCGCTTCCGCTGCGATATTGTTCATATCCATTTTTTAAGTTAGAGAGTGTTTGAGTGAGAGAGGAAGATGTAGGTGAGTTGTATGAAAAAATATGAGATAAGTAGGAGTATGAGATAATTCGATGTGAAAAATGGATGATGAATGTGTGTATTTGTAGATGATTTTGGGATTAAAAAAATTTGAAAAAGAATTTAAAAAATTCAAAAAGACGGTAATAGAACGGCTATATTTTGGGGAATCTAATTTTTTTTTTTTTTTTGGTATTATTTTCAATTTAACAAAAAATGGCAATTTCATCGGAAATGTCGTTGGCCAATCAGTGAATGCCACGTCGCCCTGCTTTTCGGCACGACGGTGCTTGATGCATCGAGCACCGATGTAGGTGCTCTTAGCGGAGTATATTTTTAAATTTTAAAGTCGATTATTATTTTTCACTTTTTTAATAATGTTAAAATTTAAGTAAGTAGAAGAAAAGTTTCCCACCACTCTAGTTTCAATTTATTGCAGACACGTGTACAACAACAAATCATTAATCATTTTATTAATAAGTGCATTCTCGATTTAGAGGAGAGGTTTATCATTGATTTTTTTAAACCAACAATAAATTTCTTATATATAAAAACTGAAAACAATACATATAGCCTATTTCCAAAAAAGAACGTGCATCAAAGTTTCACCAGTTTTCTATAGATCCATTGTTTTGATCGATCTGTCACCTCTCTCTCTCTGGACTTTGCTCTCGGAATAATTTCATTGCAGAGCTCCGCATACTGGAAGGTAAATGTGACAATTTTAATTTTAATCGCTTATGTTTTTCGTTTCCTTTTTTCGTCATTTTTTGGCGTACAGAAATTTGTTTCGTTCATTTATTGCAATTTATTAAGCGTTGATTTTGCCTTCAAATGCCGATTAATTGTCTGGGTTTATTCCCCTAACGGCTACTGCTAATTTGAATAGATTCCACGAACTCAGTTAAAGCGAACAAGCCGGCAAATGGCATTTAGGGCATAATCATTTTTTGCTGCATTTGTGGTTGTGTTGTTGTTGATACGGTAGAACTGCAGGGGTGATGGGTAATCGCGTTGTTTTGGTTTGATCTAGTGAGGGAAGGTTGCGATCAGCGATGTCAGGAGGCCAGCCATCGGGCTCGGGTCAACCCGACAAAGATCCATCCGTTCGACAATTTGTTGCGAATGGGGTTTCCATGCAAACAAGTGAAGTTGAGGCAAAGCTTGATGAGGGCAATATTCAAGAGGCTGAATCTGCTTTAAGAGATGGCTTATCACTCAATTTTGAGGTTTGATTATTGAAACGCCACCGTTTTTTGACTTCCCTAATTGTTAGTGATATCTAGATGTTATTAGTCAATGCTTTACAAGTCTGGGGCTTGTTTGTTTGCAAATTGTAATTTCCAAATTTTTTTAGATGCTAGTCAACTGATAACTTAAACTAGGGCCCTACCATACAATCTACCTGACAAAGATTAAATTTTCATACCTACAACCTGAAAGAACTGGAAATTGGAAATAATGATACCAGTTGGCTCCTTGTCTGTCATTGTAATGAGAAAGAAAAAGTTGTTTTGTTGCTGGATGTGTTTTAAGAAACTCATATTCGTGGCATTAAAGTTTGTGCATAATAGTAGCTGATCTTTTTTTGTTCCTACTTCAAGCCTGACACTTTTTCCGATTTTTTCTTCTCTTTTCATTTTCTCCTCTGCAATTTTTAAGTAAAAAAGGGAATGGTTATTTTCTTTTATTTTCTTTTCATCTCTTTTTTTCTAGTATAAGAGGAGGAACATTTTAGTGATCATCAACTGGCGATTTATAACATACATTGACATTTAGGCGTAAATTTTATCGGCCAATGGGCTAGCCCGAAATCCAAAAGTATGGGGGTTAGGGCCAAGAATTTTGATCTGAATTTTTTTTAGCTCAGTTGGCCTGAGTGCTGAGCCAAATAACCCGACAGTTTGATAGGGCTAGCCCAAACTTGAATGGGTTGCCCCGATTGACACCCTAGCAAATACTCTTGTATTTCTGAAGTAACATTATTTGATAAAGTTTTTTGCTGATAATATTCCTAGCCCAAAGTTTACCATTTTATCTCATCACTCTAACAATTAATCCCAAAATGACATATTATTAAATTTTTAGGAAGCAAGGGCCCTTCTTGGAAAGTTGGAATATCAACGAGGAAATGTTGAAGGTGCTTTACGAGTCTTTGATGGTATTGATCTTCACGCAGCCATACAAAGGATGCAACAATCTCTAGGTGATAAGCCTACTACTACTAGTACCAAAAAGGGCCGTACTCGCAGCGATTTAGGATCTGTAGTCTCACAGCATGCCACTAACCTTGTGCTTGAGGCCATATATCTAAAAGCTAAATCTCTTCAGAAGCTGGGGAAGTTAAGTGGTAATACTTTTAAAATTATTTCAAAAAAGTTATGAGATAATCTCAATTTCTTCCAATATCCCATAATTTTATTGAAAAAATTTAATTTCCTAGAGAACTTGTTCATTTGAATAATTTATCTGATTAAATACAATCTTCTCTTGATATATTCTAGAGGCGGCTGAAGAGTGCAAGAGTGTGCTTGATGCAGTAGAGAAGCTATTCCCTGATGGAATTCCTGATGTGTTGGTAGAAAATAAGCTTCAAGAAACTGTAAGCCATGCTGTCGAACTTCTCCCAGAGTTATGGAAACAAGCTGGACACTATACTGAAGCGATGGGTGCCTACCGCCGTGCCCTACTAAGTCAATGGAACGTTGACAACGATCGATGTGCAAGGATTCAAAAAGCATTTGCAGTTTTCTTGCTGTACAGTGGGTTTGACGTCAGTCCACCCAGTTTAGCTTCTCAGGTCGAGGGTTCATATGTACCTAAGAATAATCTGGAAGAGGCCATTTTACTTTTAATGATTGTTATGAGAAAGTTTTGCCTTGGTAAAGCCAAGTGGGATCCCTCAGTCCTAGAACACCTTACTTTTGCTCTATCTATATGTAACCAAACTTCGGTTTTAGCAAAGCAGCTTGAAGAGGCCATGCCCGGAGCAATGCATCGTATCGAGCGATGGAAAGCTATGGCATTGGCCTTAAATGGAGCTGGACAGAATAATTCTGCCATAGAACTACTGAGAAAGTCATTACATCCACACGAGGAACCAGATGATATCATGTCCTTGCTGCTTGCAGCCAAAATATGCAGCGAGAATATTGTTTTTGCTGCAGAGGGAGTCAAATATGCACAGAAGGCAATAATTAATGCGCTCGAATCAAAACCACATTTAAAAGGTGTTGGCCTCCGTATGTTGGGCCTTTGCTTAGGAAAACAAGCAAAAAATTCTTCCTCAGATTCTGAGAGATCTCGTCTTCAGTCTGAGGCTCTGAAATCATTAGACAGTGCATTAGCCTTAGAGCCTGAAAACTCTGATCTCACATTTGAGTTGGGAATTCAATATGCTGAACACCGGAATCTCGATGCAGCTTTTCGATATGCCAAACAGTATTTAGATGTGACAGGTGGATCTATGATAAGAGGCTGGAGACTTCTTGCTTTGGTTCTATCTGCCCAACAGCGCATTTCGGAGGCTGAAGTGGTTACTGATGCCGCATTGGATGAAACTTCGAAGTGGGATCAAGGACCACTCCTGAGGATGAAAGCAAAGCTAAAAGTTTCTCAGTCACTGCACAAGGATGCGATTGAGACTTACCGCTATCTTCTTGCCTTGGTACAAGCCCAAAGAAAAACTTGTGGAGCTCTTGCAAGTGCACCTCAGGTTGAATTCTGATATCTATATTGAGGATACCTATGCCAATCCCTTTATTTGAATTAATGATTCTTGAACATTTGCCATCTTTATGGTCACCCTTTAGTTTCATAACAATCATAATCTCATGTATGTTGTATAGGTGGAGGATGGGAATGCAAATGAATATGAAGTTTGGCATGGACTTGCAAAATTATACTCTATTCTTTCTCATTGGAAGGATGCAGAGGTATGTTTGGGGAAAGCCAGAACGCTGAAAGAGTATTGTCCAGAAACACTGCACACAGAAGGTAAGAACTCTCAAACTCTTTGCCTTGTTACTCGTAAAGTTTAAAAGAAAAATAAATTGAAAGCGACACATAACTTGTTTGGCACGGGATTTTCTGCATTGTTGTTTAGTGTGTTAAGTGGAGAGAAAATAAAGTAGAGAGAACAGTGTTTCTTTTTTTAGAAACGTTGTTCTTTGAGTCGGACATCCCAAAAAGGAAAATGTGTCACTTTTGAGTAAAATAGAGGTGGTAGTATTTTCTTAAGTATCTATTTTTTTCCAGATTCTATGAAAATAAGAGGTGAATAATGGTCTTTGTTGAGTTTAATATGTGGAACCAGTAGTCCAGGATCCATGTCTTTCCAGATTCCATGACAAATGTGCTGCAATCAGTTTCTTCATAAATGCTTTTCTTCTTTCAATTTCCATGAACTTTAATTGCTAGAGAGATGAAGGTGATGGTGATCCAATCAACTAATATATTGTTAAAAACTATTCATGACTCCATGTATTGTATAAGCTACCTAAGCAGGATATAGAATGAGGCGGCTAATAAAACTTCATAAGGCTGTTATAAAGTTATTATGTTTTTCTATTAAATGAGAAAGGGCTGAAATGGTGAGTCCTACCTCCATTCCTTCCCCATTCCATTCCATCATACCAAGCATCTCATAAAAGTCTATCAATTAAACATGGTGAGAATGTAACTGTGACATTCCATTTGAATGAACTGAATGCAATCCAAAGAAATGGTCTATTCTAAGAGCTAATTATTATAAAAATACAAAAGCACCTCATATATGAAAGAGATGTAAACCCAAGTTCAGACTGACCATACAAGAGATAGATCTTCTGAAGAATGAGGCCTATATACTTTCATCTTCTTGGTTTATAGTGAATCAACCAAAGTTGTAGGGAAATGGTGAGAGACACTTGTGCTCAATCGAAGTTGTGGGAATATGTGTGAGTAATGCTCACAATAGTGTGCTCAATTTGTCATTTTTGTCCGAGCCACAAGAGTGTACCCATTCCTTTTCTGGAAACTATCCCTTATATATTTTGAACCATCTTTTCAACTTATTTACAACAATATCAAGGATGGTTGACATCCTTTATTCTTTAACAACAAAGGTGGGACCCTTTCTCCACTTACTTAGCGTAAAATACCCCTGCAAGAAAACATGGGACCCCTTCTCCAATCAAAACCACCGCTACCTAATTTTTATTAAAACCTTTGCCCATAAAGACCGAGGACGCTCTTATGAGACAGGGGGAATATATTTGTGTAAGGGACATGAAATCAGTAAAACCTATTGCAGTTGATATGTTTTGTAGGCTCGTTGAAGTTTCAGGAGTTTCCAGCTAGTTTATGGATATTGACAAATGCTATTTGGCATTTTCCTTTAGGGTGGCAGAATAATAATATTTCCTTTATGATTCATGGCAATATTATTTTATTTGATTAAGTACATATTTATTTTCTATAAATAGAAACAAAAGCCATCCGAGTTTATAATTAAAAGGTTAAGCCCCATTTTACATACATAAATAGTAAAATAAAACCATACTTATATTATTTGTAGAGCTTCTTCTTCTGTTGAAAATTCCCCGTCCAGGAACCCTTCTGAGACTTGTCAAGTTTCGGTGAAACTTGTTTGCTGCATGTCAAATCATGTTAGATATTTGTTTCAACAGTTGAATCTAGGGTGGAAGTTTCCGTACTGCAAAAATATACTCTTGATTATACCACTAAATATGTGCATAATACATGCTATATTATTCTACTCATTACGGAAAGATCTTAGATTTGTTAAAGTGCTAAGTACAATATTATTAATATATATACTTCCTCGCTTATTTGTAGTATTAGAAAAGCTTAAGACTTGGTGGTTATGATAAAATGATATTTGTTGTTCATTATCAGTTGAAATAATGCAACCCTATATCGTATACTTTGCATGTTGACATATGTAATTCATGCCTGGATGCTTTCTTAGAATAAAGAGGATTTTGATGGGGATGGGAATGGAGAGGTTGAATTGATAAACATTCTTATAATAACTTTGGACGCTGCTCACCCTATTAGTTTGTTAGCTTTATATCATTTTTTAACTCGAATGTTGTATGTGTTCAAATTATAGCTTTTAATTCAACAATAGAGCACAAATATCATGTCAAATTACAAGAATGTAGAGCCACAAAGAAGAAGCCTACTATTGCCTGAAATGTAACAATAGGCTAAAATTGTGCCACAATTTTTTGTTCCTCTTTTTGTAGAACAGAGTTGATAATGATTGTGGTCCTCACGGATGACTGAAAGAGTAGAGTTTGGAGGTCTCGATGAAATAAAGAAACATGCTTAATATCCTACTCATATTTTGTTCCAGGTGTTATGCATGAAAAACAAGGGCGTATAAATGAAGCTTTGGCTTCGTATATCAATGCCCTTTTGCTGGAACCAAAATACGTACCTTGCAAGATTCTAATTGGCTCGGTTTTGTCTAAAATGGGACCCAAGATGTTGCCTGTGTCTAGAACTCTACTTTCAGATGCATTGAGGATTGAACCCACCAACTCCATGGCTTGGTACCAGTTAGGCATAGTTCACAAGGTTGATGGGCGGATGGCTGATGCTGTCGATTGTTTCCAGGCAGCATCGATTCTTGAAGAATCTGAACCAATCGAGAGTTTCAGTTCCATCTCTTGATTTTTTTCTAACCAAATCCAAGTATCATTCTTTGATTCTTTGTTAACGAAGTTTAATTTACTTGTTTCTGTAATGATGTTATATAGCTCCTTCGAGGTGAAGGGAAACGTTCGATATCAGTAACATTGTAATTCTTTCTGCAGAACTGCTACGACCTTCAGAGCTATCCGTTACTGGCAAACCCTGTAATTGTTCATTGTTGAGAGGTAAAAAAATGATGGAAGAAAATAATATAGAAGAGAAATTGATAGAATTTTTGGAATTGTAATTTGCACCGTTATGTAGTAGGTCGTTTTTTGAAGAGTCGGCTCCCTTAATATTATTACAAATCCGACCTAATGTATGTAAAAAGAAATTGTTAGACATTATTTTGTGGTTTATAATTATAAAGGTTGTACATTTGGATGTTATGTATATGAGATTGATATTTCTTAATTTTGCAGTCATATAAATAAAGATCAAATAGTCATATTTTTTGATGGGGTGGAGGAATGTCACTGATGTGAGCGTAGATTGAGAAGAATTTTCCCACTTTAAATTGAAGTGATTATTCATTCCTTGATTATGCGCAAATCGCAATCT